>NC_046358.1:75717562-76027417 GCF_004027225.2 Strigops habroptila
CCAGTTTAAAGTCCTGCAGAGCTTCGTTACACCTAATAATCCATTAACTGCTGCCTTTGCCAGGGCTGCATCTGAAAGAATGCTTGTAGTTAGAAGTATGTGTCTGAGCTACTGGGTCTTTCATTTTGCTTTGTTGCAACATGAACACTTGAATCACATATTTCAGTGCAAAATCTCAACGGGGCACTGACTACATTATAAAATAAAGACATGCTGCTTTCACCAACTGATGAAATGTTTGATTAGCAAGTGTCCCCCCTGTTATTTAAATACCTTGCTTAAAGAGACTTAAAATTCCCAAGACCAGGACAGCAGCCACACTGAAGCAGCGTTCTGGGTAAGAACCAATATGGCATCTGCAGCAATACCCAACAGAAGAAAAGCCACACTAAGACTGATGCATACAGACACAAGGCACTCTTGGCCTAGTACATGGAGGCTGTCCAAAGCAGAGAGCCTGAGGTTCCCCTTCCCTTCCAATACCTTGTGTTAACATGATTTTCAACAATGCTGAGCACTGCTACAAGCTCAGCCTCCCCCCACCCAGGTCTAAATACCCACTGTTCAGAAAAGTACTTCCTTCTATCCAGTTTGAATTTCCCATTTTAAAAGGCGGCATGCTCCTATTCTGGCATGAAGAGGAAGAAGAGATTCTGCACTTCCTTCCCTAGGCTGCAGGTTATTTGAGATGCGTTTATATTTCTGGTTCCCTGGCTTATTTGTTAAAGATGATGCAACAACTGGAAGCTCTAACGCTCCCCTGCAATCAGTGGCACATTTCCATAAGCTTAATTCCACCTAAGGCTCGTTGAAGTACAGGCAGCTTTACCCTCCATCTGCATTATTGTCCACCTCCTGCTCCCCAGCTTCCTCAAGCCCAAGTAGCAGAGGGATGCTGCAATGCTGCACAAAGAGAAGGAGGACGTAACCCTCTCCCTCCTGCAGCCTGGTAGCTGGACGCAACCCAGCATGGAGGGGGACCGGCTCCCTGCCTGCACCAAGCTTTGGTGGACATGTGGGTGCACCTGCATTGAACTGCTGATTTCCAGTTCCCCATCAGAGCCCCAGGACAGCCCCGTTGCAGCCTTGTTGCAGACTGTTTATAACTCCCGGAGAGATCTGCTCAGTGATGCAGGGAGCTGTTGCAAGGAGGAGTGGTGTTTGCAGTCATTTTAACTCCTCCCAAATACAGCAAACTTGTTATTTTGTGGTTTCACAGGCACCAATTTTGGATGACTGCAAGAGCGAGAAGAAAGCCCAGCAAAGAGAACTGAGCAGCCGAAGCTCTGGCAGCAATGACGCTGCTTACCCATGTTTAAACAGCAGCCGCACTCCTGCACCCAGCACCAGCAGCAGCTATGAGCTCTGTGAACATTTCCAACAATTTCCTCTAAATTACTAGCACTGTCCTAGCCCTAAATCAAGCATCAGCAGCGAGCAGGGCTCCAGTGCCCGAGCTCACACACACAGCAGTATGGCAGAGCTGTGCAGAGTAACACCAACACCACCACAGCCAAGCGCCTGTCACCAGCCAGCCAGGGGAGCCTCATGCAGGTGTTGAAGGAGAGCTGTGGTCACAGGCTTTGGGGTCTCTAAAGGGTTCTCTGTTCCCACCTCAAAGAGTCCAAAAACATGCCTGGAAAGCCTCAGCATGCAGAACTGCAGAGCTCTGCAGATCTGTCCTCATTGAAAACACACCCCTAACATTTTCAAATGGATTTTCTTAAGAGAT
The DNA here is from genome assembly GCF_004027225.2 of Strigops habroptila. Classification (NCBI taxonomy): domain Eukaryota; kingdom Metazoa; phylum Chordata; class Aves; order Psittaciformes; family Psittacidae; genus Strigops; species Strigops habroptila. The sequence goes on from NC_046358.1 coordinate 75,719,295, forward strand.
CTGACCTTGCAGGCTGTGGCTGCTACCAGATGGAGCTGTCCTAGAAACAGAACGAGACAGTTTCCAAAGGAGGGGAGGACACGGTGGAATTTGCTAAAACAACGGGACTTTGGTGAAGGAACTGATGTGGCGTAATCCAGTGAACTAGACAGTGAACATTCCCCCTTAGCAGATACAACACTTGGCAATGCTTAGGAAGAACATCCCTGAATGAGGACATTGTTTTAAGATTCTGAGTCTTGCTATGCTTGGGACTGAAATTCAGTCCTGGCAGAGAAGTTAAGCAGAACTGCAGTCACTTAAGAGAGATTAACATAGTCCTTTACTAGAGCTAGATAATCCCTGCCAGGAACATGCCTGTAATGGAGTCCATCACACATAGCAGACCTGCCTTTTCTCAACTGGTGAGACACAAAGAAATGCTACAGGGCTTGGAAGGAGAGAGGAGAGATTCAGAAGATCCAGGGGCCAAGAGCAGCATGAAGATCTGAGGAGAAGGACCTAGCGGTGAGAGTGAGACCACGAGGCCTTTCTAGAAAGAAAACAAATGGGGTGACCATTCCTACAGATCATATGTGAGGGACCTGCTGCCCCTGTTTCGGTGGGTCCTAGTGGGTACAGAAAACAGCATTCCTGTAAGGTAGGGAAACGTTCTGAATGAGGTTTGTTCAAAGTAATCATCATATGCAGTATATTTCTCCAAGAGGTTATAAATAAACCCTTCACTGGAGGTAAGGAGCTTTAGGCACTACTGAGAAGCAAACCTATTAAAAGAGATTGGAGTAGCGCTGTTCTCTCTCCCTTCTCACGGCAGAATTGCTGCAGTTAAAAGCTTCCTAGTTAAGACTCATTTAGTCGCATTAAAGATGCACAGGCAGCCAGGTAGGGGGTTATAAAAAGAGCAATCCCTAACACATCTAATTGGGTCTGATGTCAAACGCACCCTATCTGCAAGGTGAACAAACAGGTCTCCCTACCCAAACTGCCAAAGAAGGGGGGAGCTTCCACAGTCACAGGGCATGAGTTGTAAGAATATCTGGATGGAGTCAGAGGCTACTATGGTCTCAAAAGGGAAGGACAAGTGCGAGGCAGGACTGCCAGCCTGCTTGGGGCTAAGCAAGAGCTTGGTTAAAGAATTAGTGTTACACAACAGTTATGAAAATGCAACAGCAGTAAGGTGTGATAGGAACAGCAAAGGCTCTGCACTATGGTTTGAGAATCTCTGGGTTGATGGCTGTGTTGCCCACTGACGATCACCAACTTCCCCATGGCAACCGCAGCTGCTTGTTCTGCAGAGAAACATTAGTGTAAAACAACTACACAGCCTCCAACAGCCAGTGCTTTTGTCCCACGTGAAAAATACCACTGTGTGCTTTGCCTGTGCCACAGCTCCCCTGGACCTGCTGTGGTCAGCCTTCACTCACACGCTGCTTTCTGCCTCATTCTCCACTTTCCACAGAAACTCTCTCACGGGTGATACTGGTCCACAAGGAAAGTTACCAGAAAGTTGCCTTCTTTGCATTAAGAACTTTGCCAGGAAAACACCAAAACTGAGCTTCAGCCTTCCACCCTGGACAACAGCCATGAAGAAGCAATCAAAGTACAGAGAGAGAAGGACCAGCTCCACCTTCCCTCACCAGACTGAGGCCCACAGGCAAGCATGCTTACACTGCTTGTCCCCATCCTGCTAAGCATTTTGTCACCAGAGGGAATAATCAAAACCAGGGCTGCTGAAAGGAGGACAGGTAAGTGCCATGGTATTGCCACAATGTACATGTACTGCCACCTGTACATTAGGGCAGAACCTCAGCATCGGCTGGTCTTGGCCTGTCCTGGAGGGGAAAGAGATAAAACATCAGCAATGGGAGGTAAAACCTCAGACTTAAGGAGGTGAAGGAAATCCTCCCTGAAGGTCAGGATGAAACCAGATTCTCAACTTTTCCACCAGTGAGAAATGCACACACAACTTGGGAAGTGCACCAGATAAGGTACTGGGAAAAAAGGTACTGGTAGTTCCTCATAGGGAAGGAAGGAGCAGCAAATTTTCCTATGGGGACAAATGGGGAGCAGATAGATCAGTGGTTTCTCATCGAATTCTGAGGTTACAGCCTCATGAACCAGAGTCCAGCTGAGGACAGAACACTTCTTGAGGCAGGCTTGGGAACCCACAGGACTGTGCTGCCACTCAGCTTCCAATGATCTGTCACAGGACAGAGGCTACTGATGAGAGCTGCAGAGAGTACGCTCTCCTGCTACCAAAGGGAGGTACCTGGATAGTGATGGTTCCCTTTCCACTGTCTGTCTGCAGATGGATCTCCATCTCTGGCAAGGCCTTCCCTTCTGCCATCAGCCGATGACGCAGTTTCTCCAGTGCATCGCTGCCATTGGAGATCAGCTCCCGGATAAATACCTGGGGATGAGACACATCCTGACCCTGCAGCCTGGCCTTGTCCACTGCATAGGACTCCAGAGACCTGGGAAATCATTGCCTACTCACAAACTAATTCCCAGCTTGCTAGCAAAAGAACTGCATTTCCCCATTATCTGCAAAGAGAATAGTTTGAACTCAGTATTAAAGTGCAGAGGCTCTGAGGCTCACAGAGTCACCAGCCATACCTACATATTGTTTTGAAAATGTATTTTCAAGGTGTCTTAAGAAAATGTAATTAAACAGCCAGGACTCGCTGGGAAACTGAGCAGGTATTGTCCCACCTCCACCATCTTGGAGGTACCCCTTGGCAGAGACGGGGCTTTCTCAACAGAAAATCTACCAGCAACTAGTGGGTGCCTCACCTCCTTTTCCGAGTACAAGGAACGGGCAACAATGTCCAGCAGTTTCTTCGTTTCAGCCTGAAATTCATGTTTAGAGGCTGCACCTAGAATAAAATCACAAAGACACCTTTAAGGCATTTTGCCAGGGTCCTCTTGGGCAGGAAGGCAAAATTGCAGTCTTACCACTTGCTTCAGCTTCCCAGGAATGAAAGCCTGAAGCAGGATGGGACACAGGTTGCTGCAGCCTCCAAGAAGATGACAACAAAGATGTTGTTTACACACCCCTATGAAGCAGCATGCTTTACTAAGCTGACAATTTGCCTCTGCGCCTCAACTCCTGGCACACAAACCTCAAGGCAGCCAAAGCCTATGGTACTGGCACACTGGTCACCCTGTCTGGGCTGCAAGCAATCAGTGAATGAGAAGTGAAAGGTGATTCCACTTGTTCCTAATGTGTGGCTCTCCCAGTCACCCTCTCAAGTGCCTCCATGGTTTATAGCCTGCCTTCCATACTCTTCCTTGACTCAGTTTTCAAGGGAACCATCTGTACATGCTCTGCTCCAAGAGCTCCTACAGCCAGGTAGCATTTCTCATGCCCAAACAATACTCAGAGCCTTAAGCAGAAAAAGGCAGATTCTCAAATGTCTCTGTGGAGCAGGCAAGGGTGTGCATATGTACAGCCACCTCTGCAGGTGGGTAGCTGTGCCCAGAAAGAGAATTTTCCTTGGGAAGAACAACACTACAAAACATCTCAGCTGAAAGACCATCTCTGGCCTTTTAAAAATAGCATCTTCCCCTGCTACAGGCATTAGAGAACCCTGAAGCACCATGGGGAAAGCCACAGGTCACACATCACCTCTGCCATGCCTTGCTGGTGAGGATCTATGTTCCCCAGTGACAGGGGCGAAGCTGCGGTGTGAACAGCAGCAGGAGCAGTGCATCAACCCCGCTGGGGGCCGCCCAGCTTGGCAGTCTCAAAAGTACCTGCCAGAAAAACCATGGGAGCAGAGAGTTAAGATGCTATTTCTGTGCTTGAATAACTCACGTGGCTTCACTTTAAAGCACCCCTCCCTGGAGATATGCAAAGCAATTAATTCTAACTAAAAGGTTGACACTAGGATTCTCATTAGACCTCCATGATCCACAGCAATGACCTGGGCAGGCACAGCTTGCTTCTGGGACAAAAAGTCTCTTTTTAGGCAAATTCTAGTGCCTGTGGAGCCTCTACACATATATGTAGCCATCAATTGCCTGGCTAAGCCCAAAGATGCAACTTCTTCCCGCAGTCTTGATGGCCTCATTTCTCAGTGAAGGCCATTCTGATTCACACATTCCAGTTTTGGGGAGGTGATGGTGCCATACAGATTCAGACTGCAGCTGGGATGCAGCGATCATACCTGCACCTCCTCCTGAGGCAGAAACACTACTGCAGAGGGCTCACCCTCACAGTCAGGGCACAGAGGCAGCCAGACCTTGTCCCTGGTCTGCCTGCACCCCAGGAGTGCTCCCACGAGACAGCTGTGTTTGTGCCCACCTTTCACATTCTCTGTGTTGCTGATGATGTTGTGCAGGGGCTCTTCTTCCTTCTCCTCCGCTGTCTGTGTGCTGTACATCCGGACAGCAGAAATGCTGGTGGCAGGAATGTTGTACCGGAGGCTCCCATGATGGATTATTTGTCTTTGGAGACATGCTGTTCCTTTTGCTAGAAGACACAATTGAAGATGTGTCAGTACACACCACAAGCACCAACAGCAACAGGAACACTCTTTTAAAGGTCCCACTTAAGCAATCCCATGGGGAGTTGCACTGCCTGAGGAAGACTGAAGCTCCCTCACAATGGAACAGGCACCATTTCCCTCTGGCATTGCGTTTGCTGCATAAGAAGGGCAAACTGCTACTTTAGATTGTCTCTTCTGAATTAAAATTCTAGCCAGAGGATGACCATTAGCAGCTCTCACAACAAATTAACCAGTGAGGAAGAGGCAGTCTGCAGCTTTCATTGCTGTTACCTGGCCAAGCTGAAGACAACAGGGAACACTTCAACTCCCACATCACTGCCAGTGGAAACATAAAACCTCAGCGCAAGGTGGCCTGCACCTCCAGGAGCTGCCTCCTCTGTTGGGGGATAAAACAAAGCCAAACCTGGACACCAAAAGATCGTTTGCAGCACTACAGAGCTCTGTGCAGAGCCAGGTACTTGGTGCGATTTCTGCATTGTAGTGAGAATGGCCTATGCCGGAGCGAGCTTGGAGGGTGCGCATCTGAACATGCAGCTGCACTGGGGTGGGCAGCGACTCAGCCCTCCCGAACCCTACAGTGGACATAGACAGGGATAAAGCAACCAGGATGGCCTTGGCAGAGCAGGGAGAACCTGGATAAGCAGCAAAAGTGTCTGGAAGGAGTGACAAGTCCACGCTTTTCTTACACCTCACTCTGTGGTTGCAGGCTGTTCCATCAAGCAAGGAAAGGAGGCAAACCCTACACAGCAGGCCTGCGAGAGGCATGTTTTCAAGGTGTCCTTTCTTTAGATGAATGGGAACAAACACACCCAAAGACTGAACCGAGAACCACTAGTGTGGTGAGAGTCTGCCTAGCACACCCGTGATCTCCCTGCAAACAGCTTCTGTGTCTGCCCTCAGCCCTCCAGTCCAGCTGACATGCTGGGAGAGCTTGGCTCCCTCCTGAGCCTTCCTCCACCTTGTCACAGCCCTGCAGTGAACTCTGCATCCCAGCCCTTTCACCAACACCCCTCATCATCCTTTGGCTCATCTTGGGAGGTCTCAGGCTCCCTTCACAAGTGTTCTGCAAACCTCCTGCCCACCTCAGCAGGTACTACAGCCAGTACAGTCATCAAGAACAGGTCTTGCTGCTCCAGACCATCAGGCTGGGCTCTTCCTCCAACTCAGATGAACACAAACCCCTGTGCTTTAACGGTACTTCTGGCTCCTACGCCTCATCCCCAAGAGCTGATCAAGGAGGTTGTCAGTCCTCATTCTTCCTCCTCCTCACAGAAAGCTTTGAATCAAGATCCACTTCTCCAGCCAGAAGCTTGAATTACTCCCCAGTCATTCTGCCCTTAAAGAAAAGAGCCCACAAATAGTTCTTAATGCATCTGAACACCTCCTACACACATAACTGTTCGCTCCCTGCGTCACAAACAGTTCTGCCGCATTATCACAGGACAAGTTCTTTACCTTTCATTTGACTGCCTTTGTTGGGCTCATCTGAGAAAGCCACAAGGAAAACAGCCTGGGAGACCGGAGAGCAGCAGAGAGCTCACTGTGCGGCTCTCCAGCCCATCCAGCATAGGAAAGGCCTGAGTTAGCCCAGGGATTATATATTTATTTATGTATTTACACAGGGTTTACATATTTTATGCTCATTTATGCTCAGTGTAGGATACTCTGAAAAATCTGCATACGTATGTATGCACAAACACACACATTTCCCAAGCAGCAGAAAGAGGGGATTTTGCTCCCTCCCTGACTCCAGGATCCAAGGGAAGCAGGTTGGGAGCAGCTCCGTGCTAACCTCAACTACCATCAGATCTCCAGGCAGAGAGGCTCTGGAGCCAACACACAGGTCACCTCTGTAGCCCATAACCTCCACCTGACTCTAGAAACCACAGCTATTTATAATTTTTGTTATATTAATGGTTTTTTGCCTCCCTACCTTTAAAGCACAATAATAAACCACCACCCATCAATTCAGAAGTTACTTTTGGATTTGTGTGATGTTTGGTCTTATCATCCTTAACTAACAGCCCATCCTGTGCCAGGTAGAGACAAGGCTAATTAAACACAAGCTGCAGCATCTTCAGACTGTTTCTCTCCTGCAGAGCCCTTGCCTGGCCAGCAGGGAAAGGCTCCAGGCAGTTTTGGATATAAACTCACAATTATCAGCACACAGAAGTTAGATCTGCTGAGTTAACAGGCAAAGTGACACTCAGAACGAGCCCGAGAAACAAATTCCTAAAACCAAGAGACAAAGAAGGAATGGCTCTCGCCCTGGGTGAGTGCTGTGATGTGCTGGGGCAAATCAGGTCTTTTTGTATGGAGTTAATCAACTGCTGAGCTTTATCACATACCTTCCTATTTGCATCACTGCCCCACCTGCACCATAAAAGATGGAACATACCCACATTACTCTCCAACTTCCAGATCTCTGTGGATCCCAAGTGATCCTGTGTGCATGACCATAGGGCAGATCCCCCTTGCACGTGGGGAACATGCCATAGGAAAGGGTCCTTACCCGTGGGCTCAGGGGCTCCTTTCAATTCCAGATACCTCAGTGATTCCCAATCCCAACCAACTTCCCTTCAGGAAACACAGCCGCTTCTGGGAAAAGGACTGCTGTGAGCCAAGCCAAATGCCAGTTAGAAAATTTAGGGTGGGAAATTGAGCACAAAGAATAACTGGCTCAAGACAAAGAGGAGAATTTGGGTCAGCAGAAATTACCATAATAACGCGGTTGCTGTGCAGTCACAGCCTGCAGATGCTTTTGCAAAGAAGAGCACGAGGAATAAGATGCTTCCAGCCTGGATCTCATTAGAAGAAGGGGCTCCCAAGCTGGGCACCAGATTCTGTGTGAATGTGGGGAGAAGAGAGTCCCTGACTGATCCGCTCAACCCAACACACCTCCCAAAAACTCTGCGCCAGCTTCAGCCTTCAGCAAGTAAGAGACAAGAGAAAATGATGCCAACTTTGTGTGGCCGGAGGGAAGGGCCAGCTGCCCCTGCAGCCAGGGATCTCTGCCTGCATCCAGGCGGAAGGACACCACCTCCTGCTCCTCCTTCTTTATTTCCACCCCACACAGCTTCTGCTCACTATTTTTTCTGTGAAGGACCCAAATGGCAGGTTAAGGAATAAACCTCTGGCTGTGCTGGAGTCTGTCTAACCCAACAGAGGCACGTGGCTTCTCTCTCGGACACAGACACTAATAAACCACTGGGGATTTCCATGGTGGAAGAACTGAACCGCCCAGCAACACTGAAGCAGCACGCGGTGGCACAATAAATCTAACAGTCTGACCCTGATAGCGACCCTCTTTGTCACATGGTTTCCTCTGTCACTTTTCCTCTTCGTAACCCACAGGGAAACCACAGGCCACACTGACAACATACAGACATGTCCATCAGGAGCCAGGCGACAGCTAAGCCTGGCAGATACCAAGCAGAAGACACGCAGGAACTGTCAGCACACCCTGGCTGATGACAGTTCACAAGAGCGCTTCCAGACTGGCACACCATGCCCTAGATGGGACAGGGCACCCCATCACCGGGACCTCAGGGTTCCCATCTTCTCAGCCCTTGATCCTGCCAGCTGCCTCGGGTGGAATCCTGAGCACAACCCTGGGGAACACAAACCCTCAGGCTCATGTGTATGGTTCTCTGGAACAGCCAGAGAACAGCAACCCTGCTGCCTTCCCTGCTGCCTTCTATGCTGCACATGCTATACATCCTACTTGAGCCAGGGCATGAACCTGGACATGCTATACATGCTGTATGAGCCAAGAGATGAACCTGGACATGCTACATGACCTGGATGCTATACATCCTATATAGGCCAGGATGTGAACCCGCACATGCTACAGACCCTATATGAGCCAAGAGATTAATTTGGTCATGCTGCATGACCTGAACACACTGCATGCCCTATAGGCCATCATTTGTATACAGCATATTATGTGTCTAGCAGATGAACCTGGACACAATGTATACCATGTATGAGCCAGGACATGACCCTGGACATGCTGTATGGCCTGGACATGCTCCACACACTGTAAAAGGCAACATGTGAACCTGGACACGCTCTATACCCTCCATGAGCCTGGACATGACCCTGGGCAGGCTGCACACGCTATGGGCGCCAGCAGGTGACCCCGAGCACGCCGTGTGCCCCGTGCGAGCCAGTGCGAAGCCTCCTCCTCCCGCAAGGGCCGGGCCTTCACGGCTGCCAGTGCCCGGGAGCATGGGGGGGGTCCTGTGGAGCCGCGGCCGGGACCCGCCGGTTCGGAGGCAGCGCTGCTTGTGCACACACGGGCTCGGGACCGCTCCGGCAGGACGCGACCGACGCACACGGTGGCAAGGGCGGCCCCGGGGAAGCGAAGGGTCCCTCACGCCGCCCGCCCCCCCCCCCCAGTACTCCCGCCCCCCCGCCGGGGCTCAGTGGCGGCGGGGCGGGGCGGTCCCGGCTCACCTGCGGCCGCCCGCAGCCCGGCCCCGGCCCTCAGGAGCGCCGCCAGGCACCGCCCCCGCCGCGCCGCCGCCGCCATGCCGCGCGCACCCGCCTCACGCCGCTCTGCCGCCGGCGCCCGGCGATGGCGTCACGGGGGCGCGCGGGCCTCCCTGACGTCACGCGCAGGCACACGCGTCACCAGGCGCTGCGCAGCGCGGCCTAACCGGGGCTGGGCCCGTGCGTCCGCTCCGCCCCTGCTGGGGCCGCTCCGGCTGCCGCTCCCTGCCCGGCCCAGCCCGCTGCACCTTGTGGCCGAGGTGCCAGGGCCGGGACGCCACTTCCGACCCTTCCTGGTTAAAACCGTTTCCGTGTCTCCCCGCCCCGAGGGCTCGCAGCGGGAGCCCGGCGCAGGGGCAAACCCGCCCGCCCCTCCCCGCACCCGGGAGGGTGTTTCGCGGTTCGGGGCGCAGGGTCTGCTGCAGGGACCCCGTTTCACGCGGCAGGAGCTCGGCTGTCAGCCGCGTCTCTCCAGCCTCCCCAGGGGGGGCGCCAGGAAAGGCTGCGTGGGGCCGGGAGCCGCCTGAGGAAGCCCCCCCTGGGCCGCAGCTTGGCCGGGCCCCCCTGAGCGACCCGGCACAGTGCTTAATGTCTCGTTTCCTCCGAAATCCCTCATCTCCTGGGGCTGCTCTGAGCGTAGATCATCGAGACCTAAAGGGCCGAGGTACCGGAGAAGGGTTTTGGACGGTGTAGGGGTGAGAGAGGAAATGCACCGCTCTGCCGAGAGCTGGATTTGGAACACGCGTGAGAGCAGAGCCTGGCCTCAATGAACACACAGCTGAAAATAAAAAGCCTGAGCAGGTCTCGTTTCAGTGAGCACTAACCACTTCCAGACAACGATGTGACCACCTAACAGAGGCAGCTTTGTAAACCCCAGCTCGAGGGAGCTCGCTGGAAAAGCTCCACGTGCGCTTCACTCGTGCTCGCAGCTTATCGTTGGGACTGTGCCGATCCACGTGTTGGTTTGGAGGTTTGCGTGTAGGAAACACACGCAGTGGGGTTCCTCAGTGCTGGATGTTATGGATTAGGCACAACAAACCCAGCATGAGCCCTTGCATCACTCCGGCACCCTCCCGCTGGGCTGTGTTTCCACCTGGAACCAACTCCAGCCCCTCCTCGAAGTTCCCTGTGCTGCTGCCAAAACCAAAACGACTTCTGAGCCCATTTCAAACACTTCCCTCCTACCGCTGCTTTAATTGCTACCTCCATCTGACCCCACAGCACTCCTGAGCATTGCTCTGCCACCACACTGGAGAGCTCTTGTACCTGCTCTGAAACACCTGAATCCTCCTCCTGCCTCACCATGGGTCTGACCATTCAGCCATGAAGTGTGGTGCTGGAGCGAAGGCTTGGGGATTGCGTGGGGTCTGGTACAGATCCTCCCCTCTGCCCAGACTTGCTTCAATCATCCAGTGGTTGGCACTGACTGGCATCAGTCATTGCCCTGGCAGCCTGCTGGGGGGGGGGGCACCCTGCTCCCCGTTTTAATGGTGATGCAGGAAGGACAGACTGCTCCCACACAGCAGCCTGTCTGCTCTGCGGTGCTCCCCCAGCTCCCAACTCCATGGTGGCTGCCTGATCTTCACTGCCCTGAGAAAACCACGGGCTGTAATTTGCTTTGGAAGCAGCACCTGGTGCACACCCAGGTCAGCTTGTAGGCCATTAACTTCACTTACTGCCATACACTGCCGTGGACTTGAAGGAACATTACGTGCTATGGCTGCAGAGAGACTGCTGCTGGTTCGTGCCACAGTGACTGATGTGGTGTTCGGCTCCTGCTGCACCCCGACAGGAGGGCTCCTCTTCCTCCTACAACGGCAGCCAGAGCTCACCCCTTCACCCTAATGCATCCAGATGGAAGACCAGAGCAGGGAGCACTTACACCAGTGCTGCAGGTAGGTCTCTGGCCTGATGAGACAGCAACAAGCAACCAAGGGGGTGAGCCTTAGCGATGTGTCTGCGGCAAGAAGAAACACGCTCCCAGCCTGCTGTGGTGGCAGTGCTGGTTGACGTCAGGATAGCCAGCAGCAGTGAGAAGTGCGGTGGACATCCGAGGAAAAGAGGACCACACTGTTGCAGCTCAGCATTCAGATTTAACCTTGTTCCCCTGCAGAATTCAGTAAGAGGGAAGGTCTTGGCCACCCCCTCTGGTGACAAAGATCCTGCACCACTCTCCACTGTGGTGGTGTGCTTCTAGGATTCTGCTTCTTATTGCCAGTACCTCCCCCATCAAAACACGGATCAGATGTCCATCCAGTCTTTGGATATGCTTAATCTCCTATCAACGCTCAAAGGAGACTGGAGTGAAGCCCCCGACTCTGTTGTGGCTGCACACAAAGCCCAGCCCCTCCTCCTGTTTGACTCTGCATTTCCCTTCTCTCCCTGCTATAAAAACCTGCTCTTACCCAAAGCAAGTGCTCCAGCAAGCTGGGATTATCAGATCTAAATCCATCCCTTGCTCTGTGCTCTCAACATACTTCAGGCGGTACTTAAAAGTATTCTGGCATTTGCTTTCCATCAGAAACAGGAACCCTTGAGAGCCACACCGCCTCTTTGTGCTCCAGCCAGGGCTCGGTTTATCCAAATCCAGACATGGTGCTGATGCTTTTAGAATGGATACTACTTAGAAGTATTAGTGAGACTGAGTGCCGTTATCTTAACCTTGGCCGTCAGGCATCGCTGATCCTAGCGGGCACCAGCCAAGTGGAACCATCCTCCAACCCAAGCAGTTTTACCAGCTTTTATTAGAAACACCAGCACATTTCAAGTTTCCTCTTTTTGATCACAAATATAGTATTTTTCCTCTTTTTTAAGTACACAGCATGAGACACAGCATCAGGGCTTTCCATCTTTTTTTTTGTTCTTTTTACAGCACTTTCTTTTGGACAAGCTTTGGGTTAATGTTCACTGACCTCACCCCAGCCCCAAATTTTGACATCTTGAATTGCTGAAGACAATGGCGTGGGCAGATGAATCCAATGGTGGTGAAAAAGATACAACAGTGAAAAGTTTGCCAGAGAAGTTTAAGCGGAGACCCTCTACAGTTAAAAAGAATGAAGCAGCACCACAGCACGCTGCTCTTTGCACAGGATGGGGATGAGAGTTGAGAGAAATCGTTCTGCTCTTCTCCTCCCATCCTGCCCCAACACTGCCAACAAAAACGTTAAGGCTGGAGGAAGCCAGGAGTGCCCGGTGCTCCCACTGCAGCAGGATACCTTCCCGGGTCTGCTGCAGATCCTGTGCCAGGCGCATGTAACCTCACAGGCTGAGGGGTGGTGGTTGAGACCAGTCATGGTTTTAGCTCACACCTACAACTGGGAAAGTTTCCCGGGAGCTTTTAACTCCCAGAAAGCAATTCACTGGCGGGGAGGAGGGGTAAGTATCCCAGGGACATGAGGGCATGGTGACAGGATATTAAAGGGAACATGTACATGATTTGTTATTTTTTATTCCACAGAAAACCCTCAAATCTAGACTCAGAGTTAACAGCAGAAAAATAGTGTTAAAGTCAATAGGTTCATATTTTACTGTAGACTAAATAAATTAGCCTAGAATTAACTCAATACTCTCTATTTTCCTTTCATTGGTGATCCTTCTCTAAATTAATGCAGTTTTTAAAAAGCAACGGCTATTAATAATTTATTCCAGTTAACCCTTATGGATGAACACCTGCAAATAGTCAATGGATGGGAACCATTTCCCGCTCCTCTCCCTCCCCGAAAAGGAAACAATCACTAAAGGGTGTTGTAAAACAGACATGCTACCTACAATACTCCATGGATCGTGCCACTCCTACCGCTGCCTCTGGCTGCTCTGTGTAATGAGTGAATATTCATAGCTATGTCTTACAAAGAACATGATCCAAAAAATATATAAATAAATAAAAACCTTAAACATTCTTACATGGATTTTAAAGAACAGAATACATGTTAAAAACTTCAGTAATTTATATCAATTTTAAGCAATACTTTATATACAATGGAAAAAAGACATGCATAGTCCAAATACAATGTTGAAAACAGCATTTTCATAACAAAAAACCCAAACACTAAGTGTTAATACCATGTACATGAACTCAAGAAGGACCACCCTTTTTGTCTGTTGCACACAGTTTATTTAACAATATGATATTATAAGTAAGAAATGAGTTTTTTTGTCGTGGTTTTTTTTTTTTTTCTTTTTTTTTTTTTTTTTACCATTCTATACAGTGATTGAATCTTCTTGGATTTTCTTGTTTATAGTAATTATAGCGCTTGCATGATTTACACTAGAATTGCTTTTCCTCATTTCAAGTTTCACACAGAAGAAAGAAAGAAAAGAATGCTTCTTCTCTATTCAAATCAGCACGGTCTAAGAGTGATCATCCCTATTTTCATCTAAAACCAGTTTTATCAGAGAAACAAAGCAACAATTTCTACATCTGCAAGACAAGGATTTTGGCATTGGCCAATGTGTGGTTTTGTGTGCAAGAGTCCATTCCTATCTTCCCAGGGGTAATACTTCAAATGCCTGCAGAGTTCGCTATAGAAAAACAAAAATCTTCCCACAACGTGTCAAAGTTACCGGGATACATTATAATGTTGCATTATTTCAGGAAACAGTTTCTGAATATTATTTTTTTTTTCTTCTTTTAAACGCAAATGTTTAAAGTCTTGAAAATACAAATAAAAAATATGAATATAATGAACTTGTTTTCCCCATTAAAAAAAAGGTATGAGTCAACAGCAACAAAAAAATAAAAACCAAAAAAACCCACAAAAGAGACCAGATATTTTAACCGCCTGGCTTTAACAAAAAAATATATTCTTTGTATTGTTTTTTTCTCTTTTTTTTTTTTTTTTTAAACAGCAATTCCTTCTTCCATGTGTAGGAAGCAGCAGTTCCATCCAGGATTCAAAACAACCCAGATGTCTGAATTTTCAGTACAAAATGTCCAAGAACACGAAAGGAAAAACAAAAAACGAAACAAAAAAAAGTGATGCTCCCATAATGCTACAAACCCTCCACAAATTTTTCTAGTGTGTCCCCAGTGGTGTCACCGACCAGAGACAATTCGTTAGACAACGCACTCCTGTTCGGGGTGTTTAGTTGTGGAAGCATTGCACTCTGTTCTGGGTTGCCCAAGTGTCCCTGATCCATGGAGCTAGCCATAGTAACTGCGAGTCCTGGGTGGGGGGAACCAGTCTGGGGAGAGACGTGGTGAGGTGACGGTTGGGGCTGTATCCTGGGTGACGGGCTGGAATGTGGTGGCTGGGACTGGGGACGGGGAGACTGAACGGGTGCTGGGGACCGCACCTGGTTGCTGAGGGAGGTGGCGATCTGCTGGCCAGGGAGATGAGACGCCTGCGGTTGTCCTGAGAGCATGTGCTGCTGCGGGCTCATGGGGTTAGGCTGCCCGGGGGACCCTATCTGCTGCTTCATCTGCTGCTGTTGCAGGATCCGCTGCTGCAGTGCTTGCTGGATGTTGGGTGTGCCGTCCGCCCCCATGCCGGGCTGGCCCATCTGGTTCAGCTGTCCCATCTGAGCCATCTGTCCCATGGAACCCCCCTGTATCGATATATGCTGCTGCATCCGCTGCTGCTGCATGGCTTGAGGGTAACCTCCCGGTCCTTGAGGCTGCTGGAACTGGTTATGGCCTGCCATCCCTCCTGCCATGCCAGCCCCTCCTTGCTGCTGCTGCTGCTGTTGCTGCTGCTGCAATAACTGCCGCCTCAGTATCTCTCTGTACTGCGGACTCATGTTTGCCATGCTTGGGTTGTGGCCAGGGTTCATAATGTTGATCGCTTGCCCCTGGGGATTCATAGCTCCTATCCCTTGCTGCTGGGGAGGAACACTCGGTCTCTGCACTCCCGCTTGCATCGCGTTCATGTTCTGCAATCCTGCTTGCGCGTGCATGCCTGGCTGCTGCATGCCGGTCTGCGGCTGCTGCATCCCAGGCTGGGGCTGTATGCCTGCTTGCGGCTGCATCCCAGGCTGGTTTGCCACGTATTTGGCTGTTCTTTGCTTTATAAAAGCTGCCATAAGCTGAGGGTTGGACTTAAGGATATTAAGAACCTGCTGCTGCTGCTGTGGAGAACTTGGTGATTTCAAGGTCCTCAGTAAGTCCTGAAGTGCATTCGGGGGGATGCTCCGGGGCGGCTGCTGCACACCCGGCATCCGTGGCCCAGCCACTGCCTGTGGTGTTGCCATTGGCATAACGGGCCTTGCCATTCCTGGCTGCATTGGTTGCTGCTGTGGCATTGGAGGTGACTGCCACTGTCCAGGCTGCATGTTGGACATCACTGGACCACTTACAGGGTTGGGCCGGGGTACATTCATGCTGACTTGCTGCATCTGGTTCACTGAACCCACTGTCGGGTTTACTAGCCCTGGGCGACCAGGAGGCAAACCATTGTTAATGTTGTTGACCCTGTAGAGCTGCTGCTGCTGTTGGGCAGCTTCTCTCTCGATCTGCCGAGCCGCTTCCACTGCGGCTGGTGGAGGCTGAGCCGGAGGTGGAGGTGCAGATACTGCGTTTGCAGGTTTTCCTGTTGAAACAGTAGTAGGGGGCTGAGTTCTCGACACACTGGGAAAGCCAGCCGGTGACATACTTACAGGGGAAGGCTGGGGCTGGGGAGGAGGCTGCGGTGTTTGCGGTGTACTTGGCTGCTGTGTAGGGGTACCAGGCGTTGCTGAGGTAGGAGAAGGCAAACTTTGCTGAGGCACGTTTCGGGTGTTCATGGTAGCCATCCTTCTGCGCATGAGTTGAGCCTGCTGCAGGCGATGCTGGATCTGCTGCTGCCGAAGCTTGTGTTTGATATTGAGACAGAATGGCACAGGGCATTTGTTCTCTTGGCAGTGTTTGGCATGGTAGCAGCAAAGAGCTATGAGCTGTTTGCACACCGGACAGCCACCGTTGGTCTTGCGCTTGCAGCCCTTGGTGTGCTGGACAACCCGTTTCATCTTCTGGCAGGATGGCAATGAGCAGTTTGCATTGCGACACTGACAGGCATGGACAAGGGACTGAATGCAGCGCTGGATGCTCAGTCGTCGCGACTCCTGGGGGCTCTTTGACTGCTGCTCTCCTTGGCTGTTGCTCTCATCATCCAGACCCAGGCCCCACTTAACCATCTTGTGGTCATGACTCTTAGTGTTGTAGCAGTTAATGCAGAGGTCATAGTCCTGCAAGCAAAGAAAACACAGAGTTTGGTTGTCTACAGAGCACTAACCATACCAGGAGAAGATGAGGAAAGTAGGAGGGGTGCTAGGTGAGCAACATGAGCCTGGTGTGGAAGCACGCTCTGGGTTTCAGTGGGTACAGATGCACAGAACAAAAGCAGGACAACAGCCATGCACTGCCAACAGCCGCCTGTTTCAATTTACACCTCATACACTGAGGGAGAGAAGCAACTGTGTAGCCTGGAGAGACAGTGGGAGTGGACCTTTGGGGCAGGGAGTGTGGGGTGGCTGAGGGCAGAAGCCACCTCAGCAAAGTGAGCCCCCACAAGTCTTTATTTTATTATTGGTAACAACACACTGAGGGGCTGTAATTGTGTCTTCATTTTATTACATGAAGAAGTCTGGCAGGAATTGGGGTTGTTTTTGTTGTTGTTTTTCCCTTTTGATGAGAGGAACTAGTTACTTTTCTGTGATGTCTACCTGGGTAACCTATGGAAGGAGAGCCAAACCCTCCAACTAATAAGAGAAACTTACTGTCACTGCCTAAAAGATTGGGTTTGGCTCTCCATTTAGCTGTTCTTAGTGCAATTACTGACTAATAATTACCACCCTGAAATATGTATTTTTTTAGATCTCTAAAATGACCCTCAAATCAAGTGCAAGTTTCATGCTATGACAGACATAAACCTGAAAACCTGCTCACCCCCCGCCCATTTTAGTTGCCCTATCCTTTTTTTGGCTGGAGGAAGGGCACTTCCTTATACAGAGGTACCCAGCAGAAACCTAATGGCCATACCTCCTTCCACCACTTAATTCCCCCAGCGTGTACGATCCATTTCCTTCAGTCTTGCCTCAAGAAGCCCTGTTCACTGCTTTCCTCAGAGGGATTAATTAAGACTTCTACCACAAACCTGGCAGTAACTTGCACTGTAAAAACTACGCTGCACTTATTCAATTTCCTTTTATTTTTTTGTGTTCAACTACAGCCAGAAGTCATCACAAGTCCTCCAGAGGCCACCTCCTCCTGTCAAGTCCACCAGTAACTCCACACATAATTGCTCTCTAACATAGTTCAGTGGAAGTGATCTATGCTGTAAAAGTAGCAGTCATTAAAAGTATTGAGCCCGGTTAGGAAGCAATTATTTGGTCTGATCTGAAGGGCAGGTAACCACTAATGCTGGGCTGAAGAGACAACAATGAAGAGTTCTGTCAGCTCCTCACCCAGCTTTGCAGCAGCCCAGACACACACTGACTGTGCTCCTTACAACATGAGGTACCGCATATAAAGCAGAACAAAAGCTATGCTGCAGAAAAGTAGCTAACTTCTCTTGTGGACATCCATTTAATGTGGATGAACTAGTGCCCTGCAGATTCAGACTAGTCTGAATGCTGTCATACCCTACCACTCAGTCCCTGAAGATCTTTAACTTAAAAACTTGTCTATGCAAAGGAACTATAGTGGAATAAATGACGTAGCAGTAGCCATTCTGGAGTACTGGTGTTTTTCATGTTGAGAAACTAAATGCAGTTAATCTAGAAGAAGAGGTACCCCACTGCGGCAGCCACCTTTAAGGGTTAGCAGCCCTTTTATCAAGATAGGCTTAATTTGGAGCAACTTTGGGCAGTATCAAAAAAAAAAGACCCAAACCACTACAAACCCTCAAGCTCAGCTGTAGGGCAAGAGAGAGCAGAAATCTCTGGTGATATCCACCTACCTCACAGACAGTGCAATGCCACCTTGTTTCCACATGATGTTTGCACTCATTGCATGTATAGACAAAGCGATCCTGCCCTTGAGTATGCAGTTCTACCAGCATGCAGAGCGTGGACCACTTGGATCGGCGCAGTGAGGAGAACTCCCAGTGCTTATCTCTGGCTAAGGTGAGGAAGGCATCTCGCCCATCCATCAAATCACAGCTAAGTAATGGATCAGGGTCCACAATGGGAGGCAGAGTGTTAATTACAGGCCCAGCATGTAAATGAATCACAAAAAAGACCTGCAGATAAATGGGGGAAAAGAAAAATCAATGAGGTTAGATCATCTTGCAGGAAAAAGCTCATGTTCTGCTGCATCAATGCTATGCTACAAATGTTACCTAATTAACTTAGTTTAGGCTAATCTCTTTCAATATATTCTTACACAACACAAAATTCTCGTGCAATCACAAGCTTTACCCCTCCTGCTTTTTCAGTTCTGAGTATCATCATGCCTGGATTTACAGGAATAAAATAATCCCTTTATGCAGTGTATTTTGACAGTACCTCTTTATGCTTCTCCATAGTGGCATACAGCTTCTGAGACAGATCATTGGACACATTTGGCATGCTGGGTTTCTTCTTGTTAGCTCTGCTGATGCTACTCTTATTCTTGTTGGTTTTTTTGTTGTTCTTCTTCTTGGCATTTTTGCTGTCACCCTGGCTTCCCTGCAATAAATGCATAGGAAAGATGTTACACTTTATAAGAGTTCTGTCCCATTCACTGTAGCTGCAAGTGGAACACTTTTGATGTCAGTAATAGACTTTTGTTGCAATGCCTGCAAATCAGCAATACTGTGTTAAATATATCCTATCTTCCAGGAAAAATCAAAAGCCAAACTGGCAGGCAAATTCAAACACTGTTAAAAAAAAAAATAAAATTAGATTTTTAAAGTATGCATATATATTAAATAATTCCTATTTTACTTTTTTTTTCCTTCTCAAACACTGTACTTCAACTTCGACTGCTTGCTTTACAAGATCTCATAGATATTTGATGATAAATTGAATTACAAATAAAATGAACTTGAATTCCACAAGTGCAGTATTTTGCTTCGTTGTGCATCTGGGGTTTCACATACTTGCTTGAGCTCTCATTTAATGTATGTTTATTTGTATTGAACAAATTTAGTACACAGATCAAAACATGCAGGATTTGAAACTAACAAAACATATTATTCTGAAGACTCCAGAAAAGATGCCCAAAATCCCCAAAACCTTCGCTTGTGTCTAAGTTACAACAACGCAGACCACAGTGACCATATACTGAATACTAGATGTAAGTAAAGAGTAAAAAATAGCAGATGATGCTATTTAGATGACCTGTGGAAACAGAAATAACTTTTAGACTTCTCATGTCCTTGAAAAATAAAAACCCAAGGTCTCGACAGGGAGCTCACCACTCAATACAAACCCCCTCTCTAACTGCTAGAATATTAAAACAGGCTACTGAAATATTCTGAGAGATATATATATACATGCAAGAAGGTTTCATGAACATTATGTACAAGCAAACACAGGCTTTATCCGCAAGCACATTTATTCAGAGAACATGAAAATATTCCAACTGAAGCAATTATATATATACACTGTTGCCATCCTTCCATTCCATTAATTAGGCTTAGACAGGAATTGCTTGTCCAATCGTGGTTTTTCTATAACTAATTTTATGAACTTTTTGACCAAACCTGTTTGGAAAGTAAAATTATACTATTTTATGGGAAACCAGACAGAGCTCTAAGTGATTTGAAGGTATTCAGAAAAGAGTTATTGTACATTCCCACCTCTGCTTCTCTACCACGCAGCTGGAATTAGGCCATGTCCTGCTTTGCCTAAGCATTCTACAGCACCAATAGATTTGAAAGTTTAAACACTGAAAGGGAGAATAGACCAAAACTTAGGTAATGGTGTAAGTTTTTTTTTCTACTGCACCTTTAGTGAGTTTTTATTTGATCAATTGTACAAAGCTATTCCAACACCAATGGCGTTAAGTGGGAACATAAGGATGTTCACAGCCAAGGCTACACCTTCTCACTTTGGGCAGACAACCTGTACCAGTTTCACAGTTAGCTGTGCTGGGCTTTTCAAACCACTATTTTTTTCCCTCTTAGACATAGAGGTTTACACTGTTGTTTTCTCTGGAAGGGCGTGCTATGATTTACTGAAAGTGATACTGTTAGCAAAAGTGGACTGCAACTCGAATTCCAAGCCTTCTCTTTCAGTTACTTTTATACTGCTGTGTTTGTTGAAATATTTCAATATTAGAAGTTACATTTAGAAGAACAAGGTGAAAACTATTAACTTTATGGTTCTATAAAGAACATAGCAACAAGCTCTATTAGCTTTGAAGGAGCTGCTAAGGTTTAACAGAAGGAACTTTCTGACCCAATGAAATTGATGGATTAAGGTCTATCACTCTACATCAATCCCATGTAATACACACTGTATGCAAATTGCCACAGCATCTAAGCTGAATGTATTTTTTTCCCAGTTAAAGCTTTTGGTTCCACCTCAAGCTGCTAGACTTCAGATTTTCCTACTGTATTTATTTTCAAAACACCTTGCTGCAAATCACAAGTAAAGGAAACAGTATAGAAGTGCCAAGACCATTTACTTACAGATACAATCAAGATAGGAATAAAAATGAGTAATGAAATTCTGGCCAGGACCCTGAAAAACTAAGTTGTTGAGGTTTTTGTTTTGTTTTTGTTATGCACAAAGAGAGAATGCTGGTGAAGGAAAACCACCACCAGGATCAATGTTTCACATCGATGCAAAGCTTGCAACAAATACTTTGAAATTTCAGCCTCCTACCGTCACAAATGACTACAATTGCCTTTGCTTAAATAACAGCAAAATATTTCAGCTTTGAAAAATAAAGCATCTTTTAAAATGCAAATACTGCAGGTGACATACAAAGGTGTGAACCAGAAGCTCAACCAAATAACTGCAAGAAAATGTACAGTGATGATGCAATCCAAAAGCAGCTTAAAAGATCTGAGAACAGAGATGCTGAACTGACATAACTTCTGCTTCTGTTAAAAGTACAAAAGTAACAAGTCATCAGTATACTATTACCTAAGAGGAAAACCAGAAATGCAATTAAAGGGAACCCTGATTTAACATCTGATGTGAATGACCCTCTTTTCTCGCTTACTGGATGTGAATTCTCTAATTTATTAAAGAGTTGTCAGCTTTGTGAGCCAGAAGCAAATATAGCATATAAAGTTAACTCACCTCTGTTGTTTCACTAGCCGCAGTACTTTCTTCCTTTTTCCTTTCTTCCTCTTCCTGCTCCAACTCCTTAATGCTTTCTTCCAGCACATTGGGCCAGAAATCACCTTCAAAGTAAGGCAGCTCCTTGGCACTTGTCAGCCTGTCCTCAGTTGCTTGTTTGAAGATGTCCTGTTAAGCATATCACACAATGCCAAGAATAAATAAAGACTGCTTAGAAGAGAGAGGAGAACCAGAGACCTGATCCAGTGCTCCATTGAACAGCTGTGTCTCAAAGCCCACGGCCCAACCCTGGCAGGCTTCCTTTCCTGGGTGCTGCTCAAAACCTTGCCTGGCAGTATTGATTAACAGCCCACTCCCTGATTCATCTTAGAAAGATAGCTGCTGAGGCTCTCCTGGACCTCCATCATGTGATTGGTACATGTTCCTGACACGATGGGAGAGACTACAATACCCCTGGAAAACCTAACCACCCCCTCCCTGGTAGCTATGCCAATTCAACATGAAGCCTACAGTGCTTGGCTTTTCCTACACTGGACAAGAGCAGGAACTGTTTTAGTGACAGCAAGTGTCTCTCATCCAGCCCTTTCCCTTACAAATTCAAAAGTGCATAAGCACTTCAATGCATGTGTCTGGGCTGTGCATCGTAGGCACAATGAGCCTGGTAACTCCAGAAGAATTGCTAAATGCACTGTACATCTATTACACAGAGAAATATTGAAGTCTGGTTGTTGTAGGGGGACTGTGTGCAGCCTGTGTCCTTCCCTAATGGCTGGCTGAAGCTCTGGGGGCCACCTGGACAAAAAGACTGGGGACCATCAAGAGGAGAAGGTATTCTGAAAAGGAACAGGTACGTTATACAGTTGTTCTGGAGGTGGTTTTTTTGAGGTGCATTGTGTTTAACAAGCACATACAACACAAGCCAAGTTTCTTCTCTGGATTAACTTCAAGACGACCTTACCAGAGACAAACAGATTTTCTAGTTCTTTGCTATGCCAGATCAGATGACAAGGCTTACTATACATTGTTCTACTCCACACATTTAGAAACTGTCACTGGCAATCAAAACATCAATTTTTCCAGCAATGTCACTACCATTAAGAAATTCTTGTGAATTTTATCATGTAAAGAGTGGGAAATGCTACTTTTGCCATCTTTAACGTATTTCCTTGGTTACACATGCAATATTCTCCAGTTATGAAAATAATCCTTCTTCAAGTGAAGAAGCTGTTATATAAGCAGTTTTTTTGATTTTACACTTAGTGGGTCCAGTATTCCACCTGACCCTCAATAATCAGCAGAAGCAAACAACTTGTATAAACCTGAACAAGCCAAATACTTCCTTGCCTAGAAGACTGCAGTAGAAGACAATACGCAAAGGAAGGCTCTGGCACAGTTCTCTTAATGCTGAAACCAAACCTAAAGAATTCAGTCTGAAAGGCAGAACCTCCAGAAAATCTAAGAAAATGAAGGCACCAGGTGAGAATAAAACCCCTTGTACAACGCTACCACAGTTTCATGCATTATGAAAGACTATTAGCTAGCTTCAAACAAAAGCCCATAAAAATTAATTCAGGAAGTACAGTAGCAAACCTTGTAGTCATGAATGATTCTCTCAGCAAATGCCTTGTCCAACATCTTCTTATACCATTCTTGCAATCGTTTGGGTTTGGGTATTTTCTGATCAGGTGGATGGCAATGAAAAATATAGTCATCTCCTTCACTTGGGGGACAGGCCCAGATATGTCCTGTCACATACCTGCATTTCACACACAAGGAAGAAGTTTTAACCATTCTAACATTTTAAAATTAATTCAGACAAACTGAGATATAAATTTGGACCTCCTCCTTTTTTTTTTTCTTTTGTAACAAATGCTGAGGCAATAACCTCTATTTATACAAGAGATGAGAAAAGGCCTGGGATATAATAATGAAGCTTAAACATCCAGTGAACCTCTGACAAAAAAAATCATATGCTGTCAGTTTAAGAATCCTAACACCACGTTAATGATAAAATCCAAATTTCTCCACAGAGAAATCTGCCTCTCCACAGAGGCATTTGTTCCACACATCTCAGAGAGGGCAGAAGGAAAGATAGACTATCCCAAGTCAAAAGCTACTTAGTGTCCTGAATTAAAAAACCAATACTAACAAAAAGGATTTCTTTCTTCACGAAGACCTCACTTACCCAAGTTTCTTCACGTACTCCAAATATCCAATGAGGATTTCATGATAAACTGCAGTTCGGAGACAACGGGGGCGGAAGAAATGAATACTATCTAGATACGATATGTACACACGCCTGTAGGAATGACAGAAGAATGACAGAAAATCATGTATGGCTGAACATCTGTTTTGTCTGCTGAGAACTGACTTTTATATTAGATATGTATCCAGCCAGACTGAAGAAAAACAAATTAATGATATTATTTTAACGCATATTTAGGCATCTTAACATGGTATGAACAGTTCTCAAAAGCAAAAGATGGGTAGCATTTTTTTAGACAGCAAGAATACACAGAGATGCAAAATTAAATACAAAACAATACAAATAATTTAACATTTTTGTTGTGATATTTGTTTTCCCCTTCCAAGTCATCTGCAGTCATACAGGAGGACTTATTTGTGCCACAGAATTGAAACACATCTGTGTGTTTTGTGGACAACTGTGGACAATTTACATTTTTCCAGTAAATGTAGCAAGATGGCCTCTGTGCAAGAACCACCAGTATAGAAATAAAAGAGTACCTTGTATTTGGAGGGGGGCAATCTGAGCCATACTCCTGTACGTGCATGCCAAAGAAGCACACGTCGACTCCATCTATCTCCTCAAATGCAAACAGAGCTTTGGTACGGTAAGGGAAAGATTCCGACATCTCACCAGAATCCACGAATCTGAAGAAGGGTGTTAGGAAGGAACAGGAGTTAAAAAAAAACCAAACAAAAACCAACAACAAAAAGCCGATTATTAAACCAGTGTCCAACCAGAAAGAGGAAATTATTTTCAACCTTATTTTTAACTTACTAGAAATATTTATGCAGAAGTTAAACAGGGTCAGATCAGAGCTGTATAAAACAGGGAGCCCTGTTACTATAAAACTCATGGCAAGACAGTTTCCATACAGTTACCATACGAACAAACAGGCAAGCATTGAGTACAAGAGCATCCTCAGAAACCACAAGCCTTGAAACATGGTACAGAGAAGAAAACCTGATGCATTACGATGAAGCGATGTCATGTAAACACTGTCTTTGTGAATTAAAGCCAAAATACTTTCTAGAATAAACATTTTATGTTTTTCCTTTATGAGGAGGCAATTAAAAGTAACTTTGAAAAGCTAAGATATTTATAAAAACACAATAAAATGAAGGAACAGTAAAGAAGAGAATCTCACCTACTGTTCCAAATTAAACTATGGATTCTGTAATGCTAAACAAAACATGGTCAGACTCTCTCTCAAGATTTAGTAAGACAAAGTCATACTATAACCAAAACCAGGATGTCCCTGCTACGCCCCAGCAGTCGAAATAGAAGTGTCTCCTCCTCTCAGTTCATTTACTGCATACTGCTTTTTTCACCTTTAAGTATTTTATAAATGCTTGAATTTCAGAAACATGCAAAGGGATTAAGGCACAAATTAGCAGCATTTCAAGATTTTTATGCAGGGAGACGTCAGTAGAATAATAAAAAAAAAAGTCAAGATCCCATTTATTGTAATTAATAGAACTAACCTCGATTTCATTCCTGGTTTCACTTCTACTGTCTTATCTGAACTTGCTACTACTCTGACAAAGACCTCTCCAGCTTCAGGATGATTCTGTCGCCGCAAGAATTTGTTTACTCTGTCTTCCAAATGGTTTCCTAAACGCGTAGTCTGTAGCCCTAGAAATGAAGGGGGAGAACACGACAACGGAAACGTTAATGCTGGAGAAATCACTGTTAAGTCAGGGTGTTACCATGCTTGTAAGATCTTTCAGGTTGCTTCTCTGTATAGAAGTAGGCTTTTTTCCCTTTGTTTTACCTCCGTATGAAAATTTGATGCTTTTGTTTATGCAGCCAAAATTAAAAAAGCAAACCCATCCATGCTTTTACCCAAGCCGTAAATGTTCACACCCTATCGTGGAAGCTAAAACCACTCATAGTGGGAAAATTACTTCGTGAGTGAACTAACAAAGGCAGCTTTACATCGCATTTCTAAATTTGCAGGCTTATTTTATGAACACTGCAAATGTTTTCTCCTAACAAAAACACTATCTGGCTGTTTGACAGAGATTACATCACTTTATAGATCTGGCTCAATGCCACACCTTTTCAGGCAAAGCAAAGCAAATCAACAGAAATGAAAAGCCTTTTGACTTCAATGGAGATTTCATTGCTTTTTCTTTTCAAGACAGCTTTTAGATTGAACAGTTACAGTAATCTGCACATAAAGCTTAAATAGTTCTTGCACAGCGATAGAGGTCTTTAAAAGTTCAAGTCCACATATTGTCCAGATCCCCCCTCTCCGTTTTTACATTTACCATTAGTTTTTGTAGGGATAGCTGATTTTGTAGTATTACACGATGTGATGGATTTCAAATAAATCCACAAATTACAGAAATTAAGTTGAAGATTTTGGTTTAAATTAAGAAAACAGAAGCAGCACACTATTTTGACTCCAAGATTTATGACTATTTCTCTTATCCTGCTGTACTTATTTTACCAACTAGTATTTCTACTTCATTTTTATAGTCAATCTGCTATCTTTTTCAAAGTGATGGTGAAATGTACAGATGTTCATTTTACTAAAATGCATTAATTTTCATCTCTCCATTGCTTCATTTTTCAGTTGTTATTTGGCTACTGACACAAGGCTGTTGGTTCTTCTTCCTGACTATGACCTTGCACACAGAATGCTGTATATCTATCCTAAAAATTTTTTTAGGCTCCAATACTGTGCAAAAATGCCACATATACTCAAAGGAAGACCTCACTTTCTAAGGGATTTATATACTTAAGATTTAATTTTACAATAAGTTTACAGAAATGGCCAAATGTGTTAATCTTGTTTTACATCTTTTAGTCTGTCCCCTTGTCCAATGGGATTCTGTGGCTATGACCAGCACAACACATTCGAAGTATCATTTACCTAGGAGCCAATAATTAAACTTAAAGGCGTGTTAAAGTAAGAATTACACTATGCCTTTTACCAGTTCCAATACACTGGCCTTTCTCAGTGTTTCCCAGCCCAAAACAATACATTTGGTTTTCCATATATAATAAAGGGGGTCGATTTTAAGGGAAAGTCAAAGAATTTTGAAGAAAAATCCCAAATACTTTCTGAAGAAATGGTTTCTCTGAAAACAAATCAGAATAAAAAAGTAACAGCTAATGGGTTGGTATATTTTTAGAAAGCCATTTCAGTTAACTCTACTGTGTTGTTGTGTGTTCATTTTACCATCTTTTCAATGCTAAGCAACCAAAGGATATCTGCTTCCTTCCTTATGCTGCAATGCATTGAGACTTGAAAAACAAACAAACAAAAAGACCAGATAAGAAGATACAAAGAAAGAGGCAGTACAAAGATTACATGCACTATAACGAAGGGAACTAAAGTCACATATTTTGATATATTAGAATGTGCAAATCCTTTCAGAAAGCAACTCGATTTTGGTTCTTGGATACCTCTAACATACATACTTCCAATAAAAGCTCAGGTCTCAACGAAAACTGCAGTTCAAACTTGAAAAAAAGGCATCCAAACCAGTAATAGCAAAGAAGACTTTCAGGCTCACTAGTGCCAAAGTTTTGTTGCAGTAGCAATGGCCGGACATTTGTTACAGCATGAGTGACTGGACAGATAGGAAGAAAATCGGACTTCTGTCTTACTGTGCCTTTTTCTTGGGAAACTATTTTGGGTGACTTACTTGTCAGGATGTCTTTTGTCTTTGAATATCTCTGCATTAGCTACTGGTTAAGTAATATTTGTAGATTTTCTTGGTAAGAAACATACTTCAAAAGTTACGAATTTTCACAGCATAAGCTATCTATACACTGGTTTCTATGTTGCATTTGGCATGCAATCACTCAGGTTTATGCAACCTACTTGCGATGTGGTTAAGATAACCAATTTGACTTAATGTACATTAGGAATATGAATGTTACCATAATAGCTGAGCAGTAGCTTGCAGCTGAGGGATGTGCTATCTTGATTATCAGCAGTTGTGCCAGCATGCTTGAGAAAGGATAGAAATATTGATGGCAATTCATTAAGTAAAGGTTGTTAGGGGGAGGGAGGGAGAGAGGGAGGAAACATGTTCATGTTTCAAACCTTCATTGCTCATGTTTGTTTTCAAGTCAGTAGTAAGACTAAGGTTTTGACAACAAGAGCAAGCTTTCCTTCCCTATTCTTATGTTTCCACTGGAGCACTGTTCAAGAAAACTGATCTCAAGAGCTGAGCCCACCAGTGGATTACAGCTGACAGCAGGACTCAAGGGAAAAAGAAAACCAGGGGAAGGAAACGGAGATCAGTGGAAAGGAAAAAAACACCATTATTTCCCTGTCCAGATTCCCAAAGAGCAAAATGGTCACCTGGAACTAAATGGCTGGTTACTCAAACTTTAAACAATGCCACAGAACAGCTGCAGACATACAAGAAATTGCATACTTATTTAAGATAATTTACATTAATATATGCTGTACAGTCAGCATATAATAGAAGAGACATCTATTTAAAACAGTTGCCTAAACCTACATTTTTATTTCATCATTTTATTAATGTTCTCTTACGATCTTAAACGATCTTTAATGAGGCTAATTTTAGTCTTTTTAACAATACTATCTTGCATGCGTCAGGTTACTCCAGAGACCGTTTTGATTATTGTAACCTAATACGCCTCATGCAGCATTATCATCTCCAAATTATCCCCCTTTGGATCTCTTATTATGCAATCAACCACACACGAAGTTACCAAGAAGTTCCACACTATTAATGCAAAACCATGCTTTTATTACAATTTGGAAGATTCAGGCTTGCGAAGTCATGGTATGACAAGGTAATGCCCAGAATTTCCAAGGACCAAAGAAGAACAAGGGAGGAATCAAGTGTTCCTGCAAGTTCTAGTTGTTCAAGTGTCTGAATCACCCTCTTGGTTTCTACACTCATGTTATTTTTATTCTCTGTGCACTGACGTTGCATTTTCAATGCTAGTTCCTACTCCTTCCCCACCACACAAATCTGTATGAGTAAAAGTTATCAAATTATGTTCCCTGATGTTAAATGCACGTAAAGAATGCCTGTGTAAGGATTACTATGGAGACTGAGGCAACTTGACCTGGCATCTTTTGGCACACTCTTTAGCGCGTGTTTCAACAATATTATGACAATGGTTACTTCCAAGAAAATCTAGGCACACAGTACAATTGGTTACTTCTTCTAGTGGACAGTTCCACTCTACAAGCAAAAGCTCTTCAAGTACATTAGTACTTGACATTACCACAGTACACCTGAAATGCAGCACAACTTGTTACTACATGTTATTTGAAGGGCAGAGGTGACAGTAATTTACTACGGTTTCAACACTACATGGAAACATGTCTAAATATAGTAAAGTGCATACAGCCTTATGTTTCCCCTGTTCTGTTTTCCCCTAATTTCTTTGAATCTTAGAAAAATAAGAACACAGACACCAAATACCTCAAGCAGCATTAAAACTGACCACAAACACATAAAGAGCAGGTCTTTAAAACGTTGATTAAAATTCTGACAACTACTAAAGCCTTGGGCTACACTACTCCCCATTTGCAAACATTCCTCTACTGTTCCTGATGCCAACAGAAGGTCTCAATCAAAAAGCTATTAGGGGTGGCAGGGACAAGATGAAAGTTGAAGATAAAAATAGAAATAGCAAACTCACTTTTAGCACTGAATTTGTTTTCTTTGCGTGTTCTACCAGTTTTCTTCAGACAATTATCACAGACAAACCTATTGAGAAAAAAAGAAAAAATTGCCAAAACCCTTAGTATACACCCATTATTGGCCAGCTTAAACCCAGTGTTTGAACCCATCTCTCCCTTTTTGAGGGACTTAAAGCCTTTATGAGCTGGTTTAATTCTGCCAAGCAGTTACACCTGCATTTGTGTTCTGCAGTATAGAAACTTACCTCCAACTAGCTTCCATTGTTTAATAGTTTAGAAAGAAACCACAGAAACCTGCATACACGAACAAGTTGGTTTCATGCAATTTTCATCTGAATATACTGAAATGAGACCCCAACCACCAAAAAAATGTATTCAGAAACACTTTATCCTTTTGTACTCAACTCTTAGAAGGCAGTGACTGCACATGAAAGAGCAAATGCAGAAGTCTTGATTGTATAAACTACACTGATTATTATATAAAGGGTAAAAAAACCTAACAAACATCTTACCCTGAAGGCCAAATAATATCATAATGCAATACACAAATCTGGTGCATCTTCCGACCACACTCTTTGCAGTCAACAAACCTGAGAAGAAAAAACAGCAGACAATCACTTCTGTTGTTAGGCAAGTGATTTTCCAGAATTCACCAGGAAAGGAGGACTTTCCAACCTTTTGCTAAGAACTGAATCAACTTCAGCAGGCTCAACTTATGTGTCAGTTTAAAAAACTGCTCATTAGAATAGTTTCAGATATACATCTATCAATCTTACGTGCATATTATATATATATAAAAATAAAAACTGTAAAATGTACTAGTTTAAAAATGTGAAATGGGCTATCACACACAACTTCTGGATCTTTTCTATCCTTCCCTAAGCAGAGTTCTGAGTTTTTCTAGCTTCACAATTCTATTCAACAGTACCTCCACAGATTTAATTTCAGTTGTTACAAGTACTACAAGCTGACTAAACGGTCATTCAACTTACTGTAGATGTAAAAACTAGTCATTCGTGAATCACTGTGCCAAGAGAATATGTATTAGCTTGTCCTTGCCTGCATGACTCTGCTGTAGTTTGTTTTTGATGGGGTTTTTTTTGTGAAAATAGCATGCCAAAATTCTTTTTTTGGATGGGAAAAACGTTAAGAGCTTTTCCAAGTCAAGACTGCAATACTAGTGATGAAGCCAAATGCATCGGAGTCTATCTCTGCAGTCTACCTTTAAAGGCCTGTGGAAGGAGCTCTATTTAGTATTTGCAACGATGAGAAAAGGAATCAAAATGTATTGCGTATCAAACTGCTAGGGAACAAAGGAGTATTAAGATAAAATGTTGCTTCAGCTAGTTAAGGACAGTAGGAAAAGTAGCACAGTGCTACTGAAGAAATGTTCAACTTGGCTTTTACCAAACTTCCTGAGGGCAACAAGCACAAGGGAGGAAGATGTCTCTTTCAGTGGGTTAAGCACTCAAGTGAAGTCTAGCTAAACAGAAGAGGAAAATGCCGAACTCCCCCATGTCTTCAGGGCTTGGTGTGAAAGGCTCTGTATGACAGAGGGCCATTTTCAGCCAGTTGTGCAGTGCCCTGCAGAACACACCTTAGGAATTACCCAGATAAACAGAACTAGAAACTGCCATTAAAACAGACTCATGTTTTCCCATTGCATATCAATACTAGACATCATGTTCACATGTTGTGCTATGAACTCCAGAGATAGATTCTGCAGCCTGTTTGGGCAGAGATGGGGGGGGAAAAATTAAGGCTTTTTTATTCACTGCCTGATTTCTGAAGTGCTGACTAAAGGGCAAGTAAAAGTGGTGAGATTAACTTAAGAAAAACAATCGCCTGGTACTTACGGCTCTGGATCTAGTGTATCATTTTTCTTCTTTTCAAACTGATCCTTAGAGATGGTTCTGGAGACAAAGAGTTAATATGAAAATTCAGTAGTACCTTTATATCAGAGGACAAGACAATATCATGCTTTTCTGAACTGCAGCAAATGAGCAAACCTCATGTCTGAAGAAAGTGTATCAGTATTTATTTTCTATTCAGAGAAAGCAATTCAGTTCATTATAAGCTACAGAAAGCAATTTTCCCATTTCACTTTCTGTGTAAATTAAAGGCAAAATAAAGAGATACCCAAGTATACACATAAATTTAATATCATAAAAAACAGTGGAAGCTAAGTCAGCAAAGCAGCCACTTTCCAAAACAGCTTGTATTCCTCAAATCTTAGAGCGTCTTATTTTCTCGTCAGGTTAAAGACAAGCCTTTGGTTTCATGAACAAAAGCTGTATTTTAAAAGGTGAGACATCAGGATTAGCTGAAGTCTTTAATTTGAAAAGCTAATGGATTAGTGATATTTATTTACAGAGATTCCATTCACCCCATTCCAACCACATTACCTAGTATCTGCTACCCCCTGCAATCAGGCTATGGGCAGCTGTTGAGTAGCACAACTGGACACAAGCAACATTGTTGGGCAAAACCTCCTATTAGTAAGAAAGTAGACATTTCCCCATGAACACCACCACTGGCCATGGTGTTTTACTATCATATCAGGACTAGACATCATCCCTCCTATTTAAAAATGCGGCATGCAGAAGAAAGGAAGCAACTTACGTTTGAGGCTGGGAAGGGTCATCACCCAGGGTGACATTCTCCCCCTGAATTTCAGTGAAACACTTCTCACAGAAGTGATACCTGTCAGCAAGAAGGCCATATTTGGGTGAACTGGTCCAGCACAACATACAGCCACCCAAGCACGGAGCCACCAACCAGAGCAGGGCAGATCACCACGACGAAAGGGGGGGCGTTGTTGGTTGATTGATGGGTCAGAGTGGACAATGAGGAGGAACAAAGGGGAGGGGAGGGCAGGATTAGAGAACAGGGGAGGGAACAAACAGCACAGACGTAAGAGGTAAGACGCAAACACCAAGACAACACAGAGCAGAAAGCCAAGGCAAAGCACAGATTAGCATTCGGTCTCATTTTATACATTACTAACAAGTTGTCGGGTGTCAGATTCAAAATTTGGGGAGGATTAATAAAGTAGCTACCAAGTGCTACATTCGTATAGACTTCAAATTTAAGAATTTGGATTTGATTTGCATTACTTAGGAAAAAATGCTCTTTGATTCCAGGCTTGCGACTGATCGAGTTTCCTTTGGGTAAAAAAAACAGCCTGTCAAAAAGCTTTAAGAACACATTTATTACAGATTTAAGTGATTAGAAAAATATGCTGAAAGCATTTACTGATCGTCAGTAAGAACTGTAAAAGCTGAAAAAAGTCTATAAAAATATTAAATTCAAAAGTTATTTGGCTATAAGATTAAATGTGACCAATTGCTCAGCTAATATTTTTTAATATAAATGAAACCAAATCCATACTCTAGACAAACATTTAACAGAAATGCAATTGTGGGTCAGAGTTTCCAGCCATTTATCTATATAGGTACAATATATGTATATATGTGAACAACATTAAATATTGTACATACATACATTTATCAGGGTACATTAAAGATGTGGAATTAAGTTTTACAAATTGAATGAGGCTAGGTACAATTTTCGGTCACCAGACCAAGAGCCAATCCAAGTTATACTCAGCAAAACCAATGCTGCAGTTTAACAAACCAAGCTGAGTAAATTGGAATACAACTCTATGAAAATACAATCTGCATTTGAAAAAAAGAAATAAAATCAAAGTTACATGGATTTTGGTGGGGGCTTTTGGGTGTGTTTGTTTCAGATGAACTGGAACCAAAGTTGTCAGGGTCATTAAAAATAAAATAAAACAAAGGAGGCTAAACATTTGGAAAGGATATGAATTCACACATGAACAAAGGTAACAAAGAGAGGCCAGAGCTGTAAAATGCAGGAAGGCCACAAAGGATCGCCAAAATAAAAGAGCTTTATGGGAGGATCAAGAGTGAGAGAGTATAAGCAGCAACGGCAGCACAGTAAAACGCAGTTTTAGTACTCAAACACTAGAACTGTAAGAATGGTAAGTATAAAAAGCATCAAACGAGACTCAATGTCACAATGAACCAACAACTTAAGGGATGGAGATTAATAAATAAGGCAGTTTGCCCCTTCAAACACATATTCATACAGTTAAACTACTGGAATCCAGGTGAAGAACTCCAAGGCTGTGCTTTCCTGGAGACATGGAAGCCATTTACAGGCACTTATTGAGATGTATGGAACTGCCTCCTGTGACACACACAGGCCATCACGTCACCGCTACATGTTTCTAAACCCTTGTGAGAGACGGCACAGCAAGCAGGAGCGAGTCATCCAGCAGCGCCTGATGTACTGGGGAAAGATGCTCTGCAGAGCAATCTGTGTCCTCCCCAGGCTGGAGCCAGGTCTGAGTTACCACAGCGTAATTTACAAGAGCCTGAAAACTTCTGCAAACTCTGCCAGCTGGCTCAGGGTCGAAGAGCTACTCTGCTAGCCAAGAACCACTTAAATGCAGCAGCACACTGAATGCTCCCTCTACTGTGGGGCTGACACGAAGAGGAAAAAAAGGTGTATTTTATTCTAGTTAATACAGCCCATACTGACATATCCATGTAATCATCTTACCAGCAGGACAGCTGCAACTTTGATAGCAAACACATAAGCTAAAATGCCCTGCTCCCTGCCCAGAGGGCTGCCTGCCAGCCTGCCAGAGGTTAAACTGCAAGTGACTTCTGGGTCAGCTTGACCAGGACTAAACACATCACCCTCCCAGGGAAAACCAAGCCTTTTGGAGCTGACAGTGCAACAAAACAAGGCAAGGAGGGAAACAGAGAAGTATTCCATTAATTTGTAATCATTTGTAATGATAAATGTATCATGGTTGTTACAGAGCAATATTACAAGATAATTTCAGGACTGGATATTGACACCACACATCTTGTTTACACTAACTTCACTCACCTCATACCCCTAAATGGACACAGTATTGTCTAATAACTTAAAAAAAAAACTAAAACACCCCAACCCTAAACATTACAAGTTCAGAATTTTATATCCTTTTACATACTATGTCCTTTATTTTCTATAATGTGCCTTTCTATATTTTTCTTCAATTAAAAACCAAATTATTTTCCTTACTAACAGGTTGCTCCTTTTTAGAGTCAGATTGGGAAGGACTGAAACACAGAAGGACGCACCAGAACATCAGAAAAATCCATGATCAAGGCTCCTGTTAATACTTTCCTATATTTAAACAGTCCCAGAAAAGGTTAATTCTGATCCATTTTCAGAATAATTTATGGGCTTTTAAAGCACTCATGAAACTGAGCAATGAGGCTGCCTCTGATACTGTATTTAAGTTACATCACAGAACTCTAACTAGCTTCACCAGCACAGGTATTTTGCCCTCTGTTCATGCTGCAGCAAGCTCAGTCTTGCGGGGATGAGGGCTTCGGTTTGGCAGTGTGTTAAGCACGCGCTCCAGATCCAGAGGGGATCACAGGATTCCAGATCCTGCAGAACTGAAGCCTTAGCACTAGCAAGCGTCAAGCCTTAATGTATGGTATTAAAATGAGGAAATAAAAATTGAAATACAGTGAAAATGAGCCACCTAAAGATCATGAACATTTGTCCATAAAATAACCAAGGTGAAACAATAGCTATAACTTATTATGAATATGCACCCTCCGAAATGGAGGCTGACTTTTGCATGTCACTAGAAATATTCAGCAAACCTCAGAGAAAGCATTCAGTATTCTAGTTATAAGTGCCACAGAAAATCCAAAGAATGTACTTATTGCAACACATCAAAAATGAAAAGCTTTTCAAATGCAGACTGTTCAGATGACTGATTCCCATTTATCAAAGAGTAACAGTATGGTTCAATACCAAAGTCCAAAAAATGCCCAATGTCTGCATTAACATTTGAATTTCCAAATGTAATTAAGTGCATTCAAAGGAAATTCTAAATTAGTAATTGGATGTTAGTACTGACATGAAATACCGATCCGTTTTCTCAACTGGATAGTCACATATGAAGTGCATTTTCTGAACACTTAACGTAAACTTCTGGTTTATTATGGAAGCCCAACAGTTCTACACCAAATAATTAACTTTTAATTACTGAACTGTAGTGCCAGAGTTGATTTATTCAATGGTGCCTACTAGTTGTAATTTAGGTATGTGGTGCACCCCATTTTGTCTGTACTGCAAATGGAAAAAGTCAAACACATTTGACCAGTTAAAGATCTGCTGGAACCACAGAATGTGTTTTTCGCTACTGTGCTATGTGGTTATGAAAAATCTAAGATTTGAAGATCACTATCACAGGAAACAGTTACTTTGGCTCTTTTAGGGCAATACAGCAGATGAATAAGGGCTTTCTATGATCTGACAGTTCAAAAGGACACTTAAAAATACGGTGATTGAGCTTTAGAAATATTTTCTCAAAAAACCCAACCCAAAAACCCGCATTTATCACTTGATTTAGTTGGCCCGAAAGAAAAAACCTCATACCACCCCAACTCAAACCCACCCCAAATCCCCAAACCCAACCCTTCCTCACGACATCTGGATCAACAGAAATCTACGCCTACTTCTGTTCTGCTACTGGCCTACTGACACTTAGACAAATCACCTCCTTTTTATTACTACCTTTTTAGACTAAACTCAGTGTAAATGGACTATCACATTTCTATTAGGTAGGAAACTGAAATATTGCATCCCTGAGTACAGAGGAGCCCACTGCCCCATCAAGCCTCTACTTCTTGCTAGCAACCAACACTGCCTTCCACTCAGTAAACCAGATGATTTAACACTAACTTAAATAGGAAAAGTATAACAGGGGGGAGGGGGGAGGTTAAAAAAAAAATTAAAAAAAAATTACCCCTTCAATTATTCCCGAAGCTGCTTTTCAAGTACAGCACTACTTGGATGCATAACATGGAAAGTATTTGAAATTCTACCACTTAAGAGTTGGTATTTAAGGGTTATTTTCCCCCCACTTCCAGTATTGAGTACTATCTCTTTAAATGCATTTTAATTGCTTTATTTCTGTCCAGACTATTTTCAGAGTTCACAGTGTCTGTATAAAACCTTTTATGAGAGCTCATGAATTTACATTCCTCCATGTAAGTACCATCTGCCTCACAAAGGCCAGCTAAGACCCAGCATACAATTTAAGATGACCCGTTTTCATCTCCCACACTGTGCTGTTTCAGCTAGGTGGTACACAGCAGTCTTGCACCATCTTACAGCATGTTTGGTGATGTAGGGATTTCCCTGAGAGAGAAGAAATGCAAGCACTGACTGAACAAATCAGTTCTTTAACTTCAGTTAGACAACAGCCTGCTGTGCACTTCAAAGTTGGCAAAACTTATAGACTGCTAAGCCTATGGAAAGTAATTCATAACTTTGTTTTAAACAGGGAAAAGGAAGTTTGTGTGTCAGCCCATTTATGGTTTGCATTTGGGGAGGGGAAACATTATCTAGGAAACCAAAACCAAAGCCAAGTTCTAAGTTTACTCTGTTATTACAGCACTGTTGATTTAAACATTAAGTGGAAAATTAGTCTTATAATGTACAATTGTTTAATAATCACACAAATACCAAATCCTAATACTTATTCAGAAATAAGAGACTATTGTTGCCACAGCTCCTCAGGAGTCTCTGGGTAGTTTTCAATGCTAATTCAAAGCTAACTTAAATACAATTAAGTACTAACTAGCAAGAGAGAATGTAAATCTTGCAATCAATCACTGTATCCCTTACTTTGCAAATTCTGACACTAATTCGGACAAGCACAAACCTGTGTACTTTTTTACATTTCTCCGAGAACAAGGTAACATGACTTCTCAGTGCCTTTGTGCAATTCTGGCCTTTTTCCTCCAGCAGGCCCTACTACTCATTTTGTGGGAAACATGGACAATTTCACTTCCACTTACATGGTGCGTGGTGCAGCCTAACTAAAAGCAAGTACTTAAGTACAGAGATTATCAAGCTGCAGTACAGGAAACTAAAGGGTCACCTGCAAAAGGACAGCATGCAAAGATATATAAGTAACTTTTTCTTGACTGAGCTGACAAAGGAAAGAAAGTTAATAATCCTCCTCCTCCGTATGTGCAGAGAACTCAAAAGATCTCACTTCCTGAATAAGGGGAGGGGGGAAGAAAAAAAAAAAGTCATAGACTTACCTATTCTGGTAACTGTAGTAGGCAGCATCACGAGGAATAGTACACAGCTGCTTGCCATAGCAGCACAACGTCTGTGGAGAAAACTCATACTGCAAAACAACAGTGAGAAAAGAAGCTTTAAATTGTAATCTTACGTTAATCAAGTATCTATTAAACAAACCTGTTGCTTATGGACATCATAACACATTATGTTTACCACACTCTTTCAAACTTCTGTAAATGCATTAGCACAGCTCTCTCAATTACAATTATTAACTATGTAAGCTAAACAGCTGACCCTCTAACCACCTACTTCATTGCAACAGACATGGGAAACAAGCAAAGCATTCTAATATCGCCAATGACCAAAAAAACGTGTTCTCCAAGGGAGAAAATTACAACAATAATAACAAAATAGCAGCAAGAAGGATGATGTCTACCTTTTTTAGCTCTTAGCATGTTTATAATAAAGCCAAATTTCTAGCAAACTTTTCATTCAGTACTTCAATTTTTTTAAAAGAGTCTACAAAGCTCATGTTTTATCTGATTAATCAAGCTAAGTTCTTTGGAAAAAAACAACTCCATCCATGGAATACATACCTTGCGCCCACAACAGTAGCCAAGTGATTGCATAACAGGATCAATTTCTTGTTCAAACACCTCCGCAAGTTTAGTGCAAAACTTGTAGACCCTGGAAGTCTTGCGATTGTAGAGCCAGGCATTGTTAAACATCAGCCAAACATCATCCACATACTGCCAGGGTTCTTGGTACTGCCCAGTATCCAATTTACGTTTAATGGTTGATAGATCCATAGGATTCTTCACAATGTCGAAGTAGTCCTTCAAACACACACAAAACCCTTTATTTTTAAGATGTCAACTGTTCACAGTATGCTGAACAGAAAA
The DNA here is from genome assembly GCF_004027225.2 of Strigops habroptila. Classification (NCBI taxonomy): domain Eukaryota; kingdom Metazoa; phylum Chordata; class Aves; order Psittaciformes; family Psittacidae; genus Strigops; species Strigops habroptila. The sequence continues at coordinate 75,757,386 of NC_046358.1, forward strand.
GACAGAATGTTTACAAGAGCAAAGACAAAACACACAAACATTTTATGTTTTTTTAATGCCAACTCACCGGAATCCCTAGAAGCTGGGGATCCACAGGCTGTCGAAAAGGTAGAGACTCTGGGTCTTGCCGATACAAAGCTTCGAGGGTAGGCATGAGAGCCTGGCGCAGCTCCTCAGGTTTGAAAACTGTTAATGAAAGTCAGAAAGGTTAGAAAATTTCCTTCTGTGTTTCCTAACCTCTTGACTCCCCTAACAAAAAAATAAAAATAAAAAAAAATTGAAGAACTATGTTAACATAAAAATCTTTAGAGGGATTTCCTGATTTACATAGCTGATTAGAGGCAAAACTTACAATCAAGAGGCTACTGCACAGCTTTTGTTTACTCAAATCACAGTAGGTGACATTCCCAGAATAAGTAGGCAGGAACAACTGTAGCTGATAATGATATATATTTCTAGCACATAAAAAGCAGTACTTATCCAGAACCAAATTAATTCAATTGCTTTAACATGGATGAACCTTAGCTCTTCGGAGAAGAGACTACGCATATTTTCCTCTCCCTCTCTTCTAACGTTGTTTGCTAATTCTAAGGCAAGACACTTCTAGCAAACCACCACAGTGGACAGGGCCGAAAAGCCAGCTCTGCAGTGAGTAACCAGATGTCTTGATAGTTGGCATAGGAATTTCCTGGCTGTAGTATACAAACCTTCCTGGTCTGATGGACTGTTAATTGATTTTTAAAGTGTTAATACTTTCAGATTTATATGCATCATTATAACCACTTGGCAACAGTGGCATGGCAACAGCCACGTTTCTTTCAATAGTCGATGACAAGGACAAGAAAGGCAATGCATTTTCTGAAAAATAATGATAACTTGGAGAGCTCTTTGAACATCTCAGCAGTGTAATTACATTTATTTCCTTAGGAACAGAGTCTTTAAATAGGAAAGAATGCCTATTATTGAGGGGGGAAAAAAAAAAAGACAAATAAGGGAAGCAGGATGGCATCTAATATTTATCTACCTGGCTGAAATGAGAATGATACCAGGAAAAGGGAGCAATTAGGAGTTCTGTTGAAAGCACTTAAATCAACAGGGCTACAGTGACCCCTTCGAAGCTGATCATTGCTTTTGTCACTCAACTGGTATTTTGGCAAGATATAAATTGCTTTCTGTGACTTCTACTTAAAAATCTATGATTTTAAAAAAGTTCTTTTTTTTCCCCTCCTTTTTCATTTGGGAGGTTTTTCTGAGAATTCTTTTCATGTCAGCCACACTCACCAAAATCACACACAAAACAAACCAAGACAAGAAATTAAGTTGACACTACTCAGAAAAAATTTTGAAGCATTACATTCTCAATTTTTATAGCCATTTGTAAATGCTGCAGTTCTTGGAAATTGTTAGTCAGGATGAAAATTGTATGACCATTTGAGTGCACTGCCTTGAGAGGGAAGATTGCTGCTTATGTACACAACAGGCAAGATACCACTCAAATTATAGCAAAAGACTAAGCAAGCTGCCCGAAGGGCTCCTGCAAGGGCCTGCCTTACAGTTATATCAAGACCTTATGCTGCTACTATTGAACTCAGACTCGGCAGATTAAAAATGAGATGAGCCAAAGACAACAACAAATGCAACTTGATGATCATTTCAGTGTTGCCACAATCTCAGTCCCCATAAGATGGCAATTCTCTTCCATATTGACTGATACCATATATGCCGGCACCTTTCTAGGAAGGGAATCCTATCGTATACTCTCAAAGTTATGTGAACAACTACTAAGTCATATTACGGAATTCTCAAGAACAGAAGGAAATACCAAATTCCATTAATGAGAATTATTCTTCTCTATTGCTTTTGGAAGCATCTTGTTTGGCTCAGGTAGTTCATAATCTGATAATCTGAATTATTTCATTTAATGAAATTTAAAGGTCAAAAAGCACCTTTTAATAAACTATTCTGGCCACCTGCTTGACATTTCTTTTAGAATTTTCCTCTTATCGACCCCTGTAACAGCATAGCACTAAGCTAGAGTATCTTCCAAATAAATCTTAATTTAAATTCAAACTACATAGATTCAGCACAACTTTTGCCAAGTTCCTTGAAGCCTAATTAACTTTGGTGATAAAGTTTACAACCTACTTTCATTCTGGAAGTTTGAAAAAATAAAAACAAAAATCCAGTTATTATTTTGATTTATGACTTGACCTAAAAACGTAAAGAAAAGTTGTCTTTGTCCTTAATAGTAAAAAAGCTGCTCTGCCCTTAAGAATATGACTAATAACAGAACATTTCATCACAGGATCTCCTTCTACACAGATTTTACAAGATAGTTTGTTTTCCCTTCTAAGTTTTCCAAAGTTAAATGCTCTTGGTTCTATACCCTGGTAGCTGGATGATCTTTGTAAGAAGCTGGCATCCAGTTACCCATTTTGTCTTGGATGTGTGGGTGGAAAAAAGAAAATGGGATCTTTGCCTGAATCATGATGACGTATTATCTGCCAGAGAAGAGTATAATGCTACCTTTTCTACCTTTTTAGATTTGTGTTTCTTTCAGAGGAAATCCTGCTTATAACTACCAAGGAGAAAATTTGTAAGGGAAGATGAAGACATTTTCAAAACAGTAAGGACAATACACCTGAATACCCCTCCCCAAACTAATCCCTTGCAGGTTTTGTATTATTATGTCTTATAAAGAAGGGAAGAAACCAGTAAACTAAATCTTGGGAAGTCAAACTAAGGCAGACACCTATGACAAGGAGACAGGAGCTACTCAAATGAGTATCATCCTGTTTCTTTTGCAAGGGGATAGGCAAGGAACCAAAGCCCTTATTTTTTTGCTCACATGAGATTTGCAGGAAAAAAAGCAAAACCAAACCAAACCCTGAATTCAGAAGGGTCTGGTTGCCTGCATTCATGAAGGCAAATCCTTGATGAGAAAGAAAAGCTTGCTGAAGGGATGTCTGCAATTCTCAAAAAAAGCTCAACTACAAAAATTCACATCTAAGTGAACCGAGCAGACCAGTATCTCAGCAGTATTATGTTGGTCTGTTTTCTGGCCCATACAGTATTCCCCATCACTTCAAGGTAACAAACTAATTGTATTAAGTGAACACAGCCAAGCCGATGGAGCTCAGTACACCTGGGTGGTTGGTACTAACAGATGAGATTCCACCTCCACAATGTAAGCCACCTGTACCCAGAAAAACAATTCATTGAGGTCCAGGTGAACCTTTTCAAACATTAACATATCAGACTATAACTTGCTAAGCTATCTGAGAGCATGCACTCCCTGACAACTCCAACCATGAGCCTTCCCCTTCATAGCTGCAGTGTGTACCTGCTACATTCCAGGTTTCTGTGGGGTAAGCCTCAGGAATCTGGATGCATGGGAATGAAGAAGAGCTTCCAACACTTCTGTAACCCACGCAAAACTCCACGAGTCCCATAAGCAGTTTTAAAATATCATGTAACCCTTAAGCACACTTCACAGTATTTACCCTCAAATAACTCTTATTTAGCATTTTAATACAAATGCTCTATTAAAGTTGGACAAACTACTTGGCGAGAAAATGTCACTACTTAAAGTTGTGTATATGCTTGTACCTGCCCACACTGCACATGTATTATACTGCACAGTTACTTTGTGACGCTATTTCCAAGATGAAATTGCGTTACTAAATGAGGTACTGGAAATACGTAGTAACGCAGACTGAATCAGCAGAAGGACACAGCGCAGCTTCCATGGACTAATTCTGCAAGGACCTTCCTCTTTCTACCACTTGCCTCAATTTGATTGCAAGTGCGCTCCTAACAAGCAGCAGTGATTCTTTCCACTGGGAATATAACTGGTTTATAAATGCTAATAAGCTTTCCACTCCCTATGTTACATTTTGCGTGAAACAGGCTCTGCCAGTTAGTTCTGCAGTGTACTCTCATTTGGCTGGCCCACTGTGCTACAAACTGAAAACACCATCTACAGAAAAATGTGGTTTATAGTGTTTTGTCTTAAAAAGATTACGTTTAGTAATTAAATTCAACTTAAAGCATATACAGGAGATCAAGATTCAAGCTGCGTACACTTTCAAACTTTATGATTACTTGATCACATTCTGGAAAGCTTGCACACATAATGTTCTCCTAATGGAGTTATATGCAGTTTCCTTTGCAAAGAAAGAAGGAAGAAAAAAAAAAAAATAAGGTAATTAAATGGATCACCACTCTTTTTTTGACATTTGCAGCACGTTGAAAGCTTAACTTTGGTCAAAAACTAAAAACCAACCACAGAAAACATCATCTCAAAAAAGCAGATGCCAAGACAGAGGTCTCTAAACAGCTACAGCTTTTGAATCCAAAAACTTACCTTGCAGGCTCCCATAAAGCCTGCATGACAAGTAATTTATTTCTGTCTGTTTTAACAGTCTTATTCATTTATTTCTTATTAACCCAGGGCATGCAATCATTTACATAAGTCCATTCAAAATCTGTAACGCCATCAAGTTTCCTTTTGGAAAAATACACAATACAGACACCCACACCTGAACCTATGCTGACACTGTAGATTAACTGAGGAGACTACTGACCTAACCACTTCTGAGAAGAAAGCTTTCAAATGAATGCTATGCTGAAAATTACATAGGACCTTAAAAAAAGCTCCAGTCTATTGCAGCAGTCAAGCCTGGAGGAGTACAGATTCAAGAGTGGAGTTCAAGCACCAAATTCTCAGAGAAGTGAATGCTGAAACTTAGTATGAGGGCAGCGTGTGCATCCTCTAATGGAAAAGCATAGCAATGGATATTCTTGGTTACTGAGAGCACCCTTATCTACGCTGAGCTCCCCTGAAAGACACTGGCCAAGATGTACAGGGAAAAATTTATGTACGTAATTCTCCAGTAATCACTGTCCTGGTCCTTCTGAGCGGAAACTGGAGTCTGTGAGAAGACTGCTGTGATCAAGACCACACTGACATGCTTTTCCCCCCGTGATACACGTAACATTAAAGGAATCCTACTTTCAAAAACAAGTTAGTGTACAGATCTCCTAGAGCTCCACATGCTGGAACACATGTGCAAAACAGACGTCCCAGCTGCAGCTGAGACCGTGGATAACAAATGCCAGTAAAACCTAAATACACAAGAAAAACTCAGTTTTCATGCACATACTTTTTTTGCGGGGCTGAGATGGCGATGTGGATTGTGAAGTGGTTCCATTAGTGCCGCTCTCCTCTTCCTCTTTAACATCTACTTTTATTTCAGGCTTCTTCTCTTCTATTTCCATTGGCTCCTGTTTCAGTTCTGTTCCATCTGTTTCTTCTTTTGTTTGTGAAGATCCTTGTAAATCCTCCTCCACCTTAAGAAAGGATGCAATGAGATGTACTATTAAATCTATGACCCAAACTTCAGCCATCAAAATATTAGTCTGAGATTGTCGAAGCACTCTCCATCCATGGCTTTCCTCAGGACAGTTACTTTCCAGTAACTACCCTCCTCTCACCCCTTAGCTCACCAATTCAGACACATTAAGTGCTTTTATATCTATCACTGCTTTCAGTTAAGCTGTATAGAATCTCATTTACCTCAGTCTTAGCTTCCACTTGTGTCTCACTAGTCTCTGGCTCAGTTTCTTCAGTTTTAACTTCTGATTTGCTTTCTAGCATTGGTGCATCTGGTCCTAGTTGCTGGGAATTCGTATCAGCACTAGCAACTGAGGCAGGGGTGGGGACCCTGTTATCAATACTAGCTGCTGCCTGGGATAGCTGTTGTAAAAACAGTACAAAAGAAAGACACTGCATATATAGAAATACTTTCCTTTACTAAAAATGAACAGCACAAAAGAGACATGAGATGATATTCTAAAACAGTGCAGAACATGGATACAGGAGCTTACTGTAGCCAAGTTTTGATATCCCACATTTAATAACTCTGCTTTACAGAGGAGAAGCCAAGGAAGAATTCTGCCCCAAAGTGGCTTCTTTTACAGAGAAAACACCTGCCCAGTAAAACACTGTACAGCCCTTGAAACGTGCATTTGTCCTGACTGATTCTTAGAAGAAAAAAAAACCCTATGCAAATCTCATGATCAGAAAAGATTGATTCTGATTAAGGCCAAATATAACATCAGGCCTGTTATACCTCATCTTTCTGCACACTGCTGCCATTTTTACCTTGAGCAGCTCAAAGTCATTCAAGGCACCCCCCTCCTTCAAACAATACTGAGAACATCTGAACACACACATCTTTACACATCTCTGTAATGAACCCTTTGGTCTAACATAGAAGGTACTATTGACAACTACAGGCTCTACACATTCACGACATGGTGCTATACGTAGGGTGAATTCTTGTGGAATGTCACTAGACACGAAGAATGCAACTAGCTGGTACTTACTGGAGTGCCAGGTGGCTGTGCCTGCACAGATGTTGGCTGTTGCTGAGATGGCTGTGGGGTTGGCACAGACTGGGGTTGAACTGGGGTCTGAGGTTGCGGCGTGACTTGAGCCTGTGCGGCAGTCTGCCCTGTAGGTGTGCTTTGTGTCTGTGTCGCGTTTGGAACAGAACCCGGGGTTGGTGTTGGTGTTTGTCCTGAAGATGAGACCGGTGTCGACGGCTGAGTGGGTGCTGCTGGCTGAGGAGGAGTCATTCCTGTTGGTGTCTGGTGCTGGATAGGTGGCATCCCAGCAGCAGTGGACACAGGAGGTGTAGTCTGATGTAGAGGTGGCTGGGTCACTGGTGGACATGGTAACTGCCCACTCTGAGGCCCTAGCATGTTCATGGAGTTGGGAAGAGCAGCACTGGGAACCTGCCCCTGCTAGGAAGAGAGATTGTGTTAGACATGTGACTCCAAAAATTCTGAAAAAGCACTGAAGCCTTCTTTAACAGAACACCCTAAATCTAAACGTGAGCCCAGGTATAAACAAATGCTACTACTGCAAATGACTATGCTCTGATTTCTCTAATCATTTTCATCAGCTCTTAGTCAAAGACCCTGCTCCTAGACCTAGATGTGCCATGCACACCTTTTTATGTTAATTCTACCGGCATAGAGAGGGAATCCTCGCCATCTCTGAGTAACACAGAAACCCACACGCAGACAATCTCTAAATCATGCCATTAGCTGGGCAAAGGTCAGGTTTTGCATACAGATGGTTTCAAGTAGATACACGTTTTAGGCCAGGTCTCTAGAGCAGCCCTGCTTTAGGAGACAGACAGTTCAACTTATTTAATGCCTGCCCCATGCACAGTGCAATACTTAAAAGGTGGTGTGTTGGTTTTTTTTGGTTTTCTTTTAAATTCTAATTAGACTACTCCAGATGCTTAAAAAAAACCTTGCATTTGTTTTTCAGAACAGCAACAATAAAGTATTCTGGATGTGCACAGACTTTTAAACTATATGTTTTACTTAAGATTGCATCAGATAACTAGTGATAAAAAAAGAATACTCTTATCCTCAGATGTACTTCTTGAATCCAAATCAATTAATGCTCCTACAGATGAGTTTTCAAATTTAAAACATAGTTCTATATTGCCTGCCAGTTTTATTGAACTAAGTGCATAAGGAAAAAAATGTTCACCACAAAAGTGGTCAAAAAAGTGAGCCAGGGCCCAAGAAATTGTAGATGTTCTATCCTGAACATATTCTAAACTTGACTCGACAGAGCCCTCCGTAATCTCAGTTCTCTCTCATTTGAGGATGGGGCTGACTAGAGAACTCTGGAGATCCCAACTAACCGAAATTACTAGCACTCCAAGTTAAAAAACAAGCCTCTCCTGTGGAAAAGCATATACTTCAGCATCATAAGCACAGCTGCTACTTCACTGACCACTGCTGTTAACCGAAAAATGTTACATAACCCCCCCCAATTTTCTCCTCAGAAGTAGAAACAAACTTTAAAAGATCTTCAACAACCACTTTATTGCAATTCTTGATTTAGAGTCTAGCTACTCAGGTCCACACAAAGACAAAAGCATATGCTCACATAAGTCCCATGAACTAACTTTTGGTATCTCAAACCCCCCCCCCCCCAAAATCTCATCAGCATGCATTTTTTTAGAATTTAAATGGGGAATTACAGGTCATTGCCTCCCAGTTAGCATATGCAGATAGGTCATATTGGAGCTTATGAAGAAGGCAAGTGTAACCCAGGATTCCCCAACGTCAGGGATGACTACAATAAACAATGGATATATAAACAGACAAACATAAATTAAATAAATTAGAACAAAGTAATTAAGAGTAACTCAAGTATCAGAAATTACATCTCACCTGTGCCACCCCAGCCTGGGCTGTTGATTGACCCATGCCCACATTGTTCACATTCATAGCCCCAGTGGATGCTGGAAACTGATTCTGGGGCAGGAACTGGTTCTGGGTAGGAGCCTGACCCATCATGTTGTTGGAATGAGCTCCCATCATGTTCTGTGGCTGAGGCATTCGGGAAGGAGACATTGCCATCTAAAAAGTAACACCCAAATTAAAGATATTACCATTTATTATTATGTAGGAAAACAAAGGAAAATACCCTCAATGTAATCGACCAAAAGATAGGACAAAAAAATTAAAAGAAAACTGGCTTCAGTAAACCAAATGGAAGTGGGCATATACATGTAATTTTAGCATTTGTTCCACAGTATTCACGAGGAAGTTATTTTCAAAGAGGTATTATTCAAAACTCTACTAAGTGTTAATTCTGCTTTGTTCTCTGAGCTACTGAAGATAATCCAGAATGAAAAGAATACAGACATGTTTTAATAGAGGAATAAAGAACATATATATAATTCAAAGACACAGCTTCTGAAAGAACTATCCTCTTCCACAGACTGTTGGAGATTATTTCATAACGCTGGTATCTACCTCTCTAACATTGTTTAGGTTTTTGTTTTGTGGTTTTGCCTCAATAAAAGCCTGACAGACTCTGTACATTTCCATGAAATTACCCTACAATTTACAGTACCACTCCATGACATGGCCTTTTCAGAACAGCATTAACACTGCTAAATGTAATCAACCAATTTTGAGAAGAACTTGGTAATAAGAAATACGAACCGCAGGAACGGCGCCCATGTTGTTCATTTGTACAGGGTGGTTCATTGGAGAAGCTGCACGGGGTCCCATGGGTGCTTGTGGCATCTGTACATTCCCTATGGACATGGGGTTAAACTGATTCATTCCTGCAAATGCACCCCCAAAACAACTCATTAGGAACAAGTCATCAGAATTTATGTATGTATACTCTACTATAAAGTTAACATTTATCATGACTGAAGTCTGACTGCCCTACACTTTCCTTTTTCTTTCAATTTTGTTCAAATTACTTGGCTTAAGAGACAAATCAGGATGCAAGAGGTATTTAGAGGAATACCAGTTAAGGTGAAATATAACTTCTAGTGTCTAAAAAAAAAATTTAAATGCAGAAGATGAAGAGGGGATGATCTGCAAAGACAGGATGCTATGCGTAAATGATACCTTGGGATGGTTTCTTAAAATCAGGCATTTGCTTTGAAACAGCAATGTCTTAGTCAGGGCTCGCTGAAATGGTTTAAGTAAATATGACAAAACCAAATATTGTATATATGAAGGCAACTCCTAGCCTCAACTCAGGACAGAAGCTAGCAATATGCTTAACAGGTCTTGTGCTTTTTATACAAAACATTTAACCCCTGCCAAAAAACCCCAAACTTGTCTATCAGGAATAAATTTGTAAATAAATAATTGAGCTATACATGCTATCAACTTTTTCTCCTAGTGAAATGAATTTTAAAAGGATGTAACTTCAAGGACATTTCAACACAAGTTTCAACTTACACTAATTCTGATCCAAGAAATAAAATAACTGGAAGAAACTGAAGTACCCAAAAGTCACAGGGTTTTATTTTTAAGAAAAAATAACCCTGCCCAGGAGTCCAGAGCAGGCTAAATGAGCGATGGCAAGCCATCAGCGCTACAAACAAGCTACAAGGCTCTTTTAGACACACTTTGCATCAGAAACCAAGAAAGGACATCGTTAGTTGTACAGACTCCAGGATTAAGTGCTAAGTTTCCAGCTACAGGTATATTTTTGGCCACTTAACCGATAAAACATGCCAACATCTCTCTCTCCCCACCCCTTTACAGTGTTTTAAATGAGATTATCCACAGTATTCTTGCTTGTGCTCTCCTACTTCTGAAATTACTTCCCAATTGCTAGCAAAGTTTTGGGTACATAGTGCCAGTTCTTAAGACAAGACCACACCAAGACAGTTCCTGCCACAGAATAACAATAAAGAATGATGCTGGAAAAAAAAAAAAAGGGAGAACCAGTAGCTCTCCCCACTCCAACTCCAAAAGAAAACCAGAAGATCAGCTTTTCCCCCTAACAATTATTTTGAACCCATAAATTGCATTTAGAGAAGAAAACATAGATACCTTGAGAAACCTGCATACGACTTATAGGCACAGTTGGCATGGACATAGGCCCATCTGCAACACAACAGAAGAATGGTCAGAAAAAAACCCAATTTAAACTATGCATTTAGGATTAGCATGAGAGCCTAAGGACACAAACTCTGCAGAGCTACAGGTGAGATGCCCAAGTACATCCTGTAGAAGTACTTACTGGGCGGCCGCACGGGCTGTGCCTGGCCCATGGCAGCAGCCACCTGCGGGATGCCGGGGGGCTGAGGGCCTGCGCTCTGTAAGGCTGGCTGATTCCCCAACATCCCTTGTTTGTGGAGACGAGACCTCCGTTTCTCTTCTAGCTCCTTCTGGATCTTATAGATTTTCTCTGCTAATAAATGATAGTATTCATCCTACAAGAGAGGAAAAAAATAGCACTCAGTGTCCAGTGTAAGAAATCAGCAGCAGAACTCATGTAGTCTACCAGAATAACATCACCTGGTTTGGGTTTTGTAATGTCTACACCTGCCTATTTGAAAAATAAGTATTTCTGTTCAGAATTTTGTAAATTGAAACAGTCTCATCACTGCTTTAATGCAGCAAAGGAAGAAAGAAGCCTTCCATATATAAGACTTGGTTTTATGGCTATCATTCACATCTACTCTGAGTAGATTATTAAACAAAGATGACTGTAGAATCTCTGTTACTTGAATGAGAAACAGGAAGCTGTGATTCAGTTTCCAAGTGTTAAATTATTTTTAAATGTTATATTCACAATAAATATTTCCACTAATCCACAGACAAAAGATGTTCCCAGCAACAGTTACACTAACTAAACTTCAGGTGACAGGTATTAAGGACAGATCAATTTTTATGTATAGAAAAGAATCACTCTTTTCCTAAGGAGTCTGACTACTGACAGTCATTGCAGGGAACAAACAAAACCAGACAAAATCCCAAAGGAATGGAGGAAATCAGTGAAAAATAGTCACAGGCACAGACAACTAAACACAACATCGGTATGAGATGAAAAATCCATTTTACTCAATCCACATTGACAACAGATCAAGTAAGACAGTCACAGTGCACAGCAAGACAGATAATTTTGCTTGTTGGCAGATGTGTGTCCAGCAATTGCTAAGTGCATGAGATTATGCACCTGTTAAAGGCATAAAACCCCCTCAAACCCTCAAGACTATGTTTCGTTTGTGGGATCACCTATGCTCTTAAACCCCAGGGTTACATGGAGCAAAGGTTGAGTGATGCCTGTCCCGCAATCCTTTTGTCTTCATCCAATTTTCATCAAAACTAGATTTTGTTATTACACTAGGATTGAGTTCATTTCAGAAAACTTAACAGGAGATAGGGATTTCTCACCAACCTTGTTAAAGAAGTCCAGAACCACAATACAAAGCTTTAGGTTTAGGTCACTTCCCTCCTCCAAGTGTCTCAAAAATCCATCAGTGCAGATACTGTTGGCTGTCCAATTTAAAAGCACTACAGTCCCTTCCCTCCTCCTGCTCAAGACACTTCACCTCTAACTTCCTACTTGTAAACGTAATGTTGTGCTACTTTCACACAAAAAAAGGATGTGCTCACAAGGAGCACATGCTAATAAAACAATGTAGTATGTAGTAAAACAATTGCTTACAATGATGCCTCATACTAATCTGTTTTTCAATGTCAAAGTGGAATGGATGCTCCTCTAAGAGAAGGATGCAATTCCATGTGGCCTTGTTATTACATTCTAAACTACTCAATTCTACCAAGTTTGCTGCTTTGAGCCAAATACATTAGATGAATTTCCATAAAAGAGACTTCTGGCAATAAAGCTCTCACAGCAGTTTTAAGGGGTAAAGAGAAGATATATCTGGGTGTTTGTCTAGCACACTAGGTCAGAAGACATTTAAGTTTATAAACAGAAGTCTACTATGCTCATCCTTATTGAGAACATATTTAGATGCCTATGTACGTCTATGAAATTCTTGTTCTCTCTGAAGATGCTTCCTAAAGCTGCCAGGGTGATCAAGGGTGATGACACTCGAGTCTTCCTTGCTAAACAACCCCGTGGTAGCCACAAGCAGAAGATGATATTGTCACTGACCAATACTGACACAACAGCTGCATTGGATCTATGGCCACTGCCTATCTACCTCTAGGAAATAAAACTTCAATTCCACCTTCAGCTCTTCTGGGAGATGGCCTGAGGGAGCCGACTAAGTGCTACTGTCTTACTGGATGATTATCACCCAACTGACACTAACTACTCTCTTTAGATACTCTTAACTTAAGAAAGAACCTCAAGATTCTGATCAAGTAAGATCTCACCAGCTATGATGACTGGCACTACTAACACTGTCCCTACCAGATGAAAACTTTCAGAAAGTGGTTCCTTTAGGGTAGACTTAGCACAGTGTCGTAATGAAATAGTAATCTCAGCATGTCAAACAAGGGTTTGCTCCCTCCGAGTAATAGAGATTTGAACTGATAACCCTTTGGAGACAGAGCAAAAATCATGAACAAGAACAGGAATTCTGTCTTGTTTCCCATGCACAAGGACAAACACAGGCAAAGTGACTCCTTATTACGTTGAGACATGAAACAGCTGTATGTCCTAGCCAAGTCACTCTCAATGCTGCTGAGTAGAGGAGAAATAACTCCAATAGTATGGGTAACGGTAAGCAGCACAACAGGACTGAGTCCTAGAGAAAAACTGCAGTTGCAAAGAGTCATTAAGTAAGTTTCAAAACTACTATTTACACAGACTTCCAGAAAGGAGAAAGTCAGTAAGAGAAACATCAAGAACGGCAAGCTGTGCTCCAGCCTTCGTGCACATCAATCACACTTTCAGGAGGAATGCAAATAGGGCTGGGATGATGTTGTCTAGCTCTCATGGAGCTGAGGGAGGTGAATTATCTTGAAGAGACATTAATCAGATGGCTTGGGACTACACAAACACTGTCATAGACAGAAAACATGACTTTCCTCATCAAGAGAACAGTGAAATGATTGTGGTTTTCATTATGCTTATGAGATTTGTGATGCTACTGTCCTTTAACATATACCAAACAGCAACGTACCCTACTATTAGCAGATTCATACATATCTCCTTCCACCTTCCTGGCATAAGCCACCAAGTTCTCCATGCGGCGATCCTTCAGTGCTGCCGGATCAGGAGTGGGGAAGATGGCTTGGACACTAAAATAAAAGCAGAAAGAACAGAAGAAAAATTCTTTAGAGAAAAAAACCTCAATAAAGCTTTATGATATTCCCTTATACACCACTTACATAAAATCATAGCAAAAGAGTTGGGTTAAAAAACCAAAAAAGTCAGTATTGTATTATTTCCCACAACATTAAAGCAAATTCAATGATGAAAAAGATGTGAGATTTGACAGTCTAGAGTTTAAATACTTGTTTACTACAGCAAATTTATTAGCAACATGAACTGATTTCATGCCCATTCCTTAATGAGCTGAATGAACTGAAGATGAGGGTTAAAGGCAACATCTCATCCTCAGTGGCCTAGTGTCAGAGAACCACCACTGATAACTTTCTCAACAACCTTTCAACTTAATGGTAGAACTACTGTATTGAAATTCTTTAAAACATTCAGGAAAAGGAGTCTTGGTGAATACTTACAGTTTATGCACTAAATGATTGCGCAGGTCCTGAGTGACATGTTCATGCCATGCTTTCCTTACCCCGGTACTAGAAGGAGGTGCAGCTGTTGGCATTGAGCTGAGGTTTCCAACATTGCCAGAATTTGTGCCGTCATTCATTAGTGGGCTAATATAAAAAGAAAAGGGACTGTTACAGTACAAGAATGCAGAGTTTGGTTGTATGTTTGATGCCTGAAGTAATTTCTGAGTAACTGCTTTCATCACTTCTAGCTATTGCATCAAACATTCTCTAATTTTGGTATCAACAAACTGCAACACCTAAAGCAGCAAAGCTGAGGAATTTACAAGACATGGTATGAATCATAAAGAATCATGACTGTTAGGGTATTTGTACCCTCTCTAGGGGGACAAAGTGGTAGACACAGAATTGAAGTAGGAAAGAAGAGCACAGCTATATATGTGACTGATCATTTCCATGCCAATACAATTAGTTTTTAAAGCATGCTTTTTATTTACATTCATAATCATGTAAATAAATGTTTAATTGAGCAAGAATGAAAATGTGTGCATTACTTATTTGTCCCGAGGGATGTTGGAAGCGCAGTTTCAGAAATTAGACTAGCTTGCTGGTCTGTTGTTATTCCTCCTGCGGGAAGGTTCATTTGGTTGGCTCCTTTGGAACAAAATTAAACATCATTGGTACCCAGTTCACAATTTGTAACACTAACACGGCAAAACTACACTTTACTGACCCAACTTAATGAAAGAAACAGCATATCAGATAAGTACTTTATGATAGTATCTCCTGTGGTGCATATATGTAGCTACTTATGCAATCATGTTAGTTTCAGTCTGAACATTTTCCTTCCCACAAAAACCAGTCTATTAACATTTAAAATTCATAAACTCTTAAGATTAGTTCAGTAAGCTAAAAAGAACATAATACTAACAATTAAGTTCCAGAAAAAAATTAGCTTCTGAGACAGAATTGTCTGCTAAATAGGTGAAATACTTGTTAAACCAGAGTCCTTCTGCAATTCTGCCTCATCACCTCAGACAACAACATGCTATAGACTATATTTTAAAAGAAACCAAAACTACTCCTCTTTGGCAGCAGCTTTCTAAAATTCAAACATAAATGAATGATAGTGCTTCTAAATAGTATAGTGATCAAGTGAAACAGACTATGCTAAAAATTCAACAGTTCTGTTTATTTTAACCCCTTAGTTTCCTGGTATTTTTGCCACCTACCCAATGCATTAATGGTCCTCATTTGCTGGTGAGCCTGAGGCTGTGCCGGCTGTTGGCCTTGTACCTGGGGCTGCAACTGTGTTTGAGGCTGGTTGCCATATGGCAGTCCAAGAGCAGCATAGGCTCGTTGCATGGAGCTGGGGTCAATTGGATTAGGATTACTCAGCGATGGAGTATTCTGCTGGCCTGTGCCAACAGAACCGATGGAATTTTGGATTCCACCAGCTGGAGACCCTAAAAGGGCTATAAAAAAAAAAAGGATAAGAGAAAATTGAAAATCAGTGAGGACAAACAATTTAACAAATCATGCCAAGAATCAACAGAACATGCATATAGTTATATCATATGTATTTTCTGCCAAAGGACAGAATGACACCAGAGATGCCAAGTGGGAAAACTCAGCCATTGATTCTACAAGGACAGAAACCACCCTAGCAATTAATACATGCAGTCTAAAGTGAAGTGCTATAAATTTTGGTAAGGTAGGCCCATAATTACTGTACTATACATAAAATATAGGCTCCAATATAAGGCTGAATAGAATTTCATGCTTGGGACAGTAGACTAAGGGGAGTAAAAAAAAAATAAGAATTAATTCCTCTACTTCCCTCTTTCCCATCAATCCCATTCTAGGTCAAAATATTTGGCTCCAGAACAGAGATCCTGAATTCAGCAGAAATACTGTGTCCTTGGACACAAAGGTAATACTGAAGATCTGTTGGTAGAAATTTTCATTCTGAGCAGTCACTAGATGAATCCTCTGAAATTACCCTAAACCCCAAGTTATTCAGAGATGTGAAAAGCCCAGATGGATTTCAGATTGTATCGACAAAATCTAAAATAATTTGAAGAGTCAGAAAGAGGATGAGCCTGCTATTGGTTTTGGTAAACAATTTAGATAGTATTTAGGTACTCATAAATCTATATGACCACCACAACCAACCTCTCTCACTGCATAGATGTATGGAAGAGTCATTTCCATTGTAGACAGGAAATGTAAACAACAGGGAAAAGTAGTTTTTACTAAACCCAGAAGTGAATAAAAATCTGCTTTCTGGTCCTCATTTTAACTGCCATTCTAGTAATAACATGTTCCACTGTGAATGACACATGGACATATCCTTCACTAGAGAGACATTGCATTTTGATAACCGAGACTCTGGTAGAAATAATACGTACTTCACATTTTTCCCCTCAAGTAATTAAATATGTAATGTACATTATGAATTTGTGAGCTAAACATTCATAAACATTATGAATTTGTGAGCTAAACACACCAACAATAATTGCTTTTAATATAGGCAGCAATAACTGTTTTATTGAAATATTAGGAGAGGCACATGTTTAGAAAAAAATAAAATCAGGAAAACAAGCCTTCTGAGACATTAACAGCGTTATCTAAGCTTTCTTAAATCCTTACCCACTAGGGAGACAGGGAGAATCACTGAAAAAAAAACCCCACACGCTTTCAGCTTCCATCCAAGAGAAAACACACACATTATAGAGTCCAGACTTTTCGCACTCCAGACGAGAATTCAATTTGATCTTATTTGCCAAAGAACTACAAATAAACAGAGTCAGAGATCCCCCTCTCCAGAATAAGCAGCCGCACAGAAAACATCCTTTATTTCCCCAAGGACAATCCACAGTATTTTCAACACTGGGTTTACCATGGAAATTAGGCTTACACTTTATGGACACATTCATACTGACTTCTGAACTCATCGATCATTTCCAAGCAAGTTTAAAAACAAAGACAGAAGCTGACTGAAATCCTATCAGGTTTCATTAAATCAAACACACACACGCACCCACACACACACACACCCCCCCCAAAACCAACATATTAAAGATCTCCAGTATGAATTTCTTGTTGGACTTGCACATAGCACTCTAGAATCTCTACGAGAAAGATGCCTTTACACTAGCAGAAGCCAAGAAATAGGAAGTCTCTAGGAAGGTTAAATAGCACAAAACTTGTGGCACCCTGGAATTCAAAAGGCTTCAGATGCTGTTGTGACAGCAAAGGATCGATTCAGGAGCTAATAAAAATTACAGCTTGTTAGAGGATGACATTTCTCCAGAAAAGTTACAATACAACACCCCGTATGCTCTCAGTGCCAGCTGTAAATCAGGACATCTCTGGAGGTGGCAGAATGACCACAGGTGATGCTAAAGGCTGGGAACAGGAAAAAAGGCTTCATGCCATCCCACTGAGGACAGCCAAGCCTTTCATCGCTCCTCACACTCTTCTGGGGAAAAAAGCTGACAGTGATCTCCTGAGGACTGCAAGCTTGGCTTGAAGCTCACAGTGAAGCTAAGGACCCTGGAGAAGTCAACCACCTCTTGCCCACGGCTTTGGGCTGAGCTTTGGCAGTGGTATCTGTTGCTATGAAGCACAAGCTCAGCCCCTGTGTTAGAGCAGCTTTAGGAACCACCATCCAGCCAACTCTAGAGAAGTTTACTTAAGCAAGATCAGTCTGCTTAAGTAAGCAGACAAAAGACTACTTATAAAAACTCAGTTTGGGTATTCGGCAGAGTTGACAATTACTCAATGACACTTTAAAAGCAACAATGTTATCACAAGGGGACAAGGTATGATGAGCACCATTTTGACTTGCAGTTTGAAAAGACTAATGATCTCCAAGAAGTTCCACATGTGCGCATGTACCTATTCAAGCAGACAAACTCACTAAAGCTGATAAACACAGACAAATGCCGACTTAACACTTCCAACTGGAGTATTATTATTAAGGGATAGACTACATTCTTACTGCCAGCGGTACACTCATAATGTGGAATTAAGTGCCCCTGATTATTTGGTCTCAGCTTTTCTATACTTCCTAACTCAATTAATAGCACACTGTATCGAGTATTTTCATAACATCAGGGAACTGATTTTGAAGGTGGGCTTTTTTTTTTTTTTTTATCTGCTTGTTCACTAGTTTTACATGAATACATTATATTACTTCAACCTGCCAAACAAGAAGATGGAGGAAGAGAGTATTAAACTTCCATACTGGACAGATCAAGTGCAAATGCAGCCCTTTCTGTGGCAGTTATACCATAGGAAATCAAGTCAATTAAAATAAACAGCACTGAAACAAACAGGAGTTATCACATTAGGCCACCACTACATGAAGCAAAGTCTACTGTGATTTTTATTAATTAACTGATGCTTCAGACATTGATGAGCTTGTGACAGAAGCCACAAGTGCAAAGACAGCTCTGTACAGGACTGTTCACATTCTAAATGCTTTAAAGACAACCTAGCTCAGTATGTCCCGCCTTATAAAGTCACATGGGTTTATGTATCTTATGAGTGACAGCTCAAACAAGCAGAAGTTAAGCAGCCCCAGAACTTCCTGAACAGCCCTGATTAGATTAGGCCCTCTTGGGCACATGCATTAGGATGTAACCTAAACAATCAAAATCTCATTTACAGGATTCCTATTTCAGTGTGCAAAGTAGATAATGCTGCCTTAATGAAACTCCATTCATGTCTTCAAGAGGAGAACCCCTCCACCCGATTAGAATTTATTTTAAACACAGATTCCTAATGCTACTTTAAGTATGAATGCCCAGCACTTCTCTAACCTGACCACCCCAGTGAAAGCAACAAGTTAATCCATTTTTGAAAAGTCTGATTTACATTTTTCATTTTACTTCCCAATTCTGTAATTGAGACTTGTCCAGTAGGGTTCAAATGCTCTGTTCTGCAGCTCCCTGCTCTGCCCATTACATCCATTCTAGCTCTAAATGGCTGGAGCAAAAACTCTGCTGGTGACCTTGAGTAACCTCAGCATAAGCCTGTCCTGCACCCTGAATTACGCAGGTGTACAGAAAGTTAAGTGTACACCATCATCTAATTAAAGGCTGTATCATGAATCAAATCATGGGGTAACTAAAAATTTTATGAGCAGCTTAAAGGAAGGAAGTGTTGGTATTAAACTTCACCCCCAATGCCATTTTAATTTTTATTTATATTAAGCATTAAACTAAAAGCCTTCACAGTATAGCATCATATTAGTCAATGAATGGAACTTCTTAATCTGTGGGCTAACCATGTGGCACAGAGGAATAACTGATAGCTGTCAGGTCACCATTATGTATGATTTACAGCGCTTGAAAAAACAAGAGACATTCTGTTGGTAGATTTTACAGACAGTCCCTGAGAGCAAGACTTGAACAAAAAGAATTTCATTTCCAGTTTTTGCAGGAAACAGGCTCTAGTGAAGAAGTAGCTGCCTATCTTTCTGAACACATCTCCCCATGTACCAATACACTCTGTTCTTCCCTACAAAGGGTTAGTTTCCAAATGCTCTACATCCAGGTCTTCATTCATTTTCCGCTCATACTCAACCTACTCCCTCAGCCAGCTAGCTCCCAGTCCCTAGTTCCACTTCCTTCATCAGATTCCCACTCTCCATCCCCAAATCCACATGCTCCAGAATTTCTGGCCCCACCTTCTTTAAAAATCACATTTTTAGATGAAGGTTAGTCATCTCAAATTCACTCTTTTTCAACCCAGCTTTTTTCCTCACTGTATCTTATTTAAAATTTACCTACAAGGTAAAATACAGGGGAGACTAACTGGTAACTCCATGTTCACAACTCCACCTTCCAGTCTCACTCAACTGAGCAGGGTTTCCAAAGATTTTCTAGTGTCCCCTGATCCTGGAATGAAGCATGTGCATGAGAATGGGCCAGGTCCTAACAAACGGCGAGCACAGCACACGCACCACCACCGGTAGGGCTGCATGGGGAAGCACATTCAGTAGCTGTTTGGTGGCACAATATACACCTGCCCAAGTCAGGAACAGAAGAATTAAGAAGTTCGAGCATGTGCAAGACAAGATGAATCTTCAGAAAAATAACTGTTATGTTAGAGCCATAAAACTAGGAAATTTATCAACAGCTGTTTGGAAGAGCTTATAAATCAAATTGTGGTGGGCTCAGCACAGAGCAAGAAGTACTTCCTAACAAAAGCAACCCTCCCACACTCCAAAACATTTCAACCAAATTTCAAGTCATTACTTCAAAACACAGGAGTCACTGGCCTATTCAAAAGAAAAGCTTATCATGTTTTAGCATGTGCAAAATCACATCTGGTTTGTACCCCTACTTCCTCCCCAGAGGTATACATGGTATACACAGTAAGAACCACGTGGAACAGAAAAAATTTCAAATTTATCCCAATATATCCTATTAACAAGTCATGTTACTATCAACAATTACAATAAAAGACACTTCAAGATTACCTATATAAAAACCAAAGCTATACAAATGAAACCTGGCACAGATGTTCCTTGCAAAGTACCTAAACACCAAAACATGGGGTATGATACCTGCAAAGAAACAGCTCCATGGTAATAACCTAAACCCCAGGACTTTGTGCAGCGTGCAAACCCCCAAGGGGCAGGAACAGACAGCTATAAACAGCACAGGAACCAGCACACGTGGGAGGAGTGGAAGCAAGCACCAAACTGCAATGGCCCAGAAGTACTGAAGGGCAGAAGTGCAGAACTTTCTAAAGGATTGACACACTTTGAAGGAACCACTTGAAAGCCCAGGCCAGGTACAACAGGACTCGAAATAGCAGTGGTAAAACAGGCATGAGCACAGGCAGGAAGATTTTAGGACTCAGTCTTTAATGACCATCAGGCAGGTCATTCATGCTGTAAGGAAGACAGCCTAGCAAAAGTTAACGAGGGCTGCTAGACTTGTCAGGTTTTTTTTCCCTTTCTGAATGTTCTCATCATATTCTGCCATATGCAGACCCCTTCCTCCCCCCCATCCTAGTAGATGCTATGATTATTTATTCCTAGGAGAGCCAACATTTTCTTCAAGTCTTAAACCAGTCTGGCTTAGGTTAGTTGTCACCTCATCAGGCAGTGTTTTCAAGTGCATATATTAACGTAAGACGTTTCTGAATGCCTAAAAAGGGGCATCCTTCATAATCTAAACAAGTATTTTTAGTATTCATCTTTTACCTTCAAACAAACCATGAGGCGTTATGTGTATGTTCTGGATTATGTCCGAGTCAAAGAACCTTGCACCTCAGCATACTAAACTGCAAATTTTCCTGTTTACTACCATTGGATTATTAATTAATTGAATGGAAGGAGACTTCACATTTATCTCCCCTCATGCAACAAGAGAGCCAAACTCTAGACTTACCCGTTATAATTCTGTTGCATCCAAACAACATCTTATTTGATACCATAACAAAATTATTTTGAATTTTTGTTCAAGTGCCTTCCCTTTTGGTAAGTTGTATTAATGACAAAAACAAATACTGCACAAACTACTTTTCTACAGCAGCTTGTACTGAAAAAAACCATTCTGTTGTGCTAGATGTTGTTAGCACTTTGATAACAACTGTGTAATAAGGATGTTATGCACAAATGGACCATGTCATATTAAAAAGCAAAGCTTTCAACACATTTTTCGAAGGCCAAACATAACTAATCACTTGCAACAAACGACTACTTTCAACACACAAGACATATCTTGTTTACCAAGGAGAAGTTTGGCAAAACAAAAACAAAATCCTTACTTCCAAGTAGCTCTGTATTTGTAACTTTGGGGTTTTTTTCTCAGTTTTGGAGGGGAAAAACCCACTCCTGAAGCCATAAGAGCATGTTCAATGGATAATTATGACAGTCTTACCAGCTACTCTTTCCCCTGCCTTAATTTCACCTAACCTAGGAGCTCTTCTCCATCTTCCAAGGTTTATTAGTGTTCCTCACTGCAATCTCAGCCTAATGGAAATTAGCAGAAAGCTTCCAACACGATTCCGATGTACAAGCTTCACAAGTCCTCCAGCTGTTTTCCACTTCTTAAATCTTATTTAAATATAATTAGGCATATCATCACTTAGACTTTTAGAACTGCTGCATCTATACTGTCAAACATTCTACCTTGGTAGACGTTCTACCTTTTCAAAGGGTTTGATGAGAAGCAAATCTACCAACAGCAGTTCAGTATTTTGTGTTTCAGAGCAAGAGGAAAGAAATGCACTAGAAATTCACTACCCCCAAGCATCAGTGACAGCTACACTATTACAAAAATAGGCATGGGCAAAACCACTATGATCTGCAGAACTTCAGCCAGCATTAAACAAACTTAATGATTAAGACAGCCAGACCAGATCTTTCTGTGCACAAGAATATTTTTTGTCCATTTTTACAAACATTTTTGATTATTCTTAATCACTAGCATGTTGATTTAAGTTGTTTCTAGCTGAAAGAAAAATAATGAAGTAGCTCCTACCTTCCGCAAAACCCTACCTACATCCAAAGCTGCACTGTAACTGGAATCTATTGATCTGCCTCACAATAAAACACCAGTTAGAAGACACCACCTTCCTTAAAAAAAATGTGTGCTTACCTGGTACTCTCCCTTTTCAGTTATTGTGTATTTAAGAAATAAATTGCATTCAATGATTAGAAAGGGGAATTCACTAGCATATCCATCCTCATATAAGATTATTAAACAGAATGAAGTTTGTTGGTACATTGTCAAAGTCTATTCTTACACTGCATGTTTGATCAACTTTAACAGTATCATTCCTCTGTGAGAGCACTAAAACAACTACTTACGTTGTTGATTTCTTTTGTCACTGGCATTTTTCAAAGGCAGGCACACAGGACAGTCATGCCGAGTACAATTCTTCCAATGGGAGATGATTTGTCTCGAAGATGCACAATGAGCAACTGTAACAAGGAAAAGCAATAAAAGAATTAAGGACACTCTCTGGTTAAGTGGTTTTGAATTAACTCATGTCATTTTTTAGAGCAACTCCATTATTTCTCCTTTACAAGCAATCACAGCTAAATGTAACTAAAACTTTTCTGTATGCACCAAACAAATGAAGGAAACTAGTACTAAAATCTAAGACAAAGACATGGTTGATGTTACACCCTATTTATATAGAAGAAATGAAAAAGTCTCTTGCAAGGCTACACTGGTACTATCCTACTTCTAAAGGGCAAACATTGCATTCTGTTTTCTAAACTGACAACCGTGGAGAGATCAGAAATGGAAACCACGTGAAGGTAATGAAAAAGGGAGCACTTGTTTAATTAAAGAATCAGTTCCTGCACTCATTTGTGCCTGGTATAGCGATCTTGATGAGACAAGAAACACTGCTGACAAACAGGCAAGAAACCTTACACAGCTCATTTACAACAGTAGCCTCAGCAACACCTCTTACCTTGACAGGCCTTCCCAGCTTGACAGTGTGTCATGTGGTTGAGGACGTTTTTCATGGTTCGACAGTGCGGGAGGGCACATGCCCGCACCTCCCCATTGGCTTGCTCACGCCGCTGACATTTGTGAGCATGAAGCAGCAGAACCAACTGCTGCTGGATCAGTTTGCGCTTCTCTGGATCCGCTGTTGGTCCAGTTGCCATTGCCTGCGTCGGTACGATGCCCACTTGTTGCACTTGGGTTTGCATCTGTGACTGAGAGAATACATAGTTCAGCATCACGTTTGCAAGTCTCGATTCTTGCAAATCGATCTTATTCTTACTCTCTTAAAATAATAATCTCATATTATTTGATCTTACTCTCATATAATAATAATTTCAGTACCACAGAACTATTTGCCAAGCATTCTGCTATAACCGACTATAAGGAATATTATGCTAGTCTCAGTAGCATTCTCAAACATTTCTATTCTATGAACAGCAAAAATGTATTGAGAAGTTCCTCTGTCAAGACATTCACTACAAGACAGATACTGAGTTGCTGGAGCAGGTTCAGAAAAGGGCAATGAAGCTGCTGAAGGGTCTGGAGCACAAGTCTGATGAGGAGCAGCTGAGGGAACTGGGGTTGATAAGTCTGAAGACAAGACAGCTCAGGGGGGACTTTATCGCTCTCTACAACTACCCGACAGGGGGTTGCAGTGAGGTGAGGATCGGTCTCTTCTCCCAAGTAACAAGCAATAGGACAAGAGGAAACCACCACAAGCTGTGCCAGAGGAGGTTTGGATTAGATATTAGGAAAAATTTCTTCACTGAAAGGGTAGTCAGGCATTGGAACAGGCTGTCCAAGGCAGTGGTGGAATCACTGTCTCTGGAAGTGTTGAAAAACCATGTAGACAAGGCCCTTAGTGACATGGTTTAGTGGTGGACTTCACAGTCCTAGGGTAAAGGTTGGACTTGATGATCTTAAAGTTCTTTTCCAACCAATGTGATTCTATGATTCTGTAAAGATTAAGTAACAAGCCATCCAAAAATCTTCAGTTTATTAGACTGATCATAATTCCAACACGAATGAGTTCTTGCCACATTTGCAGACGAAATTCATGTCTGTTTAGTATATTTTAATATTACAGATTTTATACACTTCAATCCTAGTTTCTTGTCCTCAACAGAAAGAGGAGTCCAATGGGAGAAGACAGTCAAAATTATATGACTGTCTCTACATGCTGCAGTAAAAGGTAGAACTGACTTTCCAAGCCTAAACTAGTCCTTCTTCTCACATGTGAGTGCTGATATTCCTTTCATAGAGAAAATTTCCAAGATGTAAGATGTACACAGTTTTCTGGCCACCTAAACCTAGATTGCATTATGTCTGCTGAAGTGAGCTAGAGTCAACTTAACTACAGGGTGACACCAGGTTGTATCAGCTTGTAAAATCCACTGATTTATTTCCAGCATTCATTCTTCATGGACATGCTTCTGTACCAGTGCTCAAGCCATGACTGACAGAGCCCGCATACCCACAGAGAGCTTCAGTCTAAGACATAGTTTATATCACTGCAGAAGAGAAATAGCTTCCTCAACATGTCATTTCTTCAGCACAGATTTAGAGCTTTTCTACTACCTTCCTGGACCTTCAAAGGACAGCAAATGTAGAAACCTGATTTTCAAAATTAAACACATTCAAAACCTGCAATGACTCCACTAGCAGGAGCAGATATGGGACTGCCAAAGTGCTTAAATCCCTGTGATTTGCAGCCTGAATTAATCTCATGGGTAAACATCAAAATGTCCCAAGAATCGCTTTGATTATGCACTGTAAAAACACGCTACCACAGAAAAGCTCACCAACTTCCAAGCTACCTAAGGAAAATCAGCCATTAAAACCATTTATAAATAGAATATAGGAAGAACAGGATTATACTGGGGAGGTAACAGAGGAAATAGCTCAGTGCTGTCTAAAGAACTACTGACCAAAGCCTGCTTACTACATTTAAGGAAAATCATTCTAAAGTGACAGAATACACCATTTGTAACCCACTCTATTTTTGACCTTTAAGAAGAACTCCCCAGAAAATACCAGTCTACAGAACAGAGCAGGGTGAAGGAAACCCATTCACTTAGGCTCCCAGTGCATGCAACTGAAATTAATTCTTTCATTTCTTCTGTGAACAAATCCACCAGAGCAGACAGGTTTTGCTAAAACAATTCTTGGGTCACAAATAGGAAACAATTAGTTCAGCCAATCTGCAAAAAAATACAGAGACCATGCCAAAGAAAATCTTGTTGGAAGCGATGCTTTCATCCCAGTCAAAGAATTGTTTCCCAAGCCAAAGTCTTCCTTTTGTTACTACCCTCCCAGTTAACAGATACAACTACAGCTCTATCAGCACAAATGCCCTGACCCAAAGGCACTTCTTGAAGATTGAGTAAGAAAAAAGCAGAATCAAGGAGTATCTGTAGTTAGAAGAACCAGCAGTCTCAGTCCAGATGACAGTGTCTGCAGGTAGGCACAAAAAAGGAACTCAGAATATTGCCTAAGCTCTGTAGAGTTATGTTGGTCGCTATTTCAAGCTTGTAAAGTCCTAAACTTTCAAACACAATGAATGATCTTTCCACTACCTATCTTACTTTCAGGGCTGTTCACTGCTGGAGGAAGTTGATCTCTGCTAGTTTGTCTTTTAAGAACAGTGAGCGGTCTGCAGGACCAGTTCAAAACCGGAGACACGCAAGTGCACTGCAGTCATGCCAAAGGTGCCTAAATCCTCTGTCAACCACAGAAATCTTTCCACTCCAAAACAAGTGGGAGGCTGCATGTTGCTACACCTGAACAACTAACAATTTTTGTGATGAAGTAGGAAATTCAGACACTTCTGATCGCACAATTAAAATAAATGCTTCAATGGCCAGACACACAAGGTAAAAGAGAGAGTTCTGCTTCTCTTGCTACCTTGCCGAGCTCCACCATATACAGAAAAAACACCCATCACATGTTCAAAGTCTGCTAAAACCTCCTCCGACAGAGATGGTAGCTTCATTAACCAGTTTTCTAGAAACGGAGTAATACAACACTTTTACAGTGCAAAACAGGTAATCCGATTTAAAATTATAGAAACTATGTATTCATATAGGAACACAGTTCTGCCCTCTCTCTGTTCCAAAGGACAAAAACTTCCTGTGCTTCTGGGCAGCACAGATGCACAAATATCTCATCTTCATCTTTACCTCCATGTTCACTCCTTCTCCCTGACAGAAGATTACCACTTTCTGGAATCCCTGTATTAGGACAAATCTTGCATTTTAAAAATGCCTTTTAGTTCTTTAAGCCAGGTTTGTACTCAACAGTGGACTGTAGTGAGATTAAGAACCCACTGCCACAAAGGACTAGAAAAGCAATGTTATTCACTAGCGACAAGAGATTTTTAACTTGTCACCCACACGTGCATTTACATTACGGGCACATCCAATCTATCAACTAACACTTTAAAAAAACCCAAACCCTTTCAGTATCTGCAGAGAGCAAGGCTGTATCCCACCTTCACTCACACAAGGTAAAACACCCCCAAACCTCTTCAGTTCCCCTTCAATCAGAGGCTTTAAGTGTGATCTTTAGGGTCCCTTTCAGAGAAGGGATAGTGGGCAGAAAGTGGATATATGCATGAACCGTAAATCTCGAATAACACTTCTAATTAGCCACACTTCTACTGGAATTAAGTATTTGCAGTGTCATCGACAGAAATGCTCTAATAGGTGTTGAACCAGCTCTGAGCAACCCAGGAAGCACTGTTCTGCCACAAAACTGCAATGACAGCAAGGAAGGAGGCGCTTCTCAGTGCAGTCACTTAGGAACCCAGGCTGACTACCAGAGCTTCCCTGTGAAAGTGACACAGAACCAGTTTACACTTCTTGCAACTCACTCTGATACTCTCCACGTGGATGCTGGTTTCGCTGGTTCCACCAGTTACTGTGAACAGGAATGATGTGAACAGCCCAGTCCTATCCAAACAGGAAGGATCCTTCTGAAACGAGGAATCCGTAGGTCTGCTTTGGCTCCAGAGGCTGGAGGCTTATGCACGCACAAAGGAGGCTGACATGAGCTGAAGTACTACAAGCACAAGCATTTGTGTTCAATAACCCTGCAATGCTCCATTTCCTCATGCAAGGAGTAGGAGGAATTGGAATCTGAGTCTGTATGGTGGGCAGAAGACTTAAGATGGGGTGGGGAGGGGTGGGGAGGAAAGGCTTCCTGAACTGGACACTGCCTCAGAAGGTGGTTGTGCTCTCTGGAGGGCAATGGACTTGACTGGCAAGAAATTACGTTAGCCTGTTAGCAGCACCAATGTGAGAGCCTGCAATGCAGCCAGCAAAGGTGAAAAGAGGTAAGGTGATGCTCAGCTCCTGCATACAAAGCCAACACAATGCACAGTCTTAACATGAAGAATATGTTCAGAGCCCAAGATTTATTTCAAAGCTTTGGTACTGACATGGCTACAGGCAGAGCCTTCGTGTCAGGAGTGAACAGAAATATTTTCATCTTCCAACTTCCACTTTTCACTTACTTACGGAACATAACTTTCACCTCTGAAGCTGGTATTGGGGAGTGAGCCTTGCAAGCCCATGACAGCCGCAAAAGGTGAGGAAGCTCCTATGGGCACACCATAGAAAGAACTCGAATGGCTGGTCCTAGAGAACACCCTCAGTGCACTTGGCTTTTAATTACTAAAGGAATTTCCTTTTAAAAACAGCAAAGGTCTCAGTACTACATGGTTGACTCTGCTGGGAATCAGGGCTGGATCAGTGTCTTTCTTAAGGGTACACTTTTAGAGTTTATATCCTTGTCTTTCCGATTTGAAGGACCAGCAAATGCCAAGAAACACACACTGAAGTGTTTGAAGTAACAAAAAGGGACAGAACTTGATAAAGGAATCTGTAGACAGAGACCAGCTCTCATATACAGGAAATTACCCAAACAAAATATTAAGAGAGGTTTATATAGGATTTACTGGGGGATAAACAGACTGAGGTATGAGCAACATTAAAAATCCCAAATAGCAAATCTGTGGATAAGAGACAAATGAGAAGTTTGCATGTGTGAAGGGAAGGCATGCTGTCAGAGCGCTGGCTATAGCGTACTTTCACTCCAACTGCTAGAAGACAGTAAGAAGTGGCAATGGATATTCTCTACCACATATATCTGTATATGTGGATGGAAGAACGGAACATGAGCCAGAACTCTGGGTAAAGAGCAGATCCTCTTTTTCAGCTTCTGCCAGCCTGGCACCGTATTTGCAGATGGTGCAAAACCTAAAATGTTCTACCATTCAAAGCAGCGTTCCCGGGAGGAGTTCCTGCACCAAGACAGAATAGAGATGCCTATTCTGTTCCTGACAAAATAACATAGTTTCTCTGGCACTGAACACTGTCGGATTTGTTTCCAGGTTATTAAGATCTTCTTTAGAAGACCATGGCTAAGCAACATGGACAAAAGCTTTTCCCAGCTGTTCACTAGGCCACTGTTCCACTTAACATCAGGTGGAATTTTCTTGAGGAAAGGAAGGAGTGAGTGTGCCTATGAATGAGAAACTCAGAGTGCAGGTCAGGGCAGGCACAGGGAAGGTGAGCACAGCAAACAACAAGCCCACCAGAGACCAGGAGACTGCTGATGAGAGCAGCAAGCAGAAACACAGCATGTCTCTGGGGCAACAGTCACAGACCTTTCCCACAGTGAAAGAGAAGACTGACTGCTACAAGAGAGGAAAAAAAAAATCACTGAAAGGTTAAGAAAGCAAGACTTCCTCACTGTCAGGACTCTACAGTTAGTGATTTTTTATAAAGCCTTTTATTTCTGGTCTCTAGAACAAAATATGAGTTGTCTATTTTAAGTAGGTACAGTTCTACTTGTTCTAATTAAACCTGGCCTCCCAGTTTAAAAGCTTTTTTCCTCTCTCTAGGAGGTCTGCAGTAAGGCACATCTAAGACATCCTCACCCCCAGTCACTGTTTTCCTCTCTTCTGATCAAAATCTGTTAATAAAGAAATCAAAAGGACAAAAGAACCCAGAGAAACAAGGAAGAATGCAACAGAAAACTCCAGATGTAGTTTAATAAGAGATTGGTGGGGGGGAAAAAAACCACAAGAGAAGATGTGTCGTTCCATTCCAAGTCAAGAGAAACGAGGAGAAACAATTTCCTTCACTTCCAGAAAGTAACATTCTCTCAACTCCATCTGCTGGTCATAGGGATAACTGTGAAACCAAGCTGGTGTCTGGAAGCCAAACTTCACACATTGTACTCCTAACCCCTGTAGAAATACTAGATTTACTGGTATGTCCATGAAGAAACCATCCATCACCACCCCTGGAACATGCAGCACTGCAGACAGCACAAAGCTTCAGCAAGTTTGATGGAAAAATCTAACAGGGTTCCTCTCACTGACAGCACATCCCAGAGTCTGGGTACTCCACCACCAAGAGGCTCCTGGCTCCCATACAGGCAGCACTATGCGGCGAGTGCCAAAGTGCAGAGCATGGCTCACTGCCACAGTCCCACAGAGATTTTGCATGATCTCACCGCAGGCAGAGCACCGCCAATCCTGCATCGAACAATTTAAGTGACACCGAAACTCAACAGTGTGTCACCAAAACTTCCCAGGACGTCAGAAGCAACATCTATGTTTCTGAAACAAGTCACTAACTCAAGACTTCAAGCTGCCTAATCTGTAAGGAAAACTGACTGTATACTGTAACAGTCATACAAAGCAATAGCTAATATTCAGATCCACAGTTAACAAAACAAACAAACAAACAAAAAAAAACTCCCCAAAAACAATCCATCCAGCTGGCACTGAAAATTAATACCTTAATGCTGACCTTTTAATCATTTTAATACCACAAGCTTTGTTATTTCTATCCTAATTAAACAGATTATACCAATATGCTTCTCAGGGTCTAGTGCAGGGCTGGAAGATGCCATGAACTAACACTTCTGAGAAACACTTCACTCGGGAGGTGGGGAGCAAGAGAGAGTGTGTTCTTCTCAGGAGAGGGGCAGCCTGAATTCAGATTAAAAAAGTCCACTGCTGCAGCAGAGGTTTATCCCAGCTGCCAGTGGGAGGGTTATGCCTCACAGTGGGAAAACTCACGATTAGTATTTAGGACACGGGTGCCACAGATAATGATGCTTAGAATAACATGGGTTAAAAACATACTCATCTTTTGCTTTATTTTTGCAGTGTACACATAAAGTTACAAAGAAAAGCAAAAGCTTGAAAGGAGTATTTAAGAAATTCCTGCTTTTCAGGACCAAGGGGCCTTAAGACAACAGCTGCACCTTTCCATTTCCTCTTCTTTTATTTAGATATTCTTAGTGGTAACCAAGGCGTTTAACATCATGCTGGAACCTGGTTTCCTGCCTCAGACATGCCACATATAACCAATGTTTTCATTCACATGGGTTTGTCTCTCATGGAATAGTATTTCCAGGACCCTTTAAGATAACGGTAGTATAGAGGGAGGGCTGTTTTAGCAAGATACGTGGTTCCAATCTTCCAATCATTTCCCCCCCCCCCCCCCGAGGTCTTCTTAAAAAGCTGTAGTTTATATTTCACTTGCTGTAGTAGATGGAGTCTGAACTGATCCTCCACGGGTTCATTTTTGATAGATGCTAACATAACGTTATTCCCTTTTCCACTTCACTCCTGCCTCCTTCAGGAAAAAGGACAGGCCATGTCTCCAGCAGACCACGCACAAGGCCAAACACCTCAAACCAAGCCGCCATCTCTGGGGTCCTAAAGCATCACAGGACATAACAAATGGCGAAGGGATTGCAGCAAGGAAGCATGGCGTAATAGTTCATACACTGCAACTCTGCTCTGGGGAGCTGCCTCTGTCACAAACAACTTTTCACAAGGGCTATTTGAGTCATATTTTAGTTGCCCAACACGAGACACAGACAGCACTTCCATGAGTTATGGAAGCACACATCTAGCTGATGTAAATGTTATTTTACCCTTAACATATGAAATGGGGAAGGCTTTAGCAAGCCAGAGCCTACAAACCTCAAGTTCAGAGTCAGCAGATTCTTCCAGTCTTATTCTTTTTGTGCCTCTCAGCCTCATGTTTAAAACTGGGGCAACACGTCTTTATCTCAGAGAGGCGCTGTGAAAATTAAACAATCTGAAGTATGTGCCTGCTCCAGCGATGACTGCCACAGAAAAGACTGTTTGGAAATGACTGGCTGAGTGAAATATATTACTACATCCAGACAACAAGGCCCACAGCTACACACTGAGCATCAAAAATAGAACAAAATGTTGACTAGATGCTCTTTCAGAGGGCACTGTTCATACTGTACACTGAATAGAGCAAAGTCCCTGTAGAAGGAATAGCATATGGCCATGTATGCACTATTACCAAATAATTACACTGCCTTACCCACTGCTGCCAAGTAAAGGTTAAATTTTAACAAGTCTGACATTTCCTTTTAAATTCTTGGCTTCGCAATAAAAATGTTTAAATGGAAATTTCATTTTTTAAAGACAAAAATTCCACCCCATCAGGACTGCAATCAAACTCTAACCACCACATGACCCATAAGCAGGGTGAGACCTTTTGGCTCAACAGTACAGATATCTATCAGCTGAGATGGCCATTATTCTCTCTATTGGCTTGAGGGAAAAAAAGATATATTGGACATACAAAGCTTTTGACACCTGAGAAACAAAGAAAGATGGTGCCGATTGTCCTCTCAGAAGACAAGTGATATTTCTGACATTTTAAAGAAACTGCAATTGATAGCACTGGGAAAGTAAGTTTCCGTTGCTGTATCTCTTGGGGACAAGATGGGAGAAAGGAAACAGAAAGTTTTTCTTTTACTTCCTTCCCAACCACTAGACAAGCCTTGATGGCAAATGCCGCCTTTGTTCCACCTGAGTATCTGCCATTACATCCTATACTAGTAAGCGAGTACCTTAAGATTTAGGCTTCCCAAACTCCAACACTTAAATGAGCACAAAATTAGGCTTCAGAATGATCCAATCCCTGAGATGAACACAGCACTCTGGGAGGATTTGCAGGTTCTCTGCAGAATCAGGGCAATAATTCATTTGCTTTATACCTGATCTAAAGTTAAGAGTATTTTAAAAACAAAATTAGAATAGTCATGCAGCAAATTGTCTTTTAGAACTATTCTGCATGAGTGCAAGTGGTATTCTGAATATGGTCTTAATGCTAGTCACTAGCTCCTTTCCATAATCATAAGCAGTAAATGACAGATGATATTAAGCAAAGATTTCACAGTGTAACTAAAGGAAAATTAGGAAGTGGTCCTCTCAAATCAGGAGAAAAGAGGAAGTTTATTACACTCTGTTCCTTCTCATATATAGCCTTGTTAGTGACAGGCAGATAGCAAACTCACTGATGGAAGGACAAGCATCACTTGTGCCAAAAAAATAGCTAGTTTTCTAGTGAAATTGAAAAATAAGCAATTTGCATCTTATGGAAGGTTTTACAAGTTTCTATAGTAACTGCTACCATGTACAAGAATATAAAATGCAACAAGCTGGAGTTTCCATAGAAACAACACAAGCAGTTTGATTAATACGCAGACATACTGAGACAAATGGGCATATTTCATTTCACTTTCTAAAGAAAACTCTAGTAAACAGAATACTACAAACTTGGGCAAGGTATCCTGGTAAGAACTATTCTCTTAAGCTTGTGAGCTGCAAGTCACACACGATATAAACTTAGAAGCATGTGGCATGTTTACCACATCAGAATCAAAGGATATGAAAGGTACTATGTTGTTTCAGGAAGCTGATGCTGTATCTAACACATCATAATTGATTTAGGAATTTAAACTTACAAACAGCACTTACAGAGAAGACACCTTCCTTTGGTTTGGAACTAAATGTACCAGACAAAATGAAGTAATGCAGTTTTTACACCAAAGCACTGTGATTTCTTAGAAAGTTAAGTTACTGCACACACTACAAAGTGATAGTGAGGAACCATGTGGCAACTCTGATGTTGAAATGACCATGGAGTAGTGGTCCAATAGTAGTGCAGAAACTGTATCACCCAAGAATTTAGAATGCACAATCGAGGCACCATGAATAAGGGAAAGAGGCAAGTACGACTCACCATGTTTGGCACACTGGTGACAGGAGTACTCTTGATGTCGGCCGGAAAGGGAGACAAACTATTTGCCATGCCTGGCTTGCTTGGTAACTGAGGATTCACTCCTGTAGCTCCCATCTGCTGCCCTCCAGTTTGACTGAAAGGCTGCCCAAAGGGACTAGTGTTACCTGTCATTCCCATCTGGAAAAGAATTAATGAAATAATTATCACCTCTTTGATTCCAAAGGGACATTAAGAAAACATATGTCAAATATCAATCTTTGCATTCACAGAGACCAAATTTCAGCCTAAGTTGCTCAATATTAAATTATCAATTTTACAACTTTAAATAAAAGTATTCAAAAAATTTTTTACAAACTTACAGTTGTGTGTGTCTCAAGCGTTGCAACTTAACTTACAAAATCATTATGAAAATGCAAAGGGGAAAACAAGAATTATCCTTCCTAATCTGCATTGACAGAAATTACTTTTTTCAGCACTGCAAAAACTTTTGAAAACCAAAGAAACCTCAAATCCTGTAACACTCCGTGCACTCTGTGCACAAAGCGTGACTTTGTACATAGACTAGAAGGCAGGGGAATATACAGAGGCATCTAGCGAATGCTTATCTATTTATGATTTGGTACTTGAGGAAAAATGTCTGAGCAAAAGGACATCTATCTAAGGCTGACATCCTTGACAAATTAGACCCCCAAAACTCCTTAAGAAGGGCAAGCAGGAACATGACTCCTTCTGAATGAGTAAAGAGAACACTGTCCATCTGAAGAGGCATTTTGCCTGAAGAACCTTCTTTCACCAAGGGAAGTGGTGAAATCTCTATTACTTGAGCCAGTTAATATTACACTGGACAAAAGGTCCTGAAAAGATATTTTAACAGGAATCTACTTCTTTCAAAGAGGACAACTAAGACTAGGACTCTCCCCCTTCAAATAAAGAAGAAATAAAAGTTGACAGATCATGTTTCTGCTCCCCCATGCCTCACACTGGGAGGATTTCTAGATGACCTTATCACCTGTCAGAATGTCTTAAATATAAATCCAACCTCTGAGCAAGTCTTTCTTTGAAATATTAAATCCTATTTTCCCCTTCCTTTGACCTCTTCAGCCCTTCCATACACAACACAGTGGTTTTCCATGGTCCTGGTCTTTTCACTCTCCTTACCAGCAGGGATTCAGGAGCTCTATTCCCGTGGCTGGTAGAGGAACTGTGCACATCAGTTTGCCTGTGTAACAGCCACATCATAAGGAATTGCTCAGTGGTTGCTTTTTCATGCTTACAGGAATCGGGCTGTATGACCAGTTGATGAAGCACTGGTTAAGAGCAGTGAATTATGTCGGGGCAGAGTCCAAAAAACACGATTTGACTGTGCCTTGTCCTCTTTGTCAGTGTACTTTGTACACTTGGGTTTCAAACAGCTGGCCCAGCCACATTCAAAGGAGCTTTACGTTAGGAAATACTCCCTTAACCTGCATCCTACCAAGTGGCTGTTGCCAGATTCAGGCTTTTTTTCCACTGTGCAAACTGTTAAATCTTTACAGAAGAACCTGACCCACTACATACACATTAAAAAAAACAGCAGCTGTTCCGTGTCAGTGTAAGAGGTTATCATATGTGCCGTGTTCCATTGTAAAGCTGAATAATTCAAACAGCATGTAAGTCCAAAAAACGCATTGCTTAACAGCATCAAAAGCTTAGTAGTAAAGACTGCTTTTTTAGAAAAGTGGCATGGCTACTACCACGTTGCACAAATATTAACAACTATATTTTCTGTATTTCTGTAGGACTCTATGTTACGGGTTTTTTATTATTTTGTCAACTTTTCTCTGAGGAATTAATAGTGAAATATTTAATAAACTTACCCCCTCATCTTAACCCACTATTTCAGACAAAGTATGAGAAAGGATCATATGATATCTACAGCTACCCATTAATACTATGATGGTGTATCAGATTAACAGGGAAGAAAATTTCTGAAACTAAAAGTGAGATTCTGAGAAAGTAGCTTATGACTACTAAAACCTTTCAGAGGCCAGAAATAGGAACATTAGCTGTTTGGCTCTTACTCGGTTTCCGCTTGTGTCTAAATCCCCAACTACAAACTTCATTCATTTGTAAACATAATCTAGGAGTGCAGCATAAGCTGGGATCGGCCCAGCTGGGGAGCAGCTCTGTGGAAAAGGACCTGGGGGTCGTGGTGGACAACAAACTCTACATGAGTGAACAGTGTACAGCTCTGACAAAGGGTTATATCAAGAAGGGCATCTCCAGCAGATACAAAGGTGTCATTTACTCAATGCTTGTCAGGCTACAGCTGGAATACTGTGTTCAGTTTTGGTCTTCACTATACAAGAAAGATTTGGACAGGCTGGTGAGGGTCCAGAGAACGGCCATGGAGATGATCCAAGGGCTGGGAAGCCATGCGAGGAAAGGCTGAGAGAGATGGGCTTGCTCAGCCTAGAGAAAAAAAGGCTCAGGGGAGACCTGATCACCAGGGGAGGAGATGGAGAAGACCCAGTGCAGGCAACAAAGTTGCCCAACATGGACTTGTTGAGTTTGTGCAGTGTAACATTCTAAGCGTCTGGCAGAATCTTAAAACACCGCTGAATTTTCAAGAAGTGGGAGATTTTCTTCAGGCAGTGAGGATGCTAAGCAAATTTTACACCAAATTTAAGTTCTTGCTCCAAAAGAAACAGAGAAGTTTTCTTCATCTCATTTCATTATCAGGAAAGATTAACATTTTTATTACAGGAAAAAATATTTTAAAACAGTTTTTTAGGAGAAGTATTACGAATATTTCTGTCTCAAAAGATAAAGGACAGAAAATTTCATTTTCAGTTTGCTACAACTGTAAACCACTAGAACATCCCAAAAGCACCAAACTGCACTACTAACAGGTTTATCGTATTAAAATATTTCCTTTTCAATAGATCTTGTTATTAAACATATCACAACTCAGTACAACAACAAAACAACCTGTCAAGCCTTCCAAACTGAGTGCCTAATATAATGATGATAATTTCTACTCTTCTAGGTGATCATTAACTAATAGATACCTGATTGAAATTTTAAGAAATGCCTCGCTATTCTTTGAAACCAAGCCAGAAGCTGAGCAGCTTCTATTTGAAACCTTGTGGTATTTTAAACCAGTTATCTGCCACATGGTGTTTCAATTCTAAAGCTGTTCTTCAATCAATTAAAGGAACCTAAGGCTGAAGAGTTATACCAGTCTACAACTTTAAAAAAAAAGCAGATAGATTGATAACATTAGACATGCCCTTTAACTTACACTTTATTTTTTCGCAAATTACTGCCACTGAAACAAACTGCCAAAGACTTTGTTTGAAGTCCATCTTAAAAAAAAAAAAAAAAAATCTGAAAAGGTGGAAAGAGCTTTCTTTTGTGGCAGTCCCTGGAGTAAATATGGAGACAAATGTCAGGAGGGACCATACACAAGATCAGTTTACTAAAGCTCAGAGATGTTCGTAGTTTCGAGTTTTTTAAGCTCAGTTTTGCCTCAGAGGAGTTAAACTGACTAACAGAACTGTGATTTCCAGAGACTAGAAGCGCACACCACAATGCAAGAACTGCTCTAATGAACTCTTATCTATTTGTAACAGTTTTCAACCAAGACTGGGATCAACGAGGAATTTTAGTGGCAGAACAACCTGCTGCCAAACAGCATTAAGATCAACAGCCTTTCAGAGCTGTTACTAGTAACCTAAGGAGCAGCTCAACATTTACTCCAGCAGCAACGACCTCCAGCAAGCAGAGCCAGCAGCAAAGCAAACCACTGCCTGCACCTCACCAGGGGGAAGGCAGCAAATAGGAGGTGGAAGAAAAGCAAGAATGGGGCAGTGCCCCTGCGTATCAACACGGAAAGATATCCTACTGCATAAGGCATTAACTGGCATCTCCTGGTTAATCTGAACATCAAGATCAAGTGACCTTCCATGGAACTTCATTTACACCACTAATTGAAATCTCAAAAAACAACTGGCAAATATAATCAGATGGTTGAGCTTGTACCTAGTAAAGACTTTACATTGCTTATTCATTCCGCAAACTGAAAGCAGCAGCTCCGAACCAAGCCAGTCAGAAGGCTCGAACGCTTCTGCCTCTTCCCCCAGTTCTTTTCCGATGTGAAATGAGGGGGCAGGTGGGGGAAAGCAGATACTCAGAAGACCTTTGTCTTTATATTTAAGTCATCAAAGACGACAAACCAGCACGAACATGGGAGTCAGCAACCTGGTAAGAATGGTCTTTTGACGCAGGACTCTGAGCCAACACTCAGAGCCAACACTCATACAAGATTTGTATGTTGCTTAAAGTTTGTTAAATTTACTTTCCTGGAAGGAACATCAAAAAGCTATCCAGTGTGAGTTGTTTCTTTTTCCACCCGCAACAAATGGGCATGGATGTGTATATCACAAGACTGCTCAAGATTCAATCTATCAGCGTGGTAGCTGGTGCGCTTCCATCACAACAGAAGCAGAAAGTTCTCTGAAAACCTGGGTTATGTCGCACTTCACTCCCATTTTGTACTAAGCTTAAGGATGTTCCTTCCCCTGTTGCCTTCTCTTTCTCTCCATCAGTTCATTCAACTGTCAGTTGATCTCCTTTCTCAAGCACCATTTTCTGTGGGCCATGTTCTCTGATCTCTATCCCGGGTGGCTCCTTTCATCCTTCCTCATCCTCTGGCAACTCATGTTTTACCCTCTTGTTTCTGTGTCACAATTTTGTGCAACTCTTGTTTCTTGCCTGGTTCTTTGTACTCACAACTGCAATGACTTCTGATAGAGACTTTTTCACAAGCAAGGTGTTTTCTGTGCAGCAGTTGATGAGTTGTGATGGGGGAGATGCACAAGTGCTATAAACCACCTTAGCACAGAACTCCAAGTCAAGCCTAGAAGCGCCTGAAGAAGTAGCATGATTAATGCAGGAGACCAGCTTAAACACGTTATTTCTACTCTATAACAGTTCTTCTCAGAAACAGGATAATACTACTCTCTTTCAATGGAAAAGACATTTAATTTAATAATTCTGCTATCCCAGAAAGACAAGCAGATTCTGTTCCCTTTTATATCACTATGGCAACTCTCTAAGATACTGGAATCTATTCTTGAGAGTGGATAGGAAATCGGGTATTTCACTCTACTCTTACCAGCCAAGGAACGTAAAAACTTCCAAGCTGAAAAAAGAAAACCAAACCTTTGTTTAGCTGACTTGGACTACACAAGTTTTGAGCAGCAGGTGTGGGAGGTACTTCTCTTTGTTTTACTTTTTAGTTATTTTCAGAACAGAACAGCAATTCAATTTCCTCTAGCACCTGGAGCTTCACAGATATTACAGATCAAGTCTGTAACCAAATCTATATACCTCATCTGATGGCTCAACTCCAAGTTGGTGGGACTGAAATAAGAAGTTCACCAATCTAATTTAAAAGATACCTTAGGACCAGACTGGACCTTCATACTATGCCATTTCTTCTATTTTTAAAAGCTTACCCTTTTCCTCCCTTCTTTATCACTGCTGATATACCACAGAACTTCCTCTAGCCCAACATCAAGGACCTGTTCTCTTTGTACACGAAGCATCTAGGCCATAAATAAATCCTGTCCTTTCCTCCCACTCTTAAGTTTTTATTAACTGTCCCTTCACCTTTACTACTACAGCCATTTATCTCAAACAGTTACTTCATTACCACATATTCCTCTGATGCTCCCAAGACATGCAACTAATACAACATGCTGCAAAAACCATTCACTGCTACAAGCACTCAATTTCCTATTCACAATCCCTTTTTTCGCTTCCCTGCCAATATTCTGTCATAAACCACAGATCTGTACACACTTCTGCTCCTTACTACCCATTTTCCTTTGGGCAACTCTGCTCTCCTCTGCTGCCCCAACCCACCTTTCTCCAGGGTTTCCAAACTTAATAAAAAGGACTGGCAGGACAGACTGATTTAGTTTTCCTGCAAGAGAGAAAGCATCCTCATTGCACGCACATGCCAAGAAGCAGCACCCAACTCTGACTACACTCCTGGTTCTGTATCTTGCACCACCACTGCCTACATAGAGTTAATGTCAATTTTTTTTTCTGTTGGTCCAGACAGATTAGTCCAGAGGAAAAAACCAAAACTCCCACCTTATCTTTAATTTAAATGTTGATTTTCATTAAGTTTCGAAGCATTGGCTCTTCTATACAAGAATGGAAGGTTATTCTGGCGAAGTATTTAAAACCAAACCAAAACAATACCACCAGATTTAGACCAGCCTGGCAGCAGCAAAACCA
Organism: Strigops habroptila; assembly: GCF_004027225.2. Taxonomy (NCBI): domain Eukaryota; kingdom Metazoa; phylum Chordata; class Aves; order Psittaciformes; family Psittacidae; genus Strigops; species Strigops habroptila. The sequence goes on from NC_046358.1 coordinate 75,797,275, forward strand.
CTGAAAGGTTGATATGAGAATCAAAGAACTCAAAGCAGTTCAGTGGAAAACAAGCCTGGCTGAAATAATCTGATTATGATCCAATTCTGTAAACTAAAAATAGTTATCATTAATATTCAGTTTGATACCTACTAGATTTTTAATGAGAAAACAGTCCTAGAAAGAAAGGAAGCAAGCTAGACAGCTTGGCTGGACTTTCAAAGCTGTGAATCTGCAAAGTGTTTGAACAACAACCCTGAGCTCTCAGTATGACAACAGGAGGTTTGAAAAGAGAACTGGGTAAGCGTGCAGCGACATCTTTATGTGTTTGGCTTGATGTGAAAGCTATTGCAATGACAACGATCATGCTGTACTAGTTCATGAACAGTACGTAAAAATGACAAGATTCAGAAAGGCCTCAAGAACTATTCAAAGCACTAAAATGCATGGCTACAACAGAATCTAATTGCAATCTAATACCCTAATTTATTTAGCTTACTATTTAAGCTTATTAATTTGCTTATCTTATTAAGGTAAGGCCTGAAGTGATCCTAAAGTACCAATTTAGGGAATAGGAAGGTGATAACAGGAATATTTCCTATTTAGCAAAGACATATGAACAGGGAAGAGCTGAAGCTCTATGGCCTCAAAGCAAAAATTAGAAAAAAATGTAAGTGACCAAGTCACTTACATCACTGAAATTCTTAAGATTAATGCAATCTTTTACCCATATAGTGCGTGCTTCTACTCATCAACAGGAATTAATTCACAAAAGCCATAAGGCCTATAATCAGAGGTATTGAGTCTGACTTTATCACTGTCATTTTTATATGTGTAATTCTTTATTAAATGGAACCTAGTATTTGAAAGGGAATTCCAAGTTCCCTTCTGCTTGTGTATAGATAAGAAGAAAGGTGAGAAGAAAAAGTTACCCCAGGAAGTAAAAATCATCTAAGACTCTGACCAAGCTGCCAAGACCATTAAACAAATCCAGAGACAAGTATCAAAGTCCAGAAAAGTGGTGGTGCAGAACAGAAGCCCCAAAACTGCACCAAACCACTGTTTCTTCCTCGGCACCGTAGAACCATACTAGACAGAACATGGCTAAGTGCAACTTCAGACGACTGCTCTTCTAACAACACGGGATCAAGACAGAGTGGACTGCAAGACAGAATTTCATTCATTCACTCAATCCAGTAGCAATTAAGTTGCCTCTTCAGACTGACACTGATTGCAGGATCATCAAACCAGTTAAGTTGTTAGGTGGGTAACTTAAGGAAACTGAGCTTAAGCAATAGTGCTGTGACTATCAGTGTCCCATCTCCTCCCCCTTCCTCCAATCAGTTCAATCACTTTGTAAATCACTTATCAATTTGACCCAATTTTGTTAAAGGTCTCATAGATAATTAAGTTCCTAAGTAGAGAGATGGACAGGTAGATTATGACACTCAGATTAACATCTCCACGTAGAAGAGGCACAAAGACCTCTGCTGTTCCCCACCATGTTTAGCAGAGGACAGTGTATCCAGGGCTCTCAACGAGCCACTGTTATTGCCAGTTTACTCCTGTCAGCACCTCAGAAACATTACCTGAGGACATGGGAGGGAACTGAAAGTATGATAGGAAATGGTTTAAAAGACCCCTGGGGAGGGCTGCTGTGAAGAACTACAGACTCTACAATGTAGCGTGAGGATACACAGCCAATCTACTGGGGATGCTACTCTCAGATCCATTTTGGCAACAGAAAAATAGAAAGGTCAGACCTTTTTTTCCCCCACTGAACTGTTCCCATGCCTCTGAATCTGACAAGATAGTTACAAGAGGAAGACACAAAGATAGCCTTTTAGTGAGCCATCACTATCCTTACATTCTTCTGGACTTAGTCTATGTACAAAAGCTAAAATCAATTTAATTGTAAGACCCAGATTAATAATTTGAGTTATTTCAGAGAACAGAACATCCATGTCATAATGAAGGAAAGAAGAGAGAGAGCAGAGGCATCCCAGATATGATCTCTTATGGTAAAAGGCCAGGTCTTCACAAACTATTAGTAGTGTTGAACAGCTGCATACTTGAGAGCTTGCCTGTTCAACAGTATAAATTGCTCTAGTAAGACCTATTTGTCACTCACTACTGCTTTCTTCTAAATCCCTTGTATTTGTAAGAAAGAACCTTCCCCCTACTTCCTCTTCTTGTATCACTGAAACAACCCAGTGTGAAGTAACATGCTAAATACTGCGAAGACAATAACTATTTCACCCTTCAAAAGCTACCTATGAACAATGATTGAGTTTTCTGAATGCCTGAGCTGCAACTTTAGGGTTATACCATAATCAATAGCCCTTGGTTGTCAGAGCAACTATGCATAAATAATCCAGCCCTTCTAGAGCAATTGCAACTCAGCATCTGATATGCTCCATGAAAAATCCTCTATTGCATCACCGATACGTTAGGGACACTTTTCCTCTCTGTATTTTTTAAGAGCAAGTTGGTACGAAATGGAAATTCTGCACTTCCCAATATGACCCACAGATCCAAGAAGTATCCTCTGGGTTCGGCATGAACAGAATTATTTGGTACACAGACACAGGTATACTGCTCCTGCCTCCAAGTCATCACTGTCACAAGTCACTACAGAACAGGGATGATTCAGAACCTCTTCTGTACTTGCTGCCACCAAGCCACTGCAATCCCTTGCACCCTTTACTTTCCTCTTTTATGGGCCTCACCAAAACCAGTCACTTAATACTCCATTATCAGACTAAGCCTAAATCCCCTGTCATCAAATTACTACACCTACTTGAAATCCAGGCTTTCACCACTCAACTTGGTTAACAAGCTCAGCATTTTGTCCCCCTTCTCTCTTCCCATTCACTGAAATGATTTTGCTACCAAGAAGTGTGTCACCTTGCTTGGCTTAAATAATTTCAACTTTCTACTTTTTGATCTTTCTTATCTTTTGCTTAAGATAAGGAAATGAAGCAGTTGGGTGCTTCAGACATTCAGAAGTTATCAATTAAAGTATACAAAGTACTGTGAATGCAAGAGTGTATCCACACTAAGTAATGGGGGAACATCAGAAATCCAGACTGACAGACAATTCGGTTGCTTTTAATCCTGTTAGTAAGCAACAGTGAAAGAGGACAGAACTCCATTCAGAAGGCTTCTTTCTGCTTCCCAGAGTGGTAACTTCAGGAGAGAGAGAGACCAACGCTCTGTCATCTGCACTGCTTCATCACTGGTTCCCAGAGAGTTTAACACACCCAAGTTCCAGAGCTGCTATGACCTGTCATCAACCACCTGGAATTAATCCCTCCTCAGTCCCTGTGTGCTACTGCATCGACTCCACTCAGCCACTTTGCTTGCACACTCAGTACAAAAGAGCTGCTTTCCAGCCAGGCACATGCCAAGGACTTTGCACTTTGGACTCTTACCTCCCTCTGGTATGAAACATGAATCTCTAACACAAAGCAAGGTCCACCTAACCGATTAAGGCTCTCCGAGAAGTGTAAAAGAGAGGTCCATTAGGAATTTACATTCATGTGTGAAGTGGGAAAGACAGGCTTTCTTTACTATGTTGGCACCATCTTGTATCTGTTTACTGACAAAAAAAAAAGTAAGTCTCTACTAATTACTATTTCATCCTATAGTAACATGTTCCAAAAGAAAGTCACCATGGTGCTTGGGATGTATATGCCAGAGGGACAGATGGAGAAGCAAGGAAAAGATTAATCATTTTATGGCAGAAAGCCAGTGGTGTTACCAAATTAAAAAAAGTGAATTCAGTTTCAGTGCAGGAACGGCGGCAGTACAGTTACCTCAGCTGAGCTGAGAGCTCCTCACCTAAACCAATCTGCAGATTTGGAGGTTTGACAAAAATACTCATTTAAAAATACTCACTTTTGAAGTCAGTGAGTAACAAGAATGCCTTAAAAAAAATAAAAATAAAAAAGTCAAGAATCAGTTTGAGAATTAAATTGTGACCTGGCAAGTAGCATTCAGAGGAAGCCTGTCTTGTGCTGAAGTCTCCACTCCCCTACCTCTCTAAGCTAACTGCCCTAACAAAAGCCTACTGCAACAGATTCATGAAGCATTTAGAGAGGCTTGCTCTTCAGTAGTAAACTAACTCAAAGAAAAATACTCAAATGCCATGAACAATTGTAATTTACTTCATCCTTTATTAGAGGATGAGAGATTTGGTAAAGCTAGAAACAACATTTTAAAAATCCCCTGAAGAGAAGGCCAGGTGTTTTACTACCACTCATAACAAGATCTGAAATTCTCTTCCACGCATTTCACAGGGGTCAAAGACAAATTTAAGTTATTCCAAGGCAACGAGACCACTTTAAAAGTGTACAAATGTTTCTGCATAATTACTGAAATATAAAAGGCAGAATTTTGTGGCAAAGTGCTCTTTACAAATGACTGGATATATAAAGAACAAACTCTTTAATACATTTAACTAGAAATTAACCTTTTCCAGGAGAAAAAAAAGAAAAAACACAACCACATGCTTGCACTGTGTATACACCTTAGGAAAGAAAATGTCTCCAAAATTTTGCATGAGCCTGAGCGCTGATACAACCAAATACACTACAGGAAGTATCAAAGTAATTTCTGCACTGAGCAGCACTGTTGTACTTACAAATCAAGAACAAAGCTCAGGCAGCTTACTTTGTAACAAGTGTCACCTCTGCAAATAAAAACATCAAAGCTCTAATGGATAATTAGCCACAATTGATCAATGCATTCCAATTGCTTCAAGAGCTTTTATGAGTGCCAAGCAGAAAAAGTGGCTTTCTCAAGATAAACAAGAACTATTCTTACTACGCAAGGACAGAAAATTAACAAGAACCATTAAATTAAGTAAAGATGCTTCAAAGGTTTGTTTCATTCAAAAAACATAGTTTGGACACAAACAGTCATTCAACAGCACTTAGAAAGAGGATTTTGAAAGCCCGAAATTCAGTTAAGGAACACCTCTACAGATTGTATACTCACAGGCCAAAATCTTTATGAGTTACTTCTAGAAGCATCATCAGTGTGTACCAAAACTGATGTTTACACAGTGTGTACTAATGTCACATCAAACCAGAATTTTCTAATTCTAACAGAAATTTCTAACTCTAAATTTGAGTTGAGATCTAAGTTGATCTCAACTCAAATATCCCTATCCTCCTCCAATTCCTGTACTTCATCATCATTAAGCTGCAGGTTTCTAAACCAACAGCAAATCTCAACACAAAGTTCATGCTTCTTCCTTTATTTTCTGTATCACAGACATTAGCCTTTTGAAATGTACCCAACAGGTCACAAAAGAATTTACAGATGTGTCTACCGGCACCTCAGCACTTCTGAAGTTCCTACAGTTGGCTGGAGACAGCCAAGTAAAAGAAGAGCACGTCATTCTCAAAAAAATTAGTATTATTTGGAACAAACTGTTTCAGTAAGAAAAACAGTAGCACTATTTAAGAGATTCTTTCCCATTTATCTCGCAGAAGCTGGCCAAAGACACATTACCAGGTAGTCTGTGTGATACAACAGCCTACAGAGAGGTGGGCAAAAGGTCTGCTCTACAGACTAACAGCAACAGGAAAGGTGTCCCAAAAATATAATGAAAAGAGGTTTTCTGTTTCCATTCTTTACAGTATGTACTCTCCTGGACAGACTTGAGTGCTAAAGGGAAAGCGGACACACTGAAGGGAGAGACCGTCCTTCTAAAAGAAGTAATTATTCTATTTCAATCCAGAACCAGGGGGTGGAGGTGTCTTTCAAATAGACAAGAAACAAATTTACACTACAGGTTACATTAAATACATTAAAAGGAGGAAAAAAAAGTTAAAAAAAAAAATCAATAGAGTTCACTCCAAACAACCACTTAGCACAAATATCATAGCCTGACATTAACAGTAACTAAGGAGAAACAGAACTATAAATAATTTACACTGTTGAAATTATTTTTAAATAACTCTAAGAGCCAAATATGTTTATTTTGAAACACCACATCGACTCCAAGAGCTACCGTGAAACCTCCAGTCTTTCTGTAGAAACAAGCTCTCCTGGAATAACAATTCACATGAGGCTACCAGGAGACTTCTCAACAGGTTTTTAAACAAGGTAAACTCTGATGGTCGTCTTTAAACACATGCTTAAAATTGAACAGTGTGAACAAAGTAGGCCTGCACATACATACCTCTCGCTGAAAGCAGGCTGCACACAGCACTACAGAAACTTATTTTAATGCAAGATACCCAATATCAGGCTAATGAAACAAACACAACTCATTCCAAGAGTGAAATACCACCTTTGACTGATGGTGTTCCAACACTTTTCCATTTCCAGGGGACCACAGAATCACAGAATAGTGGCTTGGAAGGGACCTCAAGGATCCTCTGGACCAACTTTTCTAGGCAAAGCATGACCTAGACCAGATGCCCCAGTGCCCTGTCCAGCTGAATCTTAAAAGTGTCCAACATCAGGGAGTCTACCACTTCCCTGGGGAGATTATTCCAATGGCTGGTTGTTCTCATTGTGAAAAATTTTCCTCCTGTGTCCAGCCAGAATCTCCCCAAGAGTAACTCTGTGCCCATCACGCCTTGTTTTTCCCATATGACTCCTTGTAAAAAAGAAGTCTCCATCTTCTTTGTAGCCACCCTTAAACACTGGACCATGGTGATCAGGTCTCCCCTGAGCCTTTTTTTCTCTTGGCTGAACAAACCCAGTTTTCTCAGCCTTTCCTCACAGGGCTGCCCAGTCCTTTGATCATCTTTGCAGTCCTTCTCTGGACCCTTTCCAGTCTGTCCACAGAGATCCTCCTATTGTAAAGGTAGCTATTTAATTTAGTCCATTTGCCAAAAATTTCAAAGGGTACTTATCTTCTGTCCATTTTTTAAAACCCCCTTAAAAAATAGAATGCCCCTGCCCCACAGATAGGACAGCATTATGGTGCAGTCACTCTGAAAACTCAAAACTTTTCCACCCCAGAAACTGCTAAAGAATCTCCCAGAGACTGCTAAAGAATCTATTTACTACTCTCTTCTAAAAGTCTATTTCAGACAGGTCCTTTTGGCAAGGATGTTCCTATATTTAACGTGCTGTAATTTCATTATGATTCATTCTAAAACAAAGGCACTACTGAATCCCTTTTATGGCACAGTAGGCTGTTTATTTGCCAAACCTAAAGCAGATTCGTACACACACATACCAAAGAAGATGACTATCACTTTGCGGCTTGAGCATTTTCAGAGTATGTAAGTACTAACATTTCCAGATGCTACTTGAAGGTAGCTTTTGTAGCATCAGGAGTTCAAAAATCATCTGCAGTCCCCATTCATGGAAATCTCAATTCTACGAAGTATTTCTGGCCTTAGAATTAAAGCCGTAGCTGAGATAACATATAAACAGTTAAGACACAAATAAATAAGCTTAGTGTGCCACTTTCCTCCCCCGTTTTTCTGGAGTAAATACTCTTTACTGTAGCAGCAAAAGATGAATATGTGCCATTCAAAGCTGATGGACAAAGCTGCAGCAGTTAAAATGTCTATATATGCCACACAAATGGATTTATGCTTCCAAATCAAAGCCACCAGTTATTTTCTCTGAACATTCACGGGAAGAAGGGAATATTTTTATATTTTGCCATTCCCTGTACTCAGCCCTGCAAAGTTAAGTAGCAATTGTGTAAGAATTCATTGGTTTTTTTCTAGAGATGTGGGGGGAAAACTGTATCAAAACATCCTTTCTAGTTTAAAAGTTCATCTTTAAATAAAGGTGAAAACTAGCCTGCCCACTATAAGGTAGACTTGGCCATGCCCTGTGTAGCCTCCTGTATTGAAATTTCAACCCCCTAGCTAACTAAGGGGATTTCAAAATCCCAAAATCCAACTTTTAAATGTAATGTTGGTTTTTGTCTGATGGTAAAAGGCATCCCATTTGTACTTCAACAAAGTGGTTTTCACTCGTGGAAGCCGCAGAAAGAGAACTGCCTCCTCTCACTGTTCCTCCACTCCTGATCCATTTCTTAGGCAGGTTGACACAATGCTAGAAGTAATTTTCTGATTTCCTGCATTGCCTTTTTTCTAAGGAAACAGGCCACGAGCATTTAGTTTTCAGACCATAATACTGGCTGCTTTGACACATTCCTGCATGTACTTCCAATTACAGGATTCCCAATATAATCACAACTCATTGTCAAGTACAAGCATTAAGTTTATCTTTTAAGTAAGGGGAAGTTTTGAGGCCTGCTAAGAAGGTCTTGTCATCAGAAATGCTTCTGTGAAATAGTATCTATGGGCATGATTGCAGTCTATTAAGAAAATTACTACGACAAAGACACTTCCTTCTGACTGAAGTAACCAGGTATTTCGTAACTTCTACACACCAACATTTAAGTTGGCAGGTGTTCCTCCCTCCTAACATCTGAGTCATTTTTTACCTGTGTATTAAAAACCCAAACTACAAACAGCAGCAGGAAGGTATGTGAAAACAGTCTAAGCACTCGAAGTCATTTCAGTCACATCTATTAGTTAAGACTTGGAAGTTTTTGTCATTTTAATAAACCTTCTGAAACAAAAATGGAAATGTTGCTTTTAATCTGTGGCTTCCAAAAGAACTGATGGATCTGTTAGTTTCATTTCCAAAAGCTTCTTTCAGATAAACTACTTAGAAATAAACCCCATTCTAACCATGAAAGTTGAAGACAGTAACCAATATGATTTAGAGTTAGTGACAAAATCCTTAACGTTTGTGTTGTGTGACCACAGTAGATGATCACAGCACAATTCTACTCTGAAAAGTCGCCATAAACATTTTTGACAGCTGAATGGCAAGCCAATGCCAGTTAACAGAAACAGGCTTTTAAATGCCTGAATTGGAAGCAGGAGGGGAAACCAAGCTGTGGTCCGCCCCATGAAGGCTGTCTGTTCTGTTTCTTGCAGCATTTACCTTGCAGCAATTGAACCAAACTGAACCTAGATAGCTGCGTAAGCGTATGCAGAAGATAGCAGCCAAGTGACTATCACTTCAAAGATCTTCAATGATATTGCACAACTGCAAATGAAATGTAACTCGTGTACTAGAAATAGGAAACAACTCAATTTCAGGTGCCAGGAGTAATAGTTGTGGTAAGCGAGCTTTTCAAGTCACCAAATCTCTTCCATAGATCAGAGTAAACTCATCTGTGGAGCACCACTTTGCACGGTCATGTTTCAAAACAAAACTGCATTACAGATCTTGTAATTTTACTACAAGTCAGTGTGTTTTGCTGTTATGTGTTTCTATATATTGAGATCCTTCTTCTGTTTGTATTATTATAAAAGCACATATGTCTCTTCTCGGTAAAAATGCTGTTTTGGCGACAGTTATTCAACAGAGAACCAAGCAACTATGGTCAAGTCTGTAACATTTGTTAAGAGTCCCCGGCAAATGGGAAGCAGCGTTTTTTGGAATATGATTTGGACTGGCTACTTGCGTTTGCCAGAGGCATGGTCTGCTAGGAGACAGCTTGGCAGCCTAGGACGGACAACTTAGAGGATGAGAAGCATATTAACTGCAAGTCATGTTAAAACAATTCAGGCGGATTCAGACAGATTGAGAGTCACCAGAGAAACAAACAGCACCAGCAGTCTGCTAAAACACACGGAACTGCAAAGGAATGAGAACATCTTCAGCTGACTTAATTCACAAGCAGCAAGCGTAACTAAACCTGGTACTCTGCAGTATCAACCGGGTAAGCTCTTTAAATAAATAGCATATCTTTTTCTCATCACGAATTTTCCTTACCACATATTCCTTAAAACACCCTGTCAAGTAACATGACTATGTATACAATTTCAGTCTTGTATAGGAATTCTTGCTCTTTAATGTAGTTCATTATCTTATTAAATTTCCTCAAGATTAATACCCAACACCAAAACGCCACTCAATGAACAAGAAGCAAAACTGTGACTGTGCTTGTCAAAGGCACATGCAGTATATGTGTATACACCCAGCCTAGAAACAACAACTAAGAGAATCCAGTTCTTTTATAGCTCAATAACAAAATGAGACAACTGGTTATTCTCTTGCTAAACAAAAAAAATGGTTTTACTTTTTTCTGAAGTTCACTTCTAGTAAGAGTTCCTCCTTCTCTTTAATATAAAACTTCTCCTACTGCAATATGCACTGTCATGTGGCTTTTTCGACTAAAACAACGTGAAAACATGCACTATTCCAATAAATTAGGCCAAGACAGTTGAGAGAAAAAACTGTTCTGAACTCACATGCAAAAATCCAGCGTAACAGACCTGGCTTTGCACAGTCAGTGATTATGAACCCGTTACGATTTTTATGTCAATCCTACTACTGGTGATACTTGCTTTTGTAGTATTTTCCTTTAGAGTTTTCAAAATATGCAGAATGTAATTACTTAAAATCTACAATCTTGAAAAGGCATTTTACAAAAAAAAAAAAACAAAACCAAAAACCAACAAAATGTTGTAATCCTCGTAACTAGGTATGAAAATAAACAACCATTTTCTCTTGATTTCTTTAAAGATTCAGACTAAGACCTGGCCAAACAGTTCCATCCTTTACTGGGGCATACAGAGCCCAATAATATGTTTGATTAAACTGCACATTTCAGAAAGAAAACTAACCTTTAGGTAGGTTTACTAGTTCTATAGAGAAAGGAACTTTGAAAGGAACCCCCAGCAAACTAGTTTCACTGCCACTTAAGAGCAATAGCTTCTGCCAATCACTAGCCACACACAGGTACAGGATTTCTCCCTAAGTTCCTGCTACTGGGTATCAGCAGTTCCTTATTAGAGTAATACAGCTCTGAAGTTACTGAGGAAAAGGCGATTCCTTTTCCAGAATTGTAGAAGGAGGCATTACACCCTGGAAACACATGGAAAAGAAAACACTCCAGAGTCCTACTCATCTCAATGGGACTTTACTACTTCTTAAGGAAAAGAATGAAAGTACCAATTAGGTGAATCACTGTCCAAAACTCATAACAGAGTGCAAAGAAGCTTGAGAACAGTACAAAATAAATAGGAATGTCCCAAATTTCTCCTCTGATTTTCCACAAGCTTTGAAAGCCATATTAGCCCGAGGGGAATGCATCTCAGCAAGAAACTATATAACATCTGATCTATGGAAACATAATTTCAAGCTCTTGCCAGCCACAATGAACTATCTGAAGGCTTTGTCTCCCTCATTTGAAAAAGACGAACTCTCACAGCAACAGGAGAGTATTAAGGCACAGAGTACGCTTGCAATGAAGTGCTCACTTCTATGGAAGCAATAGACCATCTGCTTAGCTTTGCTGCTGCTTGACATGTTCTACAACCATCTTAAACAACTCTGATTTAAAAAGATTTTCTAGATGGTTTGAACATGTTTTCCGGACATAATGAACTTCACAAAAAAGCATGGCAAAAACAAGAGGACAATCATGCTACTACTGCAGATTACTGTGACAAAATTATCTGTTCCTGTACTCCTGCCAAGTGATAATTGTTCAAAGAAGAAACTTTCTGCCCTTTTAAGAAGATACCTTAAAGAACTTCAACCCAATCAAATGAAAACTATCCTTGTAGTGTCACCCAAGAAAACAGGGCCACAATGCCACAGTTATAAGCAAAATTGTTACAGGAAAGGAGTGGTAAGGAGCAGATCAGAGGTATACTACTATGTACAGTAGTATAGAAAAGAGGTTTCAAGATGATCTCAGGCAAGTCAAAAAACACAAAGCAGGTGCTCTAAATAAATCTGAATATGCAGATTGCACAGTCACGGCCAAGGAAGAATTTAAATGCTTGATATAGTAAGTTTCTGTAGCTTTAACTCACAAAACCTTCTCAGGGACTACACTACTGCCTATTTCCAAAAAACATTTTAGGCTATCAAGAACATGCCATATACTCTCAAGAAAACATGACTATGACTTTAATAGCTATTGTCTAACTTGTACTGATTGACAGGTTGCTTCTTACAGTGGATCATATGAAATCTATGAAATCCTTTGTTCACGTCTCTATAGACTGAGGAAGTATTTTGCTTTAATCTCTGCCAATGGAAAAACATCTGTCGTGATGGCAGCACCTTATGGCCCTCTGACATCAAGAATCAGTGATTCTTCATTCCCTTTCAAGCTGGTTCAGAGTAAGGCTGATCCACCACTTTCAACTTATGCAAGCACATGCATCACAAGCTCAAGGTACCATGCTTATTTCTTGTGTACTTTTCATTCTGTCAAGAGCAGCCTTAAAACGGCAAGTTCTGCTCAAAATTAACAGTATTGGCTTATGATGCTCCAGATGAAATGAATCCCAGTTATTTCTGAGAGCAGGTGAAGGGATCAGACTCGGGATTTTTTTTTCCTTTTTCTCTTACTAGAAAGAATGCTTATAAAAACATACCACAAGAAAGAAAAACAGAAAAAGCGACGGACTTTCCTTGATTAGTCATTTCCTAAAAAAGGATTAGAACAAACCAAGAAGGAACAAGGTCTTGCCCCAAACTAGACTCAAACCATAAAGGGTCGTAAGTGCTACACACTGTCTACAAACACAGTGAATTGAGAAAGACGGGCTTCTGAGCCACAGTAGAATGAGGTTAATCAGTGATGCACACCACCTATTTTAAACAGAATGAGAAAATCTTCAGATTAAAAAGCTCTTTTAGATATTTTTTTTTCTGCATTTGTATTTCCCTTAGGATATATTGCTACAGGGATCACCTTCAAGAATTCACTTCCAGCCTTAATACAGATCTTCCAGCATGATGGCAGCTACATTTTAAGCCATTTAGTCAGGTTAGGCACATTCACTACTAGGTAGATCAGCTGCCTCACCACTTTTATTGCTGCTTTTCAAGTCTTCTAAACAGTATACATTAAGTAGAAAACATCAAGGAACAGAAGGTGAAAAATTAAACTAACCTACAGTCTCCTTCACCAGAAATTTCAGTTTCCAGAAGGACAAACTGTCTGACTGAAGTGTTTCTTCACTCTTCTTGAAAGCTTTCACCACAAATGGAGCATCAGTAAGCAAAAAAAGCTAACACACAATCATGTGTGATAATCCTATTAGGACAATAAAGTGCGGGATGGGAAGAGACTGGACAAGGATGCCAATCCTCAAATGCCGACTAAGGAAAATGGCAAAAATAGAGAATGCTTCTGTTTGTCAGAAGAAAATTCATGGAGCAAGTAATTTGTTCCAAAATGGAAACACAAAATATTTGTGTAAAACATTGTGCTCACCTGCTGTCTTACTAAGACAAAATTAACCTGTAAATAAAGTAAAACTTAAAAACAAAGCAAAACAAAAACCACAAATCTTTTAAGCTTCATCTTGTTCAACAAGAGGTAGAGCCCTGGAAAACACCATTTCTTCTATTTATTTTTAATAAATTGGCCAAATTTTAAAAATTGTTTTCTCTTACATGCACCTTCACAGAAGCACCATTTTACTTCTGCTCTGTCATTAAGCAGCCCTACTTTCTCAGTTTCTCTAAACAACTTCCTGCGCAAGGACTTTGAAAGCACTAGTTTTGCTCTGGTCTTCTGGAAACGCATCACCAGTGCACAGGAGCACAGCACTGCACACGAGGACAAACTATTTATGTAATAGGGATACTTCCACTATTCTTTTCCAATGTATTCCTTGTTCAACTTAACTTTTTCCTTACTTCTTGAACATGTGGTAACTGAGAAAGTCCAGCTCACCTTCCCAAGCTGGTGAATCCCATTTGCAGCTGGCATTAGGCTAAGACTGAAGTCCTTAAAGAATGTAATTTGTCTGAGTGGTGGCTTGTTCCTTACTAAGGTGGGTTTGCTTATTTTAAACCAAGACATCACTGAACCTCCCCTGACCAGGCTTACACATTACTCCATCAGATGAAGACCTCAAGCAAGTCCCTTTGCTTTGAGGTAATTCTGCCTGGTTAGTTCACATAGGAAATTAGTAGCTTTGCCATGTAAGTGCATAGTGGCTAGGAAGAATCTACTCCTAAGAAATTCGATATCCAGAAGTTTATAGAAACAAGCCAGACAATTGGGTTTTGTCATTCTTCCCACAAATTTCAGAGGAAAAAAAAGAAAGGTAAACTGATTCTCTTTATGTGCACACCAACCTGCCTCACATAACCAATGTAGCAAATATGGAGGCTGGAAACAGCTCTATCCACTTTCACATGCTACACCTTTACTAAGACCACAAGCACCTCTTCCTCAAGCAAAAGGGTCCCCTTCACTGCAGAGAGAAGACTTTTTATGGTTTTTATTTAAAAAAAAAATAAAAATTAACCATACAGTACTCCACAGTGATGTCAGCATTTCTTCAGAGAAGATGACATACACTTTTATATCAGGCAATGCAATTTTTTTCCATGATTCCTAACACATCAATGAACTAACATTTATGTGTTAATAAATGATAATGACTAGTGATGTATGACCAGATAAAATATTAGAGATAAAAAAATTATCTTTTTATACATATCAGAATATAGTGGGTTTGCCACCAAAATTTCACAAAGGAACTGTACCAAAGCAACACAGCCAAGAGATGAGGCACACTGCTATCCAACTGAGACAGGAGGAGCAGCAATCAAAACACTTCTCTAAGCTCACACCTGGAAAATGAAAAACTAAAAAACAATGACTATATCAAGCAGGGAGCAGCACAGTGCTCCAAGCAGGGGGAGATACCTCCAGGTGTATATATTCCCTGCCCTGCTCTGCAATGGCCACTGAATTAAGACTTCTTGCCCAGACAGTGCCCTTCCCTTTCACAGACTTTGCATTACTTTGACAATCTATGTGAAATTTGATGTTTTCAGACCAGTTCCTCTGTATTTGAAAACATTCACTGCACAGCTGTTGACAGTGGTCCTTGACGAGGAGACCAATTGTTACACCTCTCCCTTCAATTACAAATATCCTTTAAGTTTTCACAACGCTTTAAAAGATATTGTTGTCTGACAGCTAAATTGAGATCCTGCACAGAAGTAATCTGTTCCTTTTTGCAGGGTTACGCTACTCGTTTCTAATTCGTCCTGCTAAGATACTATCCAACTTTTAAGGATGTGTTTTTCAACACATGCTTTCATTCCTCATTACATAAGAAATACTGTTTCAATTATCTTGCTTTCATGATATCACTGGTGACTGGAACAGGTAACTACACTCTCAAGAAAGTGCATTCTTTAGTTACAGAAAAGAATCTACTACATTTTCTAAACACCTGTATGGAGAAAAACAAGCACAATAAACAGGATATATCAAAGTGCATGTACATACTTTAGTCATTGCTCCTGTCTGTGCTGTGTTCAGTCCAGTGTGACCAGCCATCTGTGGAGATACTTGGGTTAAAGTCTCTGCAAGCACACTGCCTGCATTCCCCTGCATGGCAGGGGCAGAATATTGCATTCCTGCTCCCCTTCCTCTTCCAGCTGCCCCAAGAGATCCATTCATTACCTGCCCTTGTCCTTGCTGAGGCTGATTCATTAAATTGTGACCAGAATTACTGTTGAGAAGGCTCTGGTGTGTCTGACTGAAATTAGTATTCATACATATCCCAGGTCCAGTCTGTGATGTTGCAGGGCTGCTTGTCACCAGCCCCACTTGTTTTTGCGCTTGAGAGTTCAGAGTTTGTGACGCAGGTGTGGTAGGTCCAGAGGTGCTGGCTGCTTGCTTTGCCAGGCCAGAAGCAGACGAGTCTCCCTGGTTTAAAGGACTCTTACCCATAGCACTCAGATTACCAATATTAGCACTGTTCGGCTGCCCCTGAACTTGACTACCAACTCCTTGCTGGACAGGGCTATTTGAGTTCACATTTCCAATTCCTGGGTTTAAGGAAGAGCCGCTGCCTCCCCTTAAAAGTTCAGAAAGTTGCTTGTGTTTGGAAGCTGCATCTGGAACAAGGTTCCCACTGCTGTTTAAAAGGCCCAACTCGCCATTGGGGATCAGTTCATCAGGAAGATCGTTTTCCAAGTCAAACAAAGATCCAAAATCTGCAAGTTAAAACAGAAACACAGGTCAGAAAAACATGACAAAAAAGTAGCTAAAACGCTTATCTACACTGCTTTGCAGCAGTCTTAAACATGACACGCATTAAGGTACATCTTTACCCAAGGCTGAATAACGCAACCAGCGAGCGAGGGTCACCACGACACACACTCCTGAGCCTTTCAGAAAGCACAGTTCTTGGTACATACTGTGCACACACACACAAGCACACAGGGTAGAGCATTGGCCAGCAAGTCGTTTTTTCACAAGACTTTTAACAAAACATTGTACCAAGCTTAAGAAACCAATGTGGCACAAATACAATGATTTGATTTAGCCTAACTCCTAAATTTCTCGTTTTAGCTAACACAAGGCAGCAGAAATATCAAGAGAATCTTTTACTACTCATTTATTCTCCCAAAAGAATAATTAAATCACCTTCTCCGACCTCCTATGTAATCCCAAACCACTGCATTTCACCCAGCAATCCTACCTCAACCTTGTCATTTCTGTTTGCGCATGGCCAAAGAACATCACCAGCTAGGCTTCAAAGCTTGATCAGAAGATAACAGCTACTTCTTCAGTAGTTTGATCCCAGTCTCACATATAAACACATGGAATATCAGTTTCTAGTCATTGATTTCTATCATGATCCACTACCTCAGACGATCCCGAAAGGCACTCAGCATTTTCTCCTCGTAGTGTCTCTTGAACCAAGTCACTCTCGATCCCTGAACAGCTCAAATAATTCAAATTGCTCTCTAAGTGCCCAGCCCTCATTTATCATGCCCAATATTGACAGAGGTAATCCACACACTCTCCAGATGAGTGAAATAAATCAATCTAATCTTCATTAAGCCACTTGAAGGAACTGCTCTGCCTGGCTGAGCAACCAGACTGATAAAAAGCAGTGGGGGTTTTTCATTTTGTTTTAAAAAGGAGCAACTAGGGTTCACTAAAATGTTTTATTGCACACTATAAGCAGCATCTGTGTAAGAATTATTTTAGCATGTAACTAAAAATAGAAAGTTAGCTCACTCTATATAGGTACTTCCATGTGAAAATAAGTTACATATTTGAAGACATAAGAACCAGTGCATACAGCAATACATACAAACAGACTAGCCTCAATTCATCAGAGTAGTTGTTCAAACATGCAGCACACATCAGAAAACTTTTCCAGCCCAAGGATGTGATCTAAACCAACCACTTTAACATAATAGAAATGTGTGAAAACTTTATTTTGGCTCTCCCCAAGCAAGCCCTGAAAACCCCTAGTCCCTCACAGTACAGCGACAGACAAAATCTTTTCCAGGTTACAGCAAACAGTTGCTCTTTTCTAAAGATGGGCACCCCAAAAGCTTCATTGTTGTAAAGTGTAATTCACTCTTCAACTACAAAAAGTTGGTGTAAGACTTGGGTTGCAAAAGTGGCTTATGTGACAGCCTGGACCACATTAACTGCACTGAAAAGAAAAACAAACCCCAAACACCACGTAACCTGCATCACCACACCAGGATGCATTATCAAGACACCTCAGTACATTTAAACACAAAGCATTTCATCAGAACTCAAGTTTTCAATTCAACCGCACTGAAGAAAAATGAATGGAAGTTTTCAGATGTACTGCAATGACCAGTGAATTACAGAGTCACAGTAAACACACACAAAAACATTACGTTCTGCCTGTTTTGAGGCACTCATGACAGCTTAGGGTCCTGCATCTTGCCATCGTTACCTACTGAGGTCAGTAAGCTCTGAAGAATCCTTCCAGGCTGGCACAAAGTCAGCTGTGACAAAATACACCACAGTTCAGGAACAGAGCTATGCCCTTTCAAGCAGGCAAGTAACAAACTAACATTTTCATTAGCTAGGTTCATGAAAGTATTTTTAATTTCTCTGTTACTTGCCACCTTTCCCTTCACTTGTTTAATTCACCTTTTCAGCTCGTCTTCACAGAAATTCCTGGTGTACCTTCGGTGATTGCTTCATCTCTCCTCCTCTTTCTACACAACCACTCGACACTCTGCTGCAATTTGTGTCTCTTTCTGTATCTTTTGATTCTACTTTCCTTCTTCCAAGATTTCACTTCCATCCCTCTCTAACTCCCCTAATGAAAACCCTGTTTTCAGCGCCAAGCCCCGTCTGGGAAGAAGCAAGTCACAGGTCCCCGTAGCGCAGCCCATCTCCCTGCACACCAAAGGCTGCAGCCTGGAGCACGACCAAAGCCATCTGCCTGCATGTCACCAAGGGTGGTGACACAGGGTCTACAGCTGAGCTTTGCCACCTTTGTTAAACAGCTCTTGTCACCCCAGCTCACTGGGAAGTTCAAGGTCTACAGTGCTTGACTGGACAACTTCCATAAATCCCATGAAACTGTGTCTTTCCAAGCTTCTGAACCAAAATTGTTAATATTTCATGACTAAAAGGGCCAGGGGCAGAGGAAAAGTGACAAAATGTGGAGGGGGAAGATGGTGTTGTGGCTCAAATAAAGAGGAGCAGTTTTTTCCGGTTGCATTTCAAAATGGGATGCTGGAGTACAAGTACTCCAATCTTTTCTGTTTGGCTGGCCAGACTCTTACAGTCTCACCAGAGCCAAGAGCTGGAAATGTTTTTGCAGTTTACAAAAAGAGTGAAGAAAGCATTTGGGAATACTGCCTCTTAAAACCTAAAATCATCTACCACTCTTAAGCTTCCGTAAGAAGGCTACATATTAAGGTTAGGCATGGAAAGTTAACAGCTCTGCCAGCAGGAAAATAAAAAGCAGGTAAACAGCTTAGCATGGTGGCCATGTAAAAATTCACTGAGTATTCAAACATACAGGCAATGATTAATCTTCCTGCCTTTATATTTTAATCAGTCGTGTACGTTAGAAACATCAACACAAGGCACATTTTACAACAGTTATAAAACAGAAAACAAAAGTCTACTTGAGCATGTCTGCAACAAATCCATAAAGATAAAAGATTGCCTTGGCAGTTATAGAAATAATAAATGTACTTATACACATGTAAAAATCTGCCCTAAGAAGAATACGGCCCATTTCTACTGGTAGCAAAATGAGAAGTAACCTTAGCCCCCCATCCTCATGAGAAGAACACAACTGTTCCCATTCTCCATGCTTTGACTATTTCTCAAAGTCAATGGCAGCTACCAAGAGTCTAAAAATCAAGAGATGCCTTTGCCTTTACAGTTACCTGAAGCAATGCTCAAAAAACTCCTTCACTGAGGAATCCCACCCCAATTACTGAGCTTTGTACCTACTCCATCCCTCAAACCTGACTAGCACACAACAGAACAGTAAAAGCACTCTTTATTTTAAAGAAGGCTAGATTCCCTTAACTAGTAAGGCACATAGTTTCAGTGCCCGGGAAAGCAGGAGAATTGCCTGAGGCTGTGGAGACCCACTTCATAGTGCCTCATCACCAACACAGCACTTCTGATCCTAAATCTCACACCTT
Source organism: Strigops habroptila (assembly GCF_004027225.2). Taxonomy (NCBI): domain Eukaryota; kingdom Metazoa; phylum Chordata; class Aves; order Psittaciformes; family Psittacidae; genus Strigops; species Strigops habroptila. The sequence goes on from NC_046358.1 coordinate 75,816,709, forward strand.
TCATTACCTCTGTTACATAAACCCAAATGTCCTCTTAACAGGAGAGCGCCAAAACCCAGAGATAACATGTCTTTCAGAAGGGATGGAAAAGCACGAGGCAGTTACAACACCCCCACTCTTTCCAAAAGGCTCCTTTTCCAATTTGAGAATTTTGCCTTCTTTGAGCAGCTATTTTCACACATAAAGATAACCACACTTGAGACACACTCTCTCCTAATTTCAGTTTTATGAGCTTAAATGTCACAGTTTTCTGCCTTCCTGGACAACACTTTCAGCAACCAGAATAAAAAAAGATGTTCTGTTTCCTTCTAAGCATTCTCAGAAGAAAAACAAACTGCTGCTTTCTCAAGGCAGAACGTTTTCAGCTGTATGACTACTTGCAACTGTTATCAGGAGACATTTTCTTAATATACATATTCAGTCAATTAACTTGCTTCAATGTCACCATTTCCCCCCCTCTAGCTCAGCCTGGAGAGGTGACAAACATTCCAAGGTACTTCTTTACATAATTTATTATCTCAAACGTATCACACAGCAAGCAGAAGAATTATCAAACTCGGTTTCATTTCTTCTGGCTTAATCTCCACTTGAAACATGACTGTGAGTTTTCCCATCACAAACTTTGACTGCCCATCCAATGGAGCAGACACTGAAGTCACACTGCAATACAAGCAGTATTTTCACTGTGCCTTTCTTTCATGCCAACATAGCTGTTACATTTCAGTGAGTCCAATTTTGTTTTGTAAGGCTTCTTTCAATCATGCCAGACCCTAGCAGACAAAGCCTCAACAGTTCAGAGCTCCAGCCATTCCCTAAAATTCAATGTCAGGTAACTCAACTCAATAGCAATACTGTTTAGTGCAGTCAGGAATTACACATCCATTCCAACCTCCTTTCAAGGTCTGAGGAGTCTATAATTTATTGTTTCATAGAAGACAATTAGCACATTTAATATTTTAGAGCAATTGAACAACGCATTCGTAGAACAAACTTTACTTTAGCATCTTAACCTAACAAGACACACAGAAAGATTGCAAACTGATTCTGACTTTCAGAAGATGATGTTTAACAACCAGGTTGAAAAAGACAGCATTGAGGGACCTGGCTCGGCCAAGGAGACCCCAGCAGCTGGGTGGAGGGCAGTGAGGAGGAAATGAGAGATCCAAGAGCAGGCATCTGGCTGGGTCCCAACAAGTTATGAGTTGCATAATAAAGAGATTGGGATATTTAACTAAATTTATTTATTTATGCCTGATCTTTACGAACCACTTGCATTTGGGATGAGAAAGAGATAGTCTGGTTTGCTTGTTCTTAAGTCAGTAGACTGGTCAAAATTCAAATATACTGATAAACAGAAATGAGCCTCACCTGTGGGCATTCTAGGTATTTGCCTCTAGGAAACTCATAGGAATAATTATCACAGTGCTCTCTCGCTTACAGACTCACACTCAAGTTGGAAGGGACATCAGGAGGACTGTAGTCCAGCCCCTGACCTGCTTGGCAGCCCCTCACTAAACCCACTCCAGCTCCTCCATGATCTTCCCAGGATGGAAGGGAGGCTGACCCACCTGTAGTTGACTGCACTGTCATTTTAACCTTGCTTAAAAATGGGTGTAACACCTTTTCCTGCCTTCCTATGGCTGGGATTTTAGGGGGGGGGGTGGTGGTGGTGGTGTTTGAGGAGTCACTCATTCTTACCATGCTTCCTTTGCAACTTGTCTTCTTGCAAGTATGATTCTCGATCAGACTGATACCATTCAGGGTACGGATATGCAATTAAACAGTGACATAGTTCCTAAAATCAATTAAATTAGATCCATTTTGTGCATCCCAATAACCAAAAGGGACACTATCAGCTTAGAATCTAGTTAATCTTAAAGAAGCTTCAAGGTCCTAAAATCTTCCCCAATACATTTTTGTAAGACTTCAGAAACTAAGGACACTTCAAAACTGAAGCTCATTACACAGAGCAAACAAATCAAGAAGCTAATGAAAAAGAATGAGTTCTCATCTAACCTCTACTGCAATACTACCAGTATTATTGATTCAGTTTTAAAAACGTTCTTGACACCAGCCCGAACACCAGACATGCAAGTCAGGATGGGGAAAATGCCATGTCTATATCCCCTGTACCATGAATGATGTGTGTGATAACAACTACCTGATAGGGGAACGACCAACTGTTCTGCCCTCAGCTTCTTTCTCACCTCCCTGAACACAGAACAGTATAAACCAAGATCCTTCCTTGATCGCACTGAGTTTAGTTCCTAGCCTCTCCTTCCCCTTGCATGTTGTGTATCACAATGCCATATCCTCACGTTTCTCTCTACTGTACTTATCCAAATTGTCCCCTCCATTTCTCTTTTGCTGTGCTCATAATGAAAATACAATTTGTGTTGAAGGTCCAGAAAAACCTTCTAGACCTTCTAGCTTCTTCCAGGAATAATCCCTGTTTACAGATCTACCCTTCCATTTAAATAAATAAATAACTGTTTTTAATAGTGGAACATTCAAGTAAAGTAAGGGCACATTAAATGCATCTGGAACCAAAGTTAATATACAGAAACAAATACGAGCAGTGCAGTCAGGTAAGAAGCTAGTCTCTCATCTCTTCCCAGATGCCGGATGAGAATAAAAACAAAATAACCCCCAAAATGTGTAGGAGAAGCAGCCCAACAAGAGTGCTTACTCTGCTCTGATCTTGGAAGCACTGGATGGCAAATCATGGGTTGACTTTGCTTTCCTCTGATCCTACAGAGCCTCTCCATAACCCTTCTTCCTCTGGATTGTTTCCTAAGGTGTCTTAGCTATTTTGACATCATTGCTGTGTCCATTCTTGTGAGTAACTTTAAATCCTACCCAGTAGCATCTACGACACAGACATTACTATTGTCACATTGCAGGTGACAACCAGGCTACACACATTTACTGACCAAAAGGCTTCAGTAATTTTCTTTGCCATAAGAGCAGAAATCTGCACAGAAGGAATAGGAGGCAGTCTGCCTACAGACTGGGAGACCGTCCCACTGGTAACATCAGCATCTCATTCACAAGATCATCCTGATGAAGGTTAAATATTCTAGTGTTCGTGGAGCACATTAACAGAAGTGAGATCACCTTCTGATCCCATCACAAATGCACATATCTTTTCTCTTGCCCTATTAACAGCTGACAAACATTTAAGTTCAGGATGACCCTTTAAAGAGGAATCATCTGCGAGTCCAGTAATTACTACCGGGCACTTGCTTAAGGCAGCATGAAATGCACAGTCCCTACCAGAACAGAGGGTGTGCATGCAAATACCATCAGTTAGCTCACACAACTGACAGATCCATTGCTTCACATTACAGCTGTGCCACCCTCACCACAGATCTGGAAAAAAAATTAGCAGGTAACGCACAAAGATGTGAACTATCTTGAAAAGCAAACTTTAACTGTGACGTTCCCTGGCCACAGACTTTGTATTAAATATATAGGTTAACGCAAGGTGTTTCAGATTTTAAGTTTTCAATCCTCCATCCTCCCCACAGTGACAGCATCGGTGGCAAGAACTCCACACATGCATTGCCTTCTAGCTCAGACTGCTTCCAGCACTCCCTTCAGCTACACGACTCCTTTTCTGGAAGTTCCTACCTTTACACATCTTCCGTAACAGGAGCACAGAACAGGCCTGTTCTGTGAAGACTAGAATAACAATGATTAAAATATACTTGAAGTAATATTATGAAACAAACCCAAAAATTGTCATGCAAGATTACTAAGAAACAGGCAAGTTTTGTGTCTCCTTTATGATGCATAATAGCTGCAAGAAGCATGTTTCCTTTCTCGTTGTTTTAATGCCACTTTTTCCTCCTTATTTTTGATACCAAATTATAAGTGGGGGGTCATTTGCCTGGCTGCTCAAATTCAGCTGAGTAAGAACACACAACACAAAATAAACCAAACGTGCATGAGGAAGCAACAGTAGACATCCACTTAAAACTAACGATTTTTATGTATTTCACTCGAAAAAAGCTTCCAACCGTAACTGCCTGAATACAAAAGCCCCAATGCCCTCACAAATCTGTTTTACTTTAAAGCATTGATTTCAGAGAGATGAGGCTGTTCTGAACCATTCTCATTAATACTTTTCCTTAAAGGAGTTTATGAACCTTAGGAATAAACTTCATAGCTACTACAAAACAGATTTACATTCAGTACTTACGGAATTGTAGTCTCTTGCACATTTCTTTGCTCCATTAGATGAAACTACAGGAGATGACACAGAAGCTATGTCATCGATAACACCCACTACAAAACATCTATCAAAGTACCAGCAGTGGTAAAGTTGGGCAGAGTGAGAGAGAAGCTCGTGCCCTTGAGGTGTGACACATACGGCCGGGGGCTGGAATCTAATATTCCTTTTTCTGCTCACACTGTGCAACAGAATGGAGCCAGCTCCGACGTCTGTCTCATATATGTCCAACAGCAGCAATGAAATAATGCCTGCCTGTGAGAATGGGGAGCATGTCACCCAGAGAAAGCGACTCCTGACAATGCTGTCTTACCAAGGAAGGTCCCACAGCATTAAAGATGACCATCGGAGAAGTAGATTATTTTAGACTTACATATGTAAAAATAAAAATATACACACAGAAAATTACTGCAAGTCAAAGATACTGTATTTATCCAACATTCCAGATAAGATTCTTATTTCTCAATGGTAGTGAATAAGAGGAGAGGAAAGATGAAGTGAAGCTTTGAAGATTTATGTTAAGAGATTTAGATTCTGAGTTACGATTGCCAATTACCAGTGCTAAGAGAAGTTTCCGTTTTCTTTTGATTCACACTATGATTCTGCACAATACTTCATAGTATTTGTTGAGACACCTCTATTAGAGTTTTGCAAATAAAAGTTTTAGGTTCTCTCTGTATCTTAGACATCTGAGAAGACAGATGGAAAACATAACATATGTTAAAAGGAAGATTTACAAAGCAAAAATTCTTGAAAGTGTAAACCAAATTAGGGTGGAAGTGTCAAATTTCTAAGCTATCCCACATGCTTTTTCATTGTGTAAGAACAAAACCCAGAATTTTTCAAACCCTGTTTTTCAACTACCCCCTCTGCTCTGATTTCACATTAACCTGCAGTATTTTGCTAACAGAGTGCGATTTTTATTCATGTTTTGCTCTGTTAGGAGGTAACAGCAGAGCACAAAATCACTAATAAACACCAAGAATAGGTGGAGAAGTTGCAGACGTAATAGTGAAACACAGCATGTTGCTGTAGAAGTAATTAATGGCACTGGACTCTGACTCCTAGGAACATTCAGCCAGAATGGAAAGTCAATCTGCCACAGAAAATTGGGAATCATTCCACAAGCTATCAGGAGATCTCTGGGCTACTACAAAGACCAAACCCCTGAGCACAGCCTTATTCCAGCCTGCTGTTGGCAGTGCTTCTCCAGGAGCAATACGCCACAGCACAAAACAGCATTTACCAAGTTGATTTTAAGTCATGGACTCGGAAGGAATCAATGCGATAAACTCCGAAGTACATATACAATTGTCACTCGAAGTATGAATTTCAGAAAAAGAAACAGGCACAAGCTGCCACTTAAAATCAGGCTGGCAGATCATCTGCTCAATTTCTAATCTCACACAGATGTTAGTGTCAAACTCCTTGGAAAAATCTATTAAAAAACCTCCAACAATGAGAAAGTACACAATAACCTGCTGTCAGCAGTGCTCCATGAATCAGTAAGAAATTAGCTGCACTAGATTCTCAATAGATGAGCCAATTTCTAATCTCTAAATCTGCTGTCCCAGATTACAACTGCAGGCATGAAGTTATGCAGGTCAGTTGCTTATGGAGCAAAAAAAAAAGTAATTTAGCTTGTATCAGACTTCTTAACACAGCTCAAAGTAAACATTTTTGCTTGGCATCATCATCTTCCATACACCACCTCCACAGGTACACGTATACAGTAAATCTTGAGAAACAACATAGCCATGAAACATCGCACCATGTTTTGCACCATAACTAGCTAGAATGGGAAAAGTACCACAAAACAAACGACGTCTCTGTGAAATATTTACAACTACACACTCCTTCACCTACATCTTTTCAGAAGAACTGTTCCTTCCCCCAATTTCTGCCTTGTAAATCCAGGTCTGTTCACTTAATGAATTACCCATTTCCTTATTCCAGGGAGAGATGGAGAAAAGCATGTGTATAAAAGTGATTCTTACTGTCACAGCACGCAACTGACACTCAAATTTTGCATGCATCCTATAAACCAAGAGCAGACTAATTAAATGGGCTTCCATGAAACTTTTCAACTACATGGGAATGAACCCTCCTAAAACACACATACTAATGCTTTCATGCGCACAAACAGAATCTGGTTTCAGATCACCGAGACGTCAGTCCATTCGCAGTCTCGGCTAAGTATCTGAACATAAGCTTAGAAAGCCTTGCTGTGTCTCCTTAAGCTACTTTGTTTTAAAGGTAGTCCACCTCTTTTAAAACTAAATCCACAGAAATACACCTATCTGGGTTTTGGCAGGAGAGCAAGACCAAACCAGACTGCAGAGCGACACAAACTCCCTCCTGCGCAGTTCTGTAGCTCGCTGGGAGTTAGCCAGAGATCCACTTATCTCAGCACGTACAAAGGCACGTGCGACAAGGCCAGTCTTTCCCCAGTTTGAAAATGCAGGCCCTGCGATGCTGACATGCCGGGCCATAACGAGAATGTGAATTACCAGAGATCTCGGCCTGCAGCTTTCGCAGGAGCAGCCATACTGCTTAATCTGTTTACAAGCTGAAGTTGTGAACAAAAAAAGAACCAACAACAAAACAACCCAACAAAAACCACATACTTGAGAAAGTATGAGGTGAAAATCCAGTTCTAATGGACTTCTGAAGCTGCTCATCTCACTTTCCTTCCAACTTCAGGAATTCATTAACTCGTACCGTTCAGGACACCCTCTGCTTTGGCTCAGATTATGATTTGTTGTTTCTGGACCCAGCATAGCTCTGCGAGAGCAAAAGCTGCCGGGTATGTAACAAATGCAGACAGAGGCCTTACTTGCAATGCAACACAGACCACCACCAAGCTACCCACAGAGCACAGTGAAGGGGCACCTAAAGAGTGCCAGCTTCGCTGCTGCTCTATTCAAACACGTTTTTCACAATCCGCATGCAGAGTTCAGACTGAGACCAGCTCAAGAATGCTGCCAGTTCACTATATATTCTGCCCAAGGGCCAATGCCAGCAACATACAACATAATCATGACACTCGACGTTAAAATAATATGCTGCATAACCAAAGTTACTGTAATTCTATTTTTTCTATGAGTCCCTGGTTTATGCTGCAGCACACTAGATGAGAATGCCTCCTAACAGTTATAGAGAAGACAAGTGCTTCGGTATGAAAAACACCGTGCATCTAATGAAGTGGTAATTAGACAAACGCACTACTCTTACCTGGCTAGACAAGGAAAAACCTTTCCCATGGACATTTCACCATAGGAGCCACCTTGTTCAATACTGCACAACAACAGCAAGCCACGAGTCTCAACCTTCCTTATCGATACAAAGAGCAACGGGGCAACTGCAAAATGGGACTATGACGAAACTTAGCGATGGTCACAGCACATATTTCTGCTACCCCTTCATCTCTACTCCCTTCTCTGAGACCAGATGTTTGATTTAGCTGCTTAAGTTTAACAGGAAAGGTGCATTTTCAGAATGTAAAGCAGACCAATTTCAACTGCACAAACTTTGCTCCGGTAAGCTGAGGAGCTATTTTTATCAGAAAGATTAAAGGCAATTAAAATTTACACCGACAAAAGGAGCTGCTTAACATCACCGCATCAAAGCATAAAGCGAAATATGAACAAGGACGAGCAGTTGCTTTCTGCCAAACGTTCAGGCCTGCCACCAGACCCTTCACCACCGCACCGCTGCGCTCAGTTACAAGCATCTGCAGGCTCGAAGCCGTACTGCTCAGCAAGAGAACTGCACGAGCGGGCCTAAAACAGTGTCTTTTAAAGCACGTCCCAGTCACGCAAGCTGCTGCAGCAGCAAACGGTGCAGGTTTATGACTGCCATTACCATTCAGTTAACCAATACACAACTTGCTACTCATTCAGGACACAAACCTCAAACCCATCTCCCCGACCACCTCTGCTCACAAAGGCAACTTTCCAGGTTGCAACATAACTTTTTCATTTAAGCTTCAGTGCAAAGGAGCAGCCCGGTTTAGGTTCCGGAGCAGGTATTTGATAGCAATCACTACACCAACTATTTGTATTACCTGCTACAACGCACAGAAACGTTCGGCAATCTCTCAACAAGCAGCATTAGCTGCTGGCAACAAACCTAAGTAGAGTTTTTTGGAAAAGGCTCTTCTAATGTTACCCACACTCTCAAACAGAAGTATTTTTGCCCAAAGAACACCAGCATGGCAACTGAACACTATGGACATACTCCTACTTGTTCAAAATACAACACGGGGTTTGCTGTCTCTGGTGACCAAAGGCCCCCTCAGCCGTGCAAAACTTTATGCAGATGCTGGAGTTTACACATCTAGCACTGCACAGAGCTCACTGAGACACACGAGAACTTGCTGAACAGGACATAATTATGGCTGAAGCATTCCAGAACAGACCAAGTGAACTTCAAAAAAGAAAGAAAGAAAACACAAAAGACACCGCTTCAAACACCTTTCACTAGCTACCAGTAGAGTGTAAAACGTGCAGCTGAAGAATTAAAGAACTATGCTTTTCCCAAGTTACTGCGGCGCATTTCGTAGCAACTCGCGTATCAGCCTCCCGTATATTCCACCGCTTCCATGAAAGGGATTAGCGTAGTTCAATCACAAGACCTCACCTAGATATTCTCTGCCAGTTCTTACTCTCAATACCGTTTCTTTTTGGTGTGTTTATTTGTAGGCTGAGAAGAAAAAGGATTCCATAACACAGACACCCCCCCCCCAAACTGAAAGGACTGAAGTATCTCTAAACTATTGCCAAATGCAGATTAAGCAAACCGAAAAAACCCCACGCAATTTATCAGCCCAATTATAGTAATAATTTTTTCAGTCTATAAAAACACAGCAAGCACAGCATGATTAACTTATCACTGTCCCTTCCAAAAGAATCATTTATCTCTGAAAACAGAAACGCAAGTCCAACACACTTAGTGTTCCTACAAAACCACTGTTTCAGTGATTTAAACAGTTGGAACACTGGAAGATGTCAGTACATGCACACATGCTCTTATGCACACACGTGCGTATTTACAACGGGCACACACTTGCTGGAAACGAGACGTTTTGATGCGCTTTATTACCTACAAACCCATTGTGATCGGGGAAAAAAAAGGCATGGGCACGCTGAAGGCACTACGCGACATCCAGACCAGTCGCAGTGACTGCCAGCCTGCTGGGCATTTCATCACGCAAGCAACCCACAACTTCAATTATTGTCTACACATTATTTGTGTTTTTTAAGGGAAAACACTTGGAACGGCTCAAGCCAAGTGCCTTAAACCAGGGTTACAGGTGGGACATGAGAAAAAGAAAATGTTAATATGCTATTAGGGAGGTTTTATTACACGGCGTGTCGCACGCAAGGGCAGAGGGGAAGAAGCTGCCTGCGTTGGGGTTTTAGTTGTGGGCGATATATGGGTTTTAAGGAGTGGAGACAGAAACCCCGACCACCCCGTACAAGAAGCGGGAAGGTCGGTGTTTCTGATGGCTGGGTTTTCTCCTTCCCTACCCGCACTCCTCTCACCTGGACACCCCCAAGCCGAGGTGGATCCCTCCACCCTTTCACCATTAAAACTAAGCGGTGGTGGTCGATGATGGAGGAAAGGGAAACATTCAACTCAAAAGGCCTTACCCGTCTCTCCCTACCGCTATTTATAGCCGGGACGGTACTTGGCGTTCGGGTCCCGCCCGGTAACTTCGACTGGAGAAGGCCCGACCGCTCCGGGAAGGATCCTTCCCCCCTTTCCCGGCACCTCGCCAGGCCGGTTCCCACCCCCGCCGGGAACCGGGTAAGGGCGGGCGGTTCCCCCCCCTCTTTCCCTCCGGCGGGCGGTCGGGCCTGGAGGCCGCTGAGCCCGACCGCCCGCCGGAGGGAAAGGGGGGGAACCGCCAGTGAGGCCCGGCCGCCCCCGCACCGCCCCGCAGGCCTTACCTGTGCTATCGCTGGCGGAGAAGCCCGGCGAGTTGAGCTTGGCTCGCTTGGGGTTGGGCGGCCCGTCGAGTAAGTTCTCCGCCATGGTAGCCGGCCGAGGAGAGGCCGCCGAGCCGGTAATCCTTGTCGAGGGGGGGAGCCCGTGGGGGGGTGAAGCTCGCTCTCTCCCCGTTCCTCCAAAGGGGAACCCACCGCCGAGCAACAGCGCCGCTCAGTGCCCGACCGGCGGCGGCCCCCGCTCCCCCATACCCGGGCCGGGCCGCCGCCGCCGCAGCAGGCCGCAGGGGAGGAGGGTTCGGGGCGGGGTGGGGAAGAGCCCAGCGCCCCCTCCCTGCCGGCCTCGCTCCTCCCGGCCTATTCCCCCCGCCCGGCCGCCGCCGCCGCCGCGGAGGTGCCCGGATGGCGGCTCAGGCAGTCACTCGGGGCGCATAGCGCCCCCCCGCCCGCGCCCCGCCGCCGCGCCCCGTCCCCTCCCCTCCGCGCCGGGGGGTTCGCCCCGGCCCCGCGGCGGCCCCCGCCCGCCGCCCCCGCCCGCGGCCTGAACCGCGGCCGAGGTAGGGGAGGGGGGGGGGGGGGAGGAGGAGGAGGAAGGAGGGAGGGAGGGGTAAAAAAAAAAATTAGCAAAAACCCACGAAAATCCGGAAAAACCCCGAAAACACCAAAAAGACGCCCCAAAACAATGAGCGCGGCGCGGCGGCGGCCGCGGCTCCCGGTCCCGGCGGCGGCGTTCGGCTGGCTCCGGCCGGCTCTGCCTCGCTGCCTCGAGCCCGTCTGCCCGTCGGCGGCGCTCGGCGCGGCTGCCCGTGTCCCGGCGGGCGGCCCCGCTGCCCCGGCCCGGCCCGGCCCGGCCCCGCTCCGCTCGCGCCGCGCTCCGGCTCCGCGACAAGATGGCGGCTGTTGATTCCTCAATTAAAAAAAAAAGTTTTTTTTTCTCTTCTCTTTTCCAGAGACCATGGGGGCGGGGCGGGGGCGAGGCCTGCGCCTGGCGTCAGCGCGCACCGGGCACGCCCCCCGCCGCCCACGCCGACGCCGGAAAGGCGCGAGCGGCGCCGGAAAGAGCCGAGGCCGTCGTCAGTTGCTCCGCGTAGGGCTCCGGGCGCGGTGGGACCGGGTGGTTCCATCCCCCCGCTCAGGGGCAAGGGGATGTCCCTCCGGCGCCGCCACTGTCGCTGTGTCCCCCGCCTCAGTCCTCTCGTCGGCTTCCCGCTTGGTTGCCCGCCGTCTCCACCTTTCCCCCCGCTGACTGAGGGGAGACTGAGTCTTGCGAGGGTTCTCCCTCAGCACCCCACAGTGTCCCCTCTCAGGCGCTCACCGCATTAGCCTCCCCTTAGTCCCCCGTTTGCCTTCTGAGTCCTGATAAGTCACCCCCCCCGCAGTCTCCCATCTCAGTCCCACCACAGATGTCCCCTTTCAATGTTCCTTCCACAGCATCCCCCTTCACTGCCCCCGGTTCCCCTCAGAGCTGAGGTACAGCAGGACCCAACACTCCTGACGCAGTCCGTGGTGGCCATGCCAGCCTGTGCCCTCCTGCTCCTTGAAGCGTTGAGTTCAAGGGGTGACACCCAGCAAGGCCTTGGGGTGATGCTGAGGCCATAGGGTGCTTGTATCCCCCCCAGGCTTCCCCTAGCACCCCCCACTTGTTCTGGGCCTCCTCCTGCATTCCTGCTGAACCTACACAGCCACCTCTGCAGCCTCTTCATGCCTGCACCCACGTGCACTGTGTGAGGGGTTGCTGTGGCCTGGCTGACAGGCTTCTGCTTTTTTCTGCACACCCATGGGCCTGGCTTTCTCCTGCTCCAACCCTCACGTGTGGCTGCGCTGGCCTCCATAGTGGGGCTTTGCAGATCTCCAACCTGAGCTGATCATAGCCAACCCAGTCGCTCAGCCACCAGTGCCGAACCCAGCCTTGCCTTACAAATGCCTCGTGCTCTGTCTAGACAGACTTCCCCAGCCCAAAACAGGTTTGTAGGACTGGAGCTCACCTACTTCTGTGGATTTCCATACTGGTTCCCAACCTGAGAAGCAGGTCGTATAAGCCCCAGTGACGTGCCAATGTGGCAGCAGAGCTCCTTGTGCCCAAACGGGTTGCTTGGGGCTATTTTCATCGCCTACATGTTGGTATGTCCCCAAAGAGCAGCCACACCAGAGGAGAGGCTGGAGAAAGGCAGTGACAATCCCGAGGATGTGTTGATGAAGTCCATAAGCCGAGATGGATTAATCAGCAATCTTTTATTGGTTTAAAGGAGATCTATAATGATATCTTCTTTTGTGAAGAGCAAGTCTGCCTTCTGTTTACTGCAAAACTCGAATTCATTACATTTACTTCTACATTTACATGCATTTCATTACATTTACTTGCAAATTCTGTATTTATTTACATGGTGCCTGTCCTCGCTGAGGTCTGACTGTAATCACACTGGAGGTCTCTTACAGGCCTCTGCTTTTGTCACTATATTACTCATTAGTTGCACAAGTAAGTGCTCTCTGGTTATGCCTGCTTTAATTTCCTTTAAAAGCAGTGAGTTCCTGTCTGGTTTAGGATGGCTCAGTGTGGGACAGGGTTCGGTGTCTCATAGCGGCTCCAGACGTGAGAGCACCAGCTCTTGTCCAGCAGTGTTTTACTATGATACAAGGCATTTGCCCCTGTTTAGGTTGAGGGAAAATGTTGCCAACTTGCTGTTGGCGGTGGGGGGGGGTGAAAATCAGGTCGGATCCTCTGTCAGGCACAACCGAGGACAGCAGTGCCTTTTGCTATCATCTGTTGCTTCCACTTTTTAACAAGGTTGGTCAGTGCATTTTGAACTTGTAGTTCAAAATGTAGTAGTAGTTTGGATAACTTTTTGTGCTTGCCTTGCCCATTATCATATAATCATGGAATGGTTTGTGTTGGAAGGGAGTTTAAAGATCATCTAGTTCCAACCCCCCTGTCACAGGCAGGGACACCTTCCACTAGACCAGGCTGCTGAAAGTGGTCTTGACAATGAAGGATTTGCTGGAGCGGGAGACCCCCATAGCTTTTTGCTCCCTTTATGACCTCCTTCTCTGCTGCTGCAATAACTTTGCAGATCTGGCTTGAAGTCAGGTTGGAGATTTACCACTGGGGACAGAACCTGAGTGGTCCCACAGCTACCACCTGCTTCCGGGAAGATGTTCACGCTGCCTGATGTTAGACAATACACTGATGTTACACCAGTACAGCCACCGAGCAAGGTGCCCTGACACCACCAATGCTGCACCAGGAGCTGGTGTGTTTGTGCCTGCCCAGGCAACACTGCATACTCGGTGTTAGGAACAGGGAGTATATGGGAGAACTCATGGAGGCCATGGTTCCCCTCCCATTAGCTGAGAAAGCTCCTGTGTCTTTACAGCAAGTGCCAGGCTTGTCACATCGATGAAATTGGGGGGGTGGGGAGGAAGGGAGAGGCTGGCTGTGGGTCCTGGGGACAGAGTGGGAGATGAAAGAAGTGCTTTGAAAGGAGGGAATCCTATACCCCAAGCAGTAAGGGCAGCAGAAGAGGACCCTATTGCTCCTATGTCCTACGTCCTTCTCTGTGACACAATGTCCCTTTAGGATGGTCCCAGTTGCCCCCTGCCATGGGATTAGAACAGCACTGGGTTAATCACAGAAGGGAGAGGAAGCCCTTGACTGTTATCCGCTTCCCCTGCAAACAGGGCTATGAATCAATAACCAAAAGCTTAATACTTCTGCAGTGCTCAGGGTACCATAGCCCTTTGGCATCAGTATTGCAAGAGCTGATGGCCTCACTCACTGGTACTGCCAAACACAGAAAGAACTCAAACGGAGTAGAAGGATTTAGTGAGAAGAATGGAAACTCTTTGAAAGACACTATACAGCAAGCAAGTGAGCCCCACACTGCAAACTTGCGCCCAGGATTCCCAGTCTGGATCCCAGAGCACAGCTCCCCACTCCTCCAGCTGATGGTTGAACCCTTGCATGGATTCCTGAGGACTTCATCTGTGGCGCTCAGGAGGCACGGTGAAGCAGGTGCTTAATGGATAACTCCTTTATTCAGGGACTAGTTCCAAGAGAAATTGCATAATAAAATCTGCACTGCTGCAGCCCATTGCCAGACTTCCTGTCTCCAGAACTAAGCTGCTTAAAGACACAGTTCCCGAGATCCTACCTTCCTTCCCTGGCCAAAACATGGAAGTATCATTTCTATAGCTTGTGACCTCAAAACCTTACAGCCAAACAATTAACAATGTCTGAAGAACTTCTGAGGAGCTCTGCCCTGTAACTTACAGTCACTGTGGCATCAACGGAGCAGTTCTCATTGGGCATAAGAGGGTCTGGTTTTCCTGGTAACATTACGTCCCAGCATCTGATGGTCTGACCATCCCTGTGTGCTGCGAGATGGAGTTGTCCCAGGCAAAAAGACAAGCCCGGCACCCGTTACCTTCTCTCCTCCTGGCTGACACAGAAGGTGCTGCCCATTCTTTTTGCAAGCGCATCTGTCTGGTTACACACACCCTGCACTCATGGGATTGTGGAGCAACTCCATGTGAAACAACTGTTGTTTCTGGCTTCTGATTTTCATTGTACGTGTGAATTCTTGTGGTGTTCAGGAAGTGGTGGTAACCCCTGGGACCGCAATCATAGTGCTGTTAGTGCTTTTTTGTGTTTAGCTATATATGTCTGTGCACTTCTGCAAAACCTTAGCTGCTTGGGCTATGGAGCCTAACTAACTTCCCAAGTGGTCTCCTTGCTTCATTTTATGCAAAACAGTGTGTCTGCAGGTGGCTAGCCATGCTCCATAGGTGCCATCCTGTCGCTTAATGCTTTCAAGTGCTGGCCAGATCTGATTCTACCTTCCTTTTCACTACATATGTATTATTTTAAAGCCATTTCCTACCTACCTTTTGAATAGAGTCTAGTGGGGACTGGATGCAGACATGGATTTACTGCTGCTCAAAATCCTGCCCATCCTCTCTACCAGCATAACACTGATGTAGAGGAATCATCCATGTAACAAGCAAGGGTATCTCACAGAAGTGAGAACAGTTCACAGAGTCACACAGTATTCTGTCACCAACATAATCAAATCTGTCACTCCAAGAGGTCCTTTTTTCTTATGTCCCAAATGTGAAGCCCTTTTGCTGGAGTTGGCCTGTAATTTAGCCATGCCTGACAAACTATTAAGAAAAATCCGTACAAAATCTGTCTTTACACTCTCATCCTGGGTTGTTGCTCTACGAATCATAGTTTGCACTATGTCTGAGAGACAACAGTCCATTTGTTTTAGTTTTTAAAGTCAAACTGCTATGAAAAATCTTGTCTTTGGGCTCTGCTACATTACGGTTTTGTCTGCCTGATACCAGCTCTTACTCAGCCTCATGGTCACTTTGAAAATCATATTTCTGTCCATAAAATAGTAATCTGGGTAACCTGGGCAAGTTTCACACCTGCCAGCTCCCTTTTAGCAGTTGCAATTGGTGGCTTATGGGCGGTTTCTGCCAACACGGGCCAAATTAAAGACGTGAAAACTTTTGTTCCCCTGCAGATTACGGTGAAAGAGCCTTTGCCAGAGCACACAGAGATGCCCATAGATACACTCTGGCCATTTGAGATGGGAAGATTTTAGTGTTTTCCACCTCCCTGCTCTCTGCCTTCTCCCTCGGTCAAAGATTTGGCTTTCCCCACTACACAGCCAGTAGGAAGGAGCATTTGCAAGCTCTTCAGGTGCTGCATGTCATATCTTGGCATTAGCTTAATCCCAAACGAATGGCAGTCCAGGTTAGTATGCTGAAGTGTGAGTACCGTTCATGCTCCCCTCTGCTGAGCTCACCACAGAATCCACCTCTTGCCTGAACCTGTGTCTCAGAGAAAGACCTCATCCTTCCCACCAGAGCTGGTGCCTCTGTCCATTCTTTCTTCTGTTCACTCCATGCATCCCAGAGCAGTGACATGTTCATCTTTGAACCTCTGCCCCAGCGTGGGGGATTGGGTGATTTGCTGTCCGTTGAAAGGTTCCTCCTCAGCCACTTCTGTCCTCTGCTCTCTCCATGAGGGCATCGCAGAGACGAGATCAAGGGCTCAGCACATTTTACCACAATAAGCATTTCTTCATTCGATCAAATGCGATCCAAGCATTTATTAACCTACTTGGATAGCCTGTATATTTCTTTTGTGGAAGTAAATTAATTACTATAAATCTCATAGTTCAGCTGTTCTTGTCTCTGTGTACAGCTTTCTTTTTTATTGGTAGCAATGCTCACAGCAATGCATTGACTTCCACCTAAGTGTCTAAGATGACATTTGGAAATGCCCTCCTTGCATTCTGGTGGACTGCCCTTATTTTTCTGCGGCAGTGAAATCTGATGTTCCCATGCAAACTCCACCTGAGCTCATAGTCTCACCATCATTCTGTTAGTCACCTGTGTGCAAAATTCTCCTGAGCCTTTGCAAAGCCAGGCCATGGTTTTCTCCTACTCTACCATCATCCTGGCAGGTGGAAGTAGCCACAACAGAACAGCTCTGCTGTTGCTCATACTCCATTGGGCCTTGCCTGTCCCTCTGCCTCAGTCCTCTTCCTTAGAGGAACTCTTAGTGTCAATCACAGCTTTAACGCAAGACCTTTGGTTATCTCTAGGAGCTTCATTCCTGGAAAAGTCTCCCTTCCTTGTCAAGTGTCAATACTGGCTTGCCCACTAACCTGTAAGCTTTTTGCTTTGGCTTTGAACCCTCACACCTTTTAAAAAATTATTTCTCATCAGAGACTCTGTTGAACTTCCAGAGCCACACAGAGAGCAACCCCAAGCTCTTTTGTAGTGTCAGCCTCTCTCCATCACCTGGATTAAAAGCCAACTCTGTGAAATGTTTTGGGTTTAGGTGGCAGACAGCTCCACCGCCTTCTGTGTTAGGCTTCAAGAGTTAACTCTGCCCAAGTTATCAGAGGTGGCTGTCCTGTCCTTGCTCAGGCCCTGTCATGTGCCATCATGCATATGACAGGCCCGCTCGGGGCAGAGACCAGCTCTAAAGGTGAATTCACAACAGCCCTGTGCCTCTGTACGCCCCAACTGCTGTCCCCAGGCTAAGTTCTTTGGGGGAAAATGATCACCTCCTGCCCAGGACTTCCCTGTCCTACTGCTGACTTGAGCACCCAGTCGCCACCCAGACTCTGTTCAGCCCTCCACCTTCCCAAGGCACCTACATTTTGTGTTTGCTGGCACTTCCAACCTACATGTCCCACAGCTCACCCTGAGAGGAACAGGGTCCTCATCCTTCTCAAGCTTTTGATCAAGGCTGTGACTGTGCTCTCCTCCCATGGAGGAAAGGGCCCCCAGCGGCGACCAGGAAGCCCTTCTGGGCTGGGTCTCTGGAAAACTGTCCTGCTGAACCAGTTCCAATTTGTATAAAATTCTTCAATATTCATCAGGGCAGGGACCCCATTCAGCTGGGTTGACAAGGTGAATACATTAACTGCCTGTTTTTTCCTTGCTCTTCCTCCACCACAAAGGTTCTTTCCTTGTTTTGGACAAAAAAGGAGCAACATCCACAGGAGGTCAGAGCTGTCTACTTCAAAGTGGGACCTGCTGTGGTCCTGCCTCATGTTGCTTGAAGAGCACCCAAGTAAGCCGTACTGTGGGTGTCTGGTCCCCATCATCACCCTGGCCAAGGCAGCTATCAGTAAAGATCTAGCCCCAGGCTCAGCCTTGGGGTGGGTGGACATGGTGGTCTCTTGAGGGCCCTCCTGCTCAGGAGCTGTGGTTCAGGGGACCTGGGGCCAAGCCAAGCAGGTTGTGTTGTAGGGCTGGATATCAGGAGAGTATTACAGTGGCAGATGTCAAGTAGGAGAGACACCTCCTTCTGGTCTGGAGTTGGGAACTGCATTTTCTCAGAGAAAAGAAACTGAATGCTGGTTGTCTTCTCAGCGTTTCTGGGGAACTGATAGAGTTGGGTGATGATGGCTTTTTTCCCCCTTTCTAGCAAACAACACATTTGTGGAAAACTGCACCTTTCTGCTGCTGGATAACTCTTGCATGTTCAGGTATTCAGTGAGTATTCAGAAAACCCCTGAAGTTTCATGTTTGGAATTAGGAAAGCACTGAAACCTTCTGATCTATTAATTGATAAAGAAAACATTTAATTTCCATGCCGCATGAGCAAAGCTTTAAAACCAGCTTTTCACTCTGAAACTGGGAAAATAAAAAGAGTAAGAAAGGAAAAGTGACCAAAATCTATCATTTCACCTATTTTGCCCTTACTGAATTTTTCACATTGGTTTGCTTCAAACCAAATTCCTTTTATTTTCTTCTTATAGCAACAACCAGTTCAAAGGCACCACTATTTCTCTAGCCCTGTGGTTCTCTCAAAAGAGCTCGTTGGGTAAGGTCTGGCTCTCATGCATCCCACTCAGATGCATCTCACTTCCCTCCTATCAACTTGTGTCGCTGCCTGAATCATAGAACCATAGAACCATAGAATCATAGAATGGTTTGGGTTGGAAGGCACCTTAGAGCTTATCCAGTTCCAACCACCTGCCATGGGCAGGGACACCTTCCACTAGACCAGATTGTTCAAAGCCCCATCCAACCTGGCCTTGAACACTTCCAAGGATGGGACAGCCACAACCTGGATGCATCTCCTGGGTGCCCAGTGTAGAGTGTGGCAGAGCCAAACCCAAGTCCTTTCTGTTGATTTAATCCAGAGTTTCTCCCAAACACTGCACGAGGGCTTTAGCTGAAAGACTTATTTTGGCAGAAATCACCTTTTGCCATGCATTTGCACAGTGCCTAAATAATGGGCTCAGGTGAGAATAGAAATAATTGTTGTCATTACGGCTTCTAGCTCAGGTTAAGGGATCAGAGCAGGGCAGAAAAGTGGCCTGTTGTGGTGGTGATAATCAGCGCAGGAAAAGCTGGGATAATTTCCACTGCAAAACGTGTGAGAGCAACTCCTATGAGATGCTCTACTCCATTGCTTTCAAGTTTATCAAAAACATGATCACTCTCTCTGCTGTGCTGTCCCATTCTGTGACATTAATGGCAGGACAATTTAAAGCTGAAGGAATCTCCTGGCACAGTATGTAATTTGCCTGGGGAAATTAGTTTCAAAAAGGATCAGAAAGTTGAATACTATTGCTGAGCTTAAAATGAAGATGAATAATTTTATAGCCAAAATAATATTTTTCTATGATATATTATGTAGAAGGCAAGAGGAATAAAATGTCATGCTCCAGGGTATAAAACAATCCCTGTAAAGGTCAGGAAGCACTTTTAACGTACATGCACATCACTGCACATTAGTCCAGATGCATTCTAATTTGTTTGGATTTTGTGTCCTTGATTGGACGTGTTACTCTTCTCGCCTGCAGTTCCTCAAGGCCAAACACCTTGTCTGCTGGACAGAGAAACCTTCCCCAGCTCTCTCAGATTATTGCTCCATTTCTTTAAGCATGAGGCTGGGTTATTTTTGTTCTGCGCATTACTCCTTTCCTGTACTTGCAAGACTTGACACACAGTAAGGTCTTGGTAAATCACCCTCTGATTTGTGACTCTACGATTTTGCTGTTACAACACTGTCTCTAATTATAACAGGATTAACTCTTTAAACCAACCTATCCACCTTATGCATGCTGCTCACTTCGTACAACGCTTAGTTCAACAGGTTGGCTGTTGATGTGCACAGCCATACACATGCACTCTGTGCTTAGGTCTTAGATCATCCTAAAATGATCTTGCCACTTGTTTTTCTGTTTTCTTAAGCCAACAGCAGATAAGCTGTTAAGAAGAGAAACTCCCTTTTTTCCTGCTGTTCTTCCTACCCCGCATCAGCCATTAAAGCTTAACCCAGCCTTGTGCTTATCAGGGGAGTGGAGCCAGAGCAGCTCTGCATCACCCAGCCTGGAGGTCTCACCATTGTCATCCTGGAGCAGTGCTTGGCAAACTATTGTGCCTCATCTCAACCCCCAACTCCACCACATCCAGTGTATGGTCACATCTGTTAAATCAGCCTGTAAGCAACCAGTTTGGCCCCTCTGCCCGTGCCCACATCACCCTGTTCATTTGAAAGCTTCTCACCTGTCTTCTGGGCTCTTCTATACAAGAAGGCACTTGGTGCTCATACTTACGGCAATTTACCAGAGAGCTCTGAAACACGCTTATGAAAGAAAACCAGACCCAACCTTTTCACAGCTCACAGCATCCCAAAATGCTTGGGTGGAATTTGCTCATGAGCTTTGTAAAATTACCCTCTGGGAGAGAGCAAACAGGGGAGAATTCAAGCTAGGAACGCAAATTTACATTACTGAAGTGTTAAAACAAGACAGAGCTGTTATCTCAAACCCATAGAACAAAAGCAGCCGAAGACTCCCAATACAGGATTTTGCATGGATGGAGACTCTGCAAGGAAGAGTTTATAACTCAAAACATCACAGAATGTACCAGAGCCAGCACGAGCCCAGTTGTTGAAGGAAGCACAGTCCCATGACCCCAGCCCATGAGTGGGGAGAGAGAAGCAGTTGGGAAGAGAGTGACCTGAAACTTCCAGCTGTGGAGGTGACCAGTTGGGACATATAGTGGCACTTGGGTTGAGCCTTGGTTGACAGCACCAACACCAGCTGCACGCTGTGCTCTCAAGCCCCTTTTTATACCCCTGGTCCTGCCTCCTGCAGTTACAAAGCAGGGGCAAGGCCAGCCCAAGGCAGCCAAGGCTGGGTGGCGGGCACTGCTAAGGGTACGAGCCCACCATGGGGCTGCTTAAAGCTTCTAGAAGGCATCCAGTGAAGAGCAGGAGCTGGATGTGGATTTCAGTTGCTCACAACATGATAAATCATTTACCCTTTTGTGGCTCCAGTAGCTGGTGCAGACTTATCCATGGTGGAGCCCAGACACTCACTTCTGGGCTTCTCTGAAGGATCTCCCAGGGCAGGTCCCTTGGTGGTTCCTCATCCTGCTGAAGCCAGGAAACATCCCAGCAGGGTTCGGCAGCAGGTGGGCAGCCTGGGGCTCTGGATACGGAGCTCAAGTCCCTCCTGCCAGACACCTCGGGATTTTTCGGGAGTTCCTGGAAAGAAGTCTCATTCTCATCCTTCTCCTCCTTTGGTCTATAAGTGGTTGTTGTCATGACATGGCCCTGGTCTCCCCCAGCCTTCAAACAGAGATGCTCAGAGCTCTTTCAGAGGACAGGCAGCCCCATCTCCTTCTCCTTGAGCAAGCAGTGGCTCCCTGAACTTCCACTCCAGTGCGAGTTCTCACCACGACACTGGGATATCTTTATAGCTTTGGTTATGAAGTTGGATCATTGGCTGGCTGTGCCCAACCATCACAAAAACATCCCCAAGCTGTCTGGCTTTGTATTTCCTGGAGTTTAAGCCCAATTGAAACCATTAGATCATCTTTTCTGCATTTTCAGATGCCACATGTCATTGCATTTCACATGAACGCTGAGCCCTGTAACTTGGGTCAGACAAAAGCCCTGGAGCCCTCTCCCTCCCTGGCTGGCACAGGGTACCCAGCTCTCGGGCTGAGTGATCTTATAGCACTGGGGCAAGGCAAGAAATCCTCATGGCTTCATCTACCAACTCCCCACTTGCAGGCTGAGCCTTTCCTCCCAGAAGCTGAATTGAAAACGTGCGCTTGGAAATGAGCTAATTTTGCTTTAAAGGCTGCAAGCCCTGGTGAGTGCACCGCTCCCCTTGCAAATTGTCGCAGTATGCGGTTACTGTCGCTGCGAGAGAGCTGCAGCTTATTTCAAGGTTGAATTTGTCCAGCTTCTCGTCCCCGGGACATTTACATCTCTGGAAATAATCTAGGGACGTTGCAGTCTGTTGTAGTGAAGCTGACGATTTCCTTGGTCAGATCTTTAGGCAGGAGCTTGGTTTTTAACAGTCTGATGTCACTACATGTCCCCTTTCTTTATATTCTCTGCTTTTTTTTTAACATTAGGAGAAACATATATTTTATTTTCAAGCTTTTCTTAACATTTCCAGGGGCCAGATCCTTTATTCAACTGACAAGAGCTGAGAATCTCACGCATTTGCATGACTACAACCAATGACTTTAAAAACTCTTTTAACTAAATCACTGCCCAGAATTTATCAAAGACTCGCGAGGCTGATGTACATGAGGGCTGCTGACACCCAGCACGGAACATATGAGCCCTAAAGTACCTAAAATTATCTCGTGTTAGCTTTGCAAAATATGTCTCCACCCTCCATTCAGAATGACAACTTTTGGCAACAACAAGAAAACAGAAATGACAGATGGTAACAAAATCTGGTACACAAACATGACAGTAGGCAATATAATGAACATTTCACCCACTCGTTCATTTATGCTAATCACTGCTTTTGAGCAACCTGAATTGTTATGCCAGACAGCAGCGGATCTGAAGCATGGCATAGCAAATCTCAAAGGGCCACCAACCTGAAACCAGAATAAAACCCCCACCGGGCTACTCGTGAATGAAATTAAAGTATCTCTAAACTAGAGCCTGCTCTGACAGTCACTGAAATATCCTTCCATTCCTGAAAAGCACATCCAACTCTCCCCTTGCCCTGGAAAACACCACATCCACAAAACGGAGGCAGTCCAGAGCTGCACCAAACCTCAGATGAACCAGCAAAAATCAGCAGGCAAAGATGCGAACTAGCATCCTTGCAGTGAATACATGTTGTGCTAACGAAACATATTTTTTATGGCGACAAAAATTGTCTTTAAAAAATGCTTCCCTGCCTGACTAAGCTCTCCAGGATGGATTCAGTCCCCACGGGAAAATGTTTACTCTTTTATTTGAAGCCCACTTATCTCACACTGACATTCTCAGCGGAAGGTGCTATGTCACCCACAAAACTCCTTTTATTTCCTATAAAAATGTAAATCAGCCTATTTTTTCCCCCAACAACCTTATGTAATGAACAGTATCCTTGCTCAATTATTTTGAAGACATGCTTTCAGCCCCTATTTTATGCAGAAATCTGAAAGACTGAAACCATTCCTCCTCTTCCCTGACATATCAGTGCTTGCTCGTATGCCTGCTGATGCAAAAGGTCTGTTGGTGTTCCTGGGGTGGGTAAGACCTAAAAACATCTCAGAGGGCAACAGCAATGCCATTATATTCTCCTGAAGGTATAAAATAAATTTTTCCACCAATAAATTGCCAGCACTTTCAGGAAAAAAGCACAATCTTGAGCAATTGCCCTCAGAGCTGGCCAAGATGTGTAGTTGTACAAAACTGTATATATATGTGATCATAACCAAGGCCAGTCCTCCATGGTGAAGATTTCCAGACACTGGCCTTTGTAAGATGCAATTTTCATTTGCTTGCAGTGCTGTCAAACATTACCTACAGTAGATGAAACGCTCTCTTATGGGGCCAGAATCACAGTGAAAGCTCACAAGAAAAAAGGCAAATTTGAGCCAAAACATTTTAGTTGCCTTTTTTTTTTTTTTGGGGGGGGGGGGGTGTGGAATACTATGTGGTCTTGGTAGGTTTCCAGTAACCGGGTCTGCAAGTCTTACACTCAGCCCCAGAAGGGGTTGGAGATAACATTTGAGTGAGCAGTGCATCTACCATCATCCTCATGAAGGTCCACCCAGATCTGTCTGACATGAGGTGAACATAGCTTGCTGTCTTCTTTCCCTTATCATCTCAGGCCCTGGATGAAGTATCCCAGCACGTTTAGTTGTTCTTTGGGTGGAAGCTACTCCATTTCTTTAATCACCCTTGTTGCCCATATCCACTTCTTCTAGCCCTTCTGCACAAATACAGCAATTTGAATCTCAACAGCATGGAGCAGTCAAAGCAGAAACCCGCTATGCACAGAGGTGTGCCAGACTAGGGCTTTCTGTTTTCCTCTCTGCTTCAGTCTTAATCATTCCTAAAAATAATGTCCCCAACCAGCTCCCAGCCTTCGCAATGCTGCTGCTGAAGAAACATCAACCAGCAGGGCTGGGGCCTTCCAGAGACCCCTATGCCGCAGCACCAGGTACTCCGTGGTGGGTTTGGGTGTCCTGCACAGCCGCCAGTGGCTCAGCCCACCCTCAGGGGTGCCACTGCTTGCTTTCAGCAATCCTGCCTTTGAAAGAAGCCTGTTTTGGACTCATAATGCTCCTCCTCAGCTGGTTTGTGCTTGTGGCTGGCTCCCAACCCGCATCGATAGCAAGAAGACATTGCTCCATCTGACTTTCCAGATCTGATCCTGCCTCAGATCAATACCCTTTTGGAAGCACCTATGTATCCAAGCATGCACCATTCATCATCTCTTTGAGACACTTCTTCTCTTGTTCCCCTTGCTCCTAATAAGACCAGCCTCCTGCAAAGACCATGATGTCCATATAGCCCAGGACACTGACAGACCATCTAATGGCTGTGGACAGTACTGCAGTGGACCCCAGCAGCAGGACAACCTTGGGCCAAAGATGGGGGCTTTGGCAGGAGTGGGGTTCAGCAGCTCTAGGCATCAGCAATGCCTGGACCAAGGCTCCCTGTGGCTGTGGCCATGGCCATCTAGTTGTTCCTTGGGTGGAAGCTACTCCATTTCTTTAATCTTCCTTGTTGCCCGTATCCACTGGAGGAGCCCACGCATCCTCCAGCCCCTCCCCATCTCTTACAAACCACATCAGCATGGACAAACTGGCAGCCAGGACTGTTGTGTTGAATGTGGGGCCCATCCATCCACAGCTACTGGTGCCACCTGCTAAAAGATAAGCAAATCCTCTTTTTTATTTTGTTTTTTAGGGTTTTTTCCAAGGCATTGCACATATACAAAGACTTCTCATCCCCTGCCATCCCTATACCCCACCTCCTCTGCCCAGTTCCAGAGTTAGGAAGCCAGAAGTGATGTTGCTCTGCTTCACTCCAGGATGTGGTGAACTGGCTGGCACGTCGTCTGGAGGTGAGAGATCTGGCCTGGGTCAGCATGAGCAGGTGGGAGCTTCTGCCTCTTGTTTGTCATGGAAAAGGGAAGATGACTGTGTCCTGCTGACAGCACACACTGCTCCCGAAATCAGGAGCACTGGCTGGGGAGGTTGTTGCTCCGAGGCCATGGCTGAAGGAGGCTTAACCCCATGTCCTCAGCCATCCAAACATGTTCACAGGGAATCCCACAGCCCAGGGTCCCCGGGTGTCCTGGTGCTGCCTAGCCGTGGGGCACCCAGCTCTGGTGCAGGGGCCGGGTGCTCTCAGTTGCTTTGCCGCAGACCCGGGGCCAGGACCCCCATCAGCCTCCAGCTCTGCCGGTGCTGTCCCTGCGTCTCCAGCCGGGGCTTTGGCCGCTCTTGGGACACGCTCAAAGTTCACTGTGCTATAAATACCCGGGCGCAGGGCTGCCAGCACACTCCTGGCTGGGGGGGGTGTGTGTGCTAAAACCAAATGGGGTTTCATTGCAATTAACCCTTTGGGTGCGTGATTCCCCTCTGCGCTGTTTGAAAAAGAGGAATCCTCTGATTTGAAATGTTTCTCAAGCCAGAAGAGTGCAGCAAACTCCTTCTGTGGGCTGATTCCTGCTGGGAACAGCCCAGGGATTGGTACAGGAAGTGCGGGAGCACAGCAGGGCTGGGGGAGGTTGCAGGGGACTGGTGTTTTGTAGCCAGGCACACGCGCAGTCCCTGTGTGACCCTCCAGCTCGAGCAGAAGAGCTAAAACACATCTAACACTCCAGTGGGCAACAGAAACACATTAAATCAGGACTAGTTCTGTCCCAGCTTCAGGGACAACCCCAAAAATGTGTCCCCAGTGGTGCCAGGTCACCCAAGGCAGAGAACAGCCCATCGCCTGGGTGCAAAGGGGCCTGAGGCTCCCTGAGGAGCCAAACCCATGGACAGACCCCTGCTACCATACCAAAGCTGTACAAAGCTCTTTTATGGTGCCAAAGTCAATAACCATTTCCCTGCCACACACCTTACTGCGCTGGGCTGAAGGTCGAGCCAGTCTCTGAGAAGAGCCTCTTCCTCCTTTTACTGTGTTCAAGCCACAGGAGATGGAAAGCCTGGAGCTAACAGCAGAGGACAGACCTGCATGCTGAAGGCAGCAGAGTGGAGCCACCTGCAGAGCCCTGATGGGCTGTGTGAGACTCCACGGCTCCCGCTGAGGCTAGACATAGTTGGGTGCACACATGGGCCAGGGACAGGACATGCTCAGGGCCCAGCGAGGTCCTTGTCCCACAGCACCCAGGACTGATCCCCAGCTCCAGCAGGACCGGGGCTGCCTGGAGCGTGGTGCAGACCTGGCCGGGCTTGTCATTCCAGCCCCCAGGGCCTTGTGGACTCCTTTAACCCCAGGGATACTGAGATGAACCGCTAACTTCAGGCATGCACAGCATTCAGCTGACCCTGCCACTGGAACAACCTCTTTTCAGTCTCGGAAATGTCACCTTTTGGGTACCTTCAGGCCAAGGAAAGTGACTTCATCGCTTTGCTTTCCATCATCTCCCTCTCCTTCCCATCACCACCACAGTGGTAACGCTTCCTTATTGCTGTTGGTTGCCACATCCCTGCCCGGCATTTGCTTGACCAGGTTTTTGGGTTACTCAGGTCATTGCTCCTGACACCAATACGGGTCCTGCCCTACCACGACACTGCACCCCAAGCTGTGCCCAGTGCCCCACATTCCCAGCAGTGGCCGCACTCCCTGTGTGGGTCCAGGACATCGCTGTCCTAGAGCTGGGCTCCCCCAAGCCGCATGGCCGCTGCATGCAGCACTGCTGGACTCTGCACCATACAGCACCGGAGCAAACGAGCCGAGCAGGTGGCACTAGGGGGAGATAAAGGCCAGGACATGCCCGGCCCTGTGCCTTCACTCCTGTCCCCTGTACCCAGGGCCACCCTGGCCCCAGTTGCCTGTAGGAGCGAAGGACAGAGCTGCAGGTTTCCATGTGTCTTTCCTGGCATGCTCGGGTTTTCGGAAGCACCTTTAGCAATGAGGGTCCTTAAGGTGTTTACACCTTCATGCAGCAGGCATAAAAGCAAGAAGCTGCCTTCTGCCACATACAAATAGCACAGGGGCCCCGAAAAACACACTCAGGAGGAAGGAAAACAGCACGAGATGCACAGAAGAGGGGCCATCAGTGAAGGAGGAGTCTGGGGAGCCAGCCTGGAAGCAGAGAGTAACACATGCTGCAAGACCTCAGCTGGAAAATGAGCTGATCACTGCCCCAGCTCCCCTTTCCTGATGCCCCCACAGGCACACTCAGCATGAGCACAGCAGCGCCAGCCCCCACAGGGCCCCTTCACCAGCAAATTTGGTACCTCTAGGGCTAAAAACCATTTCAGGGGGATGTCTGGCTCCAGGCACCACCCCAGTGCCATAGCAGCTCCTCTCCTTCCCCAGATGCTCCCTTCTCCGTGGGTTCCCTGTGATCTCTCACATTGGAGATGAGACGGGCAGCGTTTTGGGAGCTCCTGGAAGACAAGGAGCAGAACCAGCAGGACCTGTCCCTGTCAGAGCTGTTGGTGCACAGCCGGATCTCACACGCACCCATGGGTGCAGCTGTGGGTCCTGTGGTGTGAATCAGTGCCGCACGCTGGGGTAAGCACAGTGCAACAGCAGCTCCCTGGGCAGGAACAACATGAGGGTGCCACGTTTCGCTTGTATCTTCTATGGACTAAAATAGAAAGGGTAAATCTTATCCCCTTTTTTCCAGGAGGAGGATTCAGAGCCTGGCTGGCACAGAGGTATAATCACAGATGCTATCAATAAGGATTGTACATTGCCTATGATGCCAACAAACCGTGGAGCCCTTGGGGCCTGTGCTCACTGGGCACATCATAGAATTACAGAACACCAGGCTGGGAGGGACCTCAAGGATCATCCAGCCCAACTTTTATAGGCTAAGCATGACCTAGACTAGATGTCCCAGTGCCCTGTCCAGCCAAATCTTGTCCAATGTTTTGGAGAGCACCACTTCCCTGGGAAGATTATTCCAATGGCTGGTTGTTCTCATTGTGAAAAATTTTCCTCTTGTGTCCAACCAGAATCTCCCTGGAAGTAACTTGTACCCATCACCCCCTGTGTTTTCCATGTGACTCCTTGTAAAAAGGGAGTCTCCATCTTCTTTGTAACCATCCTTTAAATACTGGAACAAGCTGAAGTCCCTGAGCTCCCCCTGAAACACCTGCAGAGCACCTGCCTCCAAACCCACCAACCCACCTCTAAAACATGTTTTCTCTCCCCGAAGCTTGGATTTGCAGAGGGTTTGGGCTTGTGGCCTTCCCAAATCCCAGTTCCGGGGGCAGTTGGACATGGCTGGGGTCTCTGCAGAGCAAAGCTCATCCTCCAGTCTGTGCTGGCTGCTGCCTTGCTGGACCCACCCCTCTCTCTGCCAGCACAAGGCTTTCCACCTCCTCCACCACTGCTCTGCAGGGGCTCTTCAGCTGTGAATGGGTCCCAGTGCCCATGGTCATGCTGTGGCACTGAGCGGCACTGCTCACTCTGCAGCCCCACCTCTGGTTTGCTAGTACTTAGAATTACTTACTTCTCTAGCTCTAAAGTTTTCAACATCTTTGCTCTTAAACTTCATGTCTGGCTGCGCCGGGGTGGCCGGTAACTGGATAGGGATGTTGGCCTTGGACCAGGGAGGCTGGATGCAAAGAGGGAGGAAGACAGAGGAGTGCCTGGTCTGGGCGTTATCTGAGCTCTTGTGGGAACAAGGTGTCTTTACCATGATGTGAGCTGGCAAGAGCAAGGGAAGGGAAGGACATCCTCCGTCAGCACTTTGCTATGCCTTGCGCTGCCCGTTCTCCGCTCGCTGGGCTCACGCACTCACTGCTGTGGTGGCAGGATGCCCGTCCAGGGCTGTGCAGCTCCAGGGTTGCTGCACGCTGGGTCCTCACCCCCTCCCAGGCCTGGAAAAATTCACATCTTGCTCTGGCTTCATTACAAACATGCTCCAAAAGCAGGGATTTGGTGCAAAGCAACAGCACTACTTTTCGTGGAACAAGAGGCGAGCGAGGGGCACCAAGTGGCACCCTGATGGGTAACCCCATGCGCTGAGTGTCTGCTGGTAGAGGCAGCTCCAGCACGATGCTGTTATCTGAAAGAGCTAAAGATTTGTGCTTAGCCCCTGTTACAGCCTGTAAAACCTTCGGGGGCTCTGGCGCAAGTCTGGGATTTGCACTGTCTCTTACCCACCAGATCTGTGGATTTGCAGAACAATCTGGAAGTAAAGGCTCATTTCTGATGATGTTTTTGAATTACTTTAAATAAGGACAAAAGCATTCCCTGTGATTCTGCTCATGGCAGCGAGTGCTGCAACTGTAGTGCAGCCCCGCATTGTGAAGTGCACCATGTGCCTCCAAGGGATGCAAGGGCAGGATGTTGGGCTGCAAATAGGCAGGATTCAGGGTTTATTTTAATCATTCCCCACACAGGAGAGAAGCCATCCATCCAGGAAGGCTCAGATGCTCCACATTCCCAAAACCAGGCTGGAACACTGACCAGTGAGACAGGCAGCGAGACCTAGAGACTCAGCTTGGGCTCCTTGGGCTCTCTCTTGCTCCAGCTTTGCTCCGTGCACCGGCAGAACACGGGGATTCGGGCAGCAGAGTCAGTGGGACGCAGTGAGCCCATCCCCATGTGCTGCCTCTTGTTGCAGTTATGGGTGCTGCCACTCTGGCATCTTTGAAACAGTGCAAACCGTGTCCAGCTTCCCCCCAGAGCCCTCATACACCAGCCTGGCTTTAAAGCCTCCCCACACACCCCAGTCCAGGGGCTGGAGATTGCTGTGAGTAATTGGACATCACCGCATGCCAGGCTGGGGCCTGAGTGGGGCACCCATGGGTGCTCTGCTGGACCCCACAGCTCTGCAACAGCTGTTGGGTGCAAGAAAGGAAGGAGCCTGACCTGAGTGGTGACCCTGACAGCAAACCCGTCCTCTGCACATCGTCTGGCTTAAACCCCCCCATCTGGGGACACCCAGGCAGGGGACAGGCTCTCCAGTTGATGCCACAATTGGGGCTCCTGGCTCCAGGTCTGCCCTCTCAGCCCCAACCTCTTGAAAGCTGCTGTCCCTGAGCCTCTTGCCAGCATTTCTCCCCTTTTGACACATCAGAAAAGTTTCCACATTGTTTTTTTGCTTTTAGCAAATCATTCCCAACATCATGTCACCCCACCATGTGTTTTACTGGTTCGTTTCCAGTCTCCCAGCTTGGACACAGCCTTTGGAAAATGACATTTCACCTCCAATATGTGCCCCTGGCACTAAAGCCCAGTCCCTCTGCTTTCCCCAAAGGCTCTTTGTGCCAAGCCCAATGTGGCCGCTTGTCGTAAAGCATCGAGTACAAAGCATATGCAGGACAGATGGATATGAGGTTTATAAGATAATTAAGCATGTTAATGAAGTTCATTTGCATCCAGCTCTTAAATTCCCATAAACTCCGCAAAGCTGTGAGATGGGAACTGCCGCTCCATGCCGCAAAGCAACAGAATTCGGTTACCAAAAGCAAAACACCAACGGACAAGCGGGAACAAAACCGGCTGCGGCCTGGCCAAGCGGAGCCCCAGCAGGTCCCTGGTCCCACCGCACTGTGCCACCAACGGGTGCTCCTGTGATGAATACAAACTGCCTATGGGCTTTGGCTGCACTGAAACATTATGAAACCAGGGAGAGCAGGGGGGGGGGGGCGTGTGTGTGGTGGAAGTTGTTACTGCAAAGAAAGATTTGACTCCAGAGATGAAGGAAAAGCTCCATGGTGTGAAAACAAAAGCTGGTCACCGGTGCAGGGAGCCAAGCTCGAGCTCCCTCACTGACCCAGCCACTGGCTGCACCTGAAGCAGCATGGTCAGCAACATCTCCCAGGTTCTTCAGTGGAAGCCTCAGCGATGGTGCAGCAGAGCACCCACAAGCAGGGATGGTGCCTGGCTTGGGCTGGGCTGCCCAGCTGAGACCCAGAGGGAGCTGGAGCAGCGCCAGGACACTAGGGAACCCCTAGGGATACCCAGGGAACCCAGGTCTGGAGTCAGGAGATCCGCTCCGGGCCCACGTCCTGCTCTCCGTGCTGCTGAGCGCAAGCCAGCGGTCACCCTCACCTCCCAAAGAGCAGTTGAAAAGCCACCTCTAGTAACCAGGAGCAGGCAGTTTCCAGCCACCCACCGACCCCTGCCTGCTGGGGACCCCCTCACCACCCTAACAACCCACCAGGGAAGTCAATACTTACCTCTGGGCACCCGGGAAGATCTTGAAACACAAAGAAGGAAGGAACCGAGAAGAAACTCCTGCAGAACTCCCCACTGCCACAGCGTGACCGAGGAGCTGGATCCCAGCAGCACCTGCAGATGGGAGAGGAGCAATGGCCTCCAGGTTGGCTCCGGTGTCCCTCACCAAGGACACTGGTCACGCTGAAGCTGCCTACAGCCAAACACAGCCTGGCCTTTTGGGAACTACTGTGAAATGTGTCCTGAAAGACCTTTGGGCTTTTCTTGTACCCAAAGTCCCCATGTAAACTAAACTGCAGGGTGCATCTCTCAATATACCCATTGTTGGCGTACAGGGCATTCGTGGCCATTAACCAAAGCACAGAAAGAGAAGAAACTTTAACGTGGGGTGACCTGGGGAGGAGACAATGCAGAACTGCAAAGGAAAATGGGAAGACTGAATTTATTTGAAATGCTTTGATAAGATTTATTAAAAAATATCCCTTGGCAGTTGACAATCACCACGATCTACAACAGGAACCCGGCTGGGTAACATCAGAACAATTTTTGCCTACAACCAAAGGCGAACACCCAGGAACACTCAAGCATGGCTTACACACACCTACGGGCATTAAAAATGGGAGCATCAAGGAACACGGTGCAACCACTTGCTGCAGAGAAAACTGCACCACACACGTGTTACACATGTGCTCTGGTACTTACCACGGTGGTGGAAAATCCCAAACCTTTTTAAAATATGGGGAAAACAACAAATTGGCACCCTCAGAGAAACCAGACTCCATGGCTCCACGATTCCAGGAGGACAAAGCTCTTGGTCTGCTGCAGCCACAGGGGAAACCAGGGAAGGGGGAGCTCCGACACCTGGTTGGACCTGCACAGGAGCATCCTGCTGCACAGCCCCATCACCAGCACACACGATGAGAAGGGCTGGAGCTGCAGTAGGTGGCAGCAGCCGGTCTCTGGTCTCAGTGGGCACAGTGGAGTGCCTGGGCACAGATCCTGAGGGAACCACAAAATCCTCCAGGTCAAATCCTAACTTTGAAGGGCTCAGGGCTTCACTAGGTTATTTCCTCCCTGCCTCAGTGAAAGCCAATGAATACACAGTGGGATACTTAAGAGAGACCCCAAGGGAGGCAGGGGTGTCTGGGAGACAGACAGACAGACGTGCTGAGCTGCCTGCAGCAGTCCAACACCTTCAGCTCTTCTGCATGGACAGATTCTGATTTTGAAAGTGTAACGGCTCCTCTTCTCGGAAAGCCGCTCCTGGTCAGTCATTTCTTGTCCTGTGGGCTCATACTCCAGAACAACAATGCCTCACCCCCACTTTCCAAGCAGATTAAGAGAACCCAAGCAAGACACTGCTATTCCAGAACCAACCACCAGTGCTCTCTGCTAAAGAAAAAACCAACTATTTTAAAACTCATCCCCAATTTTGGCCAAAGCAAGGTCCCCACATGGAAAAGCTCCTGCCAAGACCTCCCGCCGTGACCAGCAGCGACCACACGATGGCTGCAGAGATGCTGCTGGCCGAGCGGTGGCGCGGCCCCTTCCCAACACTTCAGAACAGTATTAAAATGAGGAAAAATTAGGAAGGAGTTATCTCCTGCCTAATTTAGGAAGGATTCCCCACCAGCATTGGGAACACAAAGGTCATTTGCTGCCAACCAACACATCAAAGTGCAGCAAGTCTATGTGACAAACTCCTTTTGTGTTTGAAATGCCTTCTAAGTATGCACCTCATCATAATTTAACTTGGTGGTTTCATGATTTATCAAAGAAACATTGTAAAAAGCCAGATCCAAAGCAAAGGCCTGAAAAAAACTTCTCTTCCAGACTATTACTCTTTGACACAACGTGCAAACGGCCCAGGGCTGCGTTTGAAGTCGTGCCGGAGCAAAAATAAGAAAGCGAACCAATTTCAGGTTGACATAGTGTATTGTGAATTACGTTCTCAGCTTTTCTACAGCTACGATAGCGTGAAATGATCTGCCATACAGTAAAACAGTTTAATATACAATTGATTACAGAGCTGTAGTAAGGAGTCGGAGATAATACGCGGTTTATCTATATACATATATAGCTTAATATTTCACAGATACAACTTTTTCCCATTTCGGTTTTGTCAACGAAGTGGAGGCAGAGTATTTACAGGGAAGCCGCTGCAAGGAAGCCCCGTCCCCAGCAAAGCCCCGGCAGAAGCTGCCGCGTCCCCCAGCGGTGTGTGTAAACAGAGCGGGTCTCTCCTTTTGCAGGAAGGGATGGGACAAGGTGGGGGGACACAGGCTTCGCTGGGGCAGGAGAGAAGGAAAACAGAGATGTTGTGAGGAAACCATCCCCAGCTAACCCGGAGATTTCCAAATGGTTTAATTTGCCTTTTTATTTCCTTTTAACTGGAAACTGCTCTCAAGTAATGTTGCAACTCATAATTCAATCACATTCTCAGTTAACACTTTCTATACCATCTCCATGTGCTTATGCAAGGTCGGGCAGTGCTGAAGCCTTGGGCAATACTGGCAAGGCAGCTTTGAAAGGAAGCAGGGGGTGGTTGGGAGTCCCGGCCCAGTGCTGCTGCCCAGCTGACAGCCCCTCGGAGAACCAAAGCCAACCCTGGATTGAGTTTCTTGCTTCACGGAGAGTTTCTCACAGGCAACTGGATACTGCAGCTCGACACTCAGTGACTGCTCGTGTAGGGTCAGGTGTTGGTGTGATGCTGTATAAACCACAGCAGGACAGACCCAGACCTGAGCCAAACCATCCACATGGCCTGGCCACAGTTAGACATGCATGATGCCTAGTGCACAGTTTTAATAACCAGCTGAGATTTGCTGATGTGGAAACACAAAACGCAACCAAGAGACTGGGAGGGAAGACGTATTGACAAAGGCATCTGACTGCCACCAGGCTGGCCGGAAAGTGGCTCAGCCAAGCAGGGCAGTGGGATGCTGCTCCTGAAGCAGAGCTCCCAGACCTCATCCACCTCACCAGCTCAGGGGGACTTGGAGCCCACTGCTGCCCAGCACTGCTGTGGGACCGACATGGCGGCTTCTCAGTGTCCAGCTCTCTTTCCCAACTCACCCAGCTTTCCTGTCATCTCCATCCCTGCTTTCTCCATATCAATGCCACAGGACTGAAAGAGCCAGGGGGTGGGAAAGGAGGAATCCAGCCCCTGCTGCCAGCAAAGAAGGCATTTTACGCCCAGTTAAAAATACTGTTTCTTTGAAAGAAGGAGCTTTCCCAAGCAATGCGATATAAAAAGCTATCACGCCAGCCCTGGGGAAGCGAGGTGACTTTCCTGAGAGCACAAGGGGGAGCCTCTCTACCTGCTCCTGGGTAATTCAGTGAGGGGGGCCAAGGTCCTTATCATCTTTGGATACTGCCGCCACCTCCTCGCACAGAGGAGACACCCACCATTGAGGAGAATTCTCAGCACAAGATCAAAACTGGGTTTTGTCTCTCAGCAGATGTTTGGGGTTGTTAAGGCTCTTGGCTTTAAAGAGTTTATTACTTTGGAATTTTAAAGCTGTACTCGCAGTAGAGTATAACAAGTCTCTGTCTCAGCACCTCTCTCTCTTTTAACATGATCTCTGAAAACTAGAAGAAATTAAATTGGGGAGAGGGTTACTCTGGCAACTATGCAATCCTGAACTACTGCACATGAAGAGAAACAGACAGTGCTGCTGGGACCGTGCCGGCACCTGCGCAATGGCCAAATCCTGGTTCATGCAGTTATGTGGAGCAGACCACTGCATCCAAAGCCAGGTTGGACAAAGCCTCAGGGGACATGGTCCAGTGTGAAGTGTCCCTGGCCATGGCAGGGGGGTTGGAACTAGATGATCTTAAGGTCCTTTCCAACCCAAACCATTCTATGATTCTACAATACTGCAGCCCCCTCAGACAATTTCTAGGAGCAGCAGCACAATGGAGTTATACAGCTGATATTAGAAGTAAATGACAAATGAAGCTGTGGTCTCACTCAAATAAAGGTAAAGTTTCAAAGTCGCTAAAGAGGCACTCTCCTGCAGGGCATACCTGCAGATGAATCACATGCTGCATTCTTCACTGCCCTGAGCTTAAATCCTTCAACAACGAATCAATACAAACCATCTTTCAACTGCAAAATAATATTTAGCCAATGCATGAAGCTAGAAGCAAGTCAAGATGTGAGTGGCTGAGGCAGGAAAAGAAGGAAAAACTTGAGAAAGTCACTTTCTTTTTTTGACTTATCCAAAAGAGGATTTGAGAACTGATGCTCAAAGCAGGGACATGCATATTGCTGCTCCTCGCCAACAACAAACTGGTCAGAGCACCACTGGTTAGAGCTGAAACTTAAAATCTTAGTAACTGTTCCCAGCCACAGCCTTCTCTGCAGCTCTTCAGATTCAGTGAACGCTGCAACTTCTGGACATTACGATACACACTGCTGCAGTGAGCCAGACAAAAGGGAGAGAATAGAACAAACCATGGGAAGGCCAAGAGGGGAGAAGCTGACAGCTTCTTTCCAGAAGTATTCACCATCACACTGCAACCGACAGCCCTCCTGCTGCATTGCTGCTGACCCTCGTCTTCCACCTCTCCAGTTTCCTTTACATTTTGGGTATAATCTAGCAGAAAGTGGCCCAACTTCTTGACAGGGCTCCACACAATCCTACCACCACCACCAGTGGAGAACAGGCTCAGCAACTGCAAGCAGTAATTAAAGTTTTTCCCTTCAATGTTGCTCTCCTACAAATCAAAACAAGGACTGCTACAGCCTGTATAGAGAACTCAAAAGGAAAAACCCCATTGGAACAGATGACTTTCCTGCCCAAACCAGTGTTCCACATACTGCTTGCGAAGTCTCAGGGATACTCCAAGACCTCCACTGGGTTTTCACAGCTGCCTGGGCATCGAGATGATAAGAGGGCTGGAGCACCTCCCATATGAAGACAGGCTGAGAGAGTTGGGGCTGTTCAGCCTGGAGAAGAGAAGCTGCGTGGAGACCTCAGAGCAGCCTTCCAGTGTCTGAAGGGGGTCTACAAGGATGCTGGGGAGGGACTCTTCCTTAGGGACTGTAGTGGTAGGACAAGGGGTAATGGGTTCAAACTTAAACAGGGGAAGTTTAGCTTAGATATAAGGAAGAAGTTCTTTACAGTGAGGGTGGTGAAGCACTGGAATGGGTTGCCCAGGGAGGTTGTGGATGCTCCATCCCTGGCGGTGTTCAAGGCCAGGTTGGACAGAACCTTGAGCCACATGGTTTAGGGCAAGGTGTCCCTGCCCATGGCAGGGGGGTTGGAACTAGATGATCTTAAGGTCCTTTCCAACCCTTACGATTCTATGATTCTATGTAAGCATCACAGCACTGGGGATCCCTGCACCTCCACCTTAACTGTTTCCCTTCCCACATGAATATAATTCTGTTTTTACAGTCAAAGCACTCCTGCGACATTTTCAGTAACTGGCATAGTCATATTGGTAACTAACTACTGCGTTTGTAGCAGTTCTGTAATATTTAACTAAAGCAGGACTTAAAGAAATGCTGCTTCAGCAAATCACAACACTGACAGCAAACACTGGAGTCTATTTCTTCCTCTCTTCTGCTTTTGCACGTTTGCTAAAACTCAGGGTAATAATACTTCTTTTCCACTTCTGGTGTCATGAAAAATGATTTTTTTTTTTCACAGAATTCTGAAGTTTTACTACGGGGATGTGCCTGATGCTCTTCTGTATCTTCTGCCAAGCAGCTTAACAACAACACAAGGAGAAAGCTGCAGCTGTGACCAAACGAATGGACCAAGACATCAAAGCAAACGTACTCTTCCCATTTGTATTAGGAAACACAGAGAGGCAAACAGCAGCAAAAGCAGCATCTGACGCCCTGACCTGCCAGCAGCAGAGTTGAAATGCTGCTGTGCAACGCAGAAGACACAGTTTAGCAAAGGTGAGGAGCAGGGAGGCAAGAACCACTCAAGCACCCCATCCAGACTGAGCAAACAAGACCACAGTAGGGAAGAAGGGAGAAAACAAACAGTCTCTAAATTTGGCAAACTGCCTCCCTGCCCAAGCTGCACAGTTGATGGCATAAAGTTGATTGCTTTACAAAGAGCTGATCATATTATACCCAACCTCAGGCGCTTGCAGCCTCTCATGATGTTGCAAAATAACAACAGGGAGTTAACAACCGCTCCTTTGCAACTCTCTTTTTTGTTGCATTCAGAATTACAGTTTTAGAAATAGGTTAGAGTAGCAGTTTCAAAATTCTAGATAGCCTAAAACCATGGCTCTTCAATCAAGAATAAACTCTCCTCTAGCTAAAAGCTGGTATGGGTACTGTGTTTGGTTTATAGCTCCTTTCATTTTTACTCTGGGCACCCCCTTTCTGTGTTTTAGCCCTGAAGTAAGAGTATCCAAACACTTTTTTTTTTGGCGAAGCCCTTGGGGAGTCCATCCTCTCCCCACCTCATTTTGTCCTCTGGCACTCTGCGTTAGAACACAGCAGGAGCAGCAGCACCAGCTCTTATGTTACCTCCAGCAAAGGGGAATGGCCCCAAATCCTGGGAAGTAACAGGCAAATCTGTTCTTCTCAATATCATAAATGCCAGAAGTAAATCAAGATGAATGCCATTTACTTGTTTTTTGAAGGAGAAATCTGTTTCACAGAAGTAGCTGGGAAAAAAACAAGCAGTTTTGTGTGTTAGCAGCAGATTAAGACCACACTGTGGAAAACATTCAGCATATTCCTCATTACACTCTAGAGCAGCTCCCACAAGTGAGCTGTGGCAGAAGGCAACATGGGGCTAGCAAATATCCAGCAATCTTTCTCACCCCCTTTCTCTGGATAAGTTTAAAATCATTACCATTTAACCACCCTGCGAACAGGCAGCGCAGCCATGCACTGACTATTCCTGCAGAATATATTTCCAGGTGCCTGGCCAACTCCTCAACCCTTACACAGTGTTTGAACTGCGCTGGCACTAACCCAACAAGCACAGAAGAGATTTTTATGACATGAACTTTGCTCATGGCCTCCCACAAGCGCACACGTGTCACGGCTGCAGAGAGGACTGCAGAACTGCACAAGGCAAAACTG
Organism: Strigops habroptila; assembly: GCF_004027225.2. Classification (NCBI taxonomy): domain Eukaryota; kingdom Metazoa; phylum Chordata; class Aves; order Psittaciformes; family Psittacidae; genus Strigops; species Strigops habroptila. The sequence goes on from NC_046358.1 coordinate 75,855,075, forward strand.
ACTCTGGAGGTGTTTCTAACAACGAGTATTGGGACATCTTTTCAGAGGTGTAAAGGGAAGGTGGAAAGGCTCAGCTCCCACTTTTTTTACAACAGAAAATAGGTATCTTCTTGCTCCTTGTGCCTGGGAAGATCTCACTATCCACCAAACCATAAGCTGAGAGCTTCTCGATTTCCTTACTACATTTCATTAAAGAGAAGATTTCAAACCTCTGAAAGAGGACTTGTATTCTCAGGTGTTGAACACTTGCTGCTCTCCTGGTGGCAATGAGCAAAGAGGGGAACCACCAGTTACTCAACTTTTTCTGACTTTTTTCCCAGCTTCAGAGTTAAGACAGAGTAATGCAGCCAGCAGCTCCCAGAGCAGATGACAGTCCTTGATTTCAGAGTCCACTAATACTCCTGTCCTCAGTCACCTTATTTACTCAGTGCCAACAAAAAAGAGGCCCTGGCATTTTTTTTCCTGGTATTCCAATTACTATAAACCCAACAATCCTCCCACAGCACCATACCACGACAGCACGGGAGCAATATTTTCTCTATAGGCGGGAGGATGAGGCACTTGTATTCTGCAGTGCATCGCTTGAATAAGGAGAAGGAAGGCGCTCTGGGTGCGGGGCCCTACTCCAGCACTTTCTCCCTTCAGCTTTAATCACAGGGTGCAAACCTCTCACTGGATGCAGGGCTGCTGCTGGTGGAGGTTTAGTTATCGTGCAGTGTCTCACATGAGAGAGAAGCCGGCACATCTTGACTGGACTCTGCCACTGTAAACAGCTGATCAATGAGAGAGAAATGCTGGGTAGAGTCGTCTATAAAACTGGGAGAAAGAAGCCATAGGGAGAAAGGTTTGAAAGACTTTAAGACACTAATGTAAAACTAGAAGGCATGAAAACAATTCTAGGACCACACTAACTCCTATACTGTAAGAAAGGGAATACTGACACACATGTAACTCAAACGAAAACCCTAAAAATGGTTTCAAGAATACATTCTTCAGATGCAAGAGGTATTTGCAGAATTATACTACCTGAAAGTTGGAAGTGCAACCCACTATGGGGAGGGGGCGGAAGGGGGCTAATTTCAATCTACCGAGAAGGAAGGCTGCTGTAAAACTGTGCACTAATAAAAATCTTATATTGTTGCTCATCAGGAAGAGCCCCCAAACAGGCTACAGCATCTGTGGTATGGGAAGGAGCATCCCCTGCTTTTTTTTGTGTGCTGGCAGACTGAGCAAGTAAGATTAATTTTAAATAGCTTTTCTATCAAGCACAATTTAGACATGCATAAACAGCAGCTTTTATGAGAACAGTGTGCAGAGTCTGACCCAGAAATCTCAGATTTACATTTGACACAGGCTTCAAGGGCTCCACGCTGACTGTGGAGCGTAGATGGATCTCAAATAGCTGAATAGGAACTTCACAATGTATATATTTATTACTCAAACTCCAAAAATCACATAGGAAATAACAAGAAGTATCAATATATTCTGACTTTAGTTCAGATGGAAAGAATTAAACCGCACACCACTCTGCAGACAGCACAGCATTGCATTTCACCAGCTCCTCCCCAGCTAATGAACTTACTTTGGGCATAAAAGCTCTTTCATATTTGGTGTCACAAGGAGTTGGCTGAACTGGAATAGTTGAATAATTAACATTACCTAAAGAGGGGCATCAAATGTAAGCGAAGGAGGTGATGGAAGCATGCAGAGGGCAAACTGGTATAGTCTTATGCCCCCATCCTGCAGGTCCCTCCGTGCAAGCAGGTTCCTGTGCTCCCGCAGGTCTCCAGTCCCAGGGACCTGCACAGAGTCATCTGCAGGAGTGGGAAATTATTGTGCTTCTCAGCTCACTAGAAAGGACTCTTTTCCCTCTTCCTGTTTTCAGTAGCACGCAGGGAGCATGCTGTTCCATTCCCTGCTGCAAAAGCACAGTGTAGGGGGCGGAAATCCTGAAAAATATTGTGCAGCACCATTGATTCAGTACAGAGGGAAGCTGGGATACTCAACTGCATTTGGTGGCTTCGGAAGTTTCACCAGCTTTGAAACAAATATTGCCTAGGTAACATCCTCACAGTGTGGTTGGTAGTTCAAAGAGGCTGAAACACCATCTTATTACTCTTATTAAACCCATTACCAATTCATCTCTCCTGATCCCTTCCACACACGCACACAAAACCCCCAAACAAAACAAAACAAAAAACCCAAACAGGAATAAAATAAATAAATAAATAAAGGCATTCCCCAAACATTCATTTCACTTTTCTCTCTCTCTCAAATCAGACCAGCTTAGAGATACCAACTTCACCAACCTTCGCAAATTCAGCTAGCACACTGACTAACATGAAACTGCGTTAGACTCATTAAGACATTAATTGTAACACTCACGTGGTCGCTCATCTGCTTCTGGAAACCTGTCCTCAGAGCTGGTGATGTCCAAACCCTTATTCCATTCCCACATATCAGTAACTCATTGGCTATATGGAAGTGTATCCAAAGCACACAATGGCACATTAAGGTTGAAAAAAGCATTGGTAAAGGTGAAAAAAACTACAGCAGTTGTTTAGCCTACTCTAACTAAATGTTGAGCCACTGCAGAACTCCTCCTCCAGCCCAACACAAATTCAAATTGTGTCACCCCCTCTCCAAGACATTCTTTTGTGGTACGTTACTGGCACTTTATGTCAGTCTCATATGGTAGATACATGCACATTTGTCTGTGTGTTTACATACAAAAGGTCTGATAACAGTAAAACATTGTTCAGAGAGATATAAAAAACCCAAGGAGTTGCATTAGCCAAAAAAAGTGTTTTGTGAGAAACAACAATAAAAATGATATAACCACAGCTTTTCTTTTCTTTAAAATTAGATAAATACCCAAAGCTATGATTTCACTTGGGGCCTCTGTACCTTGACAGGGAGTCCAATGGAGTATATCTGAAGGCACTTAATATCCTCTACTCAGCTGTAAGATGGTTGCACAGGGAGCTGGGGAGCTTGGGATGTGATTTGGGGCATGGAGGAGAGAGATGGATGAAAACAAGCCCTGAAGAGCTGTGATCCACACAGCACCAGGTGCTGAAATGAAAACAAACATACAACCCAGGTGTTCAGAAGGTCTGTCTTGAAAAAGAAAACTGCCAATTGCAAATGTCTTTGTGTTTCTATTGACAGAGCACTTCATGCAACTCTGACAGTGCATCATACACTCTTAGAGATATTTAGCTTTGTCAGTTCATTGACCTCCTCAGTTCCCGCTTCCTCGCAGTCAGCCTTCTCCGCAGCTTTGCCAAACCTGCACCTCTCCTCTGCTTTCACTGCATCTTTCTGGAGCTTCTTGCCAGAAGGAAGGATGTCCTTGGTTTCTGAGTTATCTGTGCCATGGGCTATCTTATCAGAATTCTGTACAGAAGGCACCAGGTTGGCAATCTCATCCGTTGGAGATCGCCCAATGCTGCCATCCACTTGAACCCGAATGTCTGGAGATATAGACAACTGGTGATGCGGCACAATCCCATTGTCCATGCATTTTGGGTAAAGGTAGGTCTTCATCTGACCTTTCCCCTTCACATTGACTGTCCCCCGATAGTCAAAGTCATACCCCATCTTGTTTAGGATGCGGTAGCTCTCCTCACTCACCTGTATACGACACTCAACGCCAGTGGTGTCCATTCTGCTAGCAATGTTCACAGTGTCACCCCAAATGTCATACAACAACTTGGTGGTGCCAATGACCCCAGCAGTCAGGGGGCCGTGGTTAAAGCCAATCCGAAGTTTAAAATTAAACCACAGCATGTTGTTGTTGAAGTCATCCACCACTCGCATCATTTCTTTGGCAAATTCAAAAAGGGTCTGCAAATGTCCGTGGGGATGGTTGTTGTCCTGACACTGCGAGGTGTTCAGTCCTGAAGCGGCCATATAGGTTGCCCCAATTGTTTTGATTTTCTCAATGCTGCTGTAATGTGGTTTGCTCAGCAGCTCATCAAAATCCCCAATCAATTCATTAAGGACTCTGTAGCACTCTTTGCCTCCTTCGTAGTTCTCTTCATAGAACTCGCTGAAGTTCACAATACTTGCAAAGATTACTCCGCCGCTGTCGTGATTTTTGGAATAGCTCTGGGAAACCTTCAACTGCTCAGCCACGTGGTATGGAATAATATTCCTCAGCAACCAGTCAGCTTGATCCCTCATGCTCTGAATTTTGGTGCGATGAAGATCGGCCTCCACATCTCCGTGGTAGTGGAGACGGTAACTGACCTCAAACTCTCGATTCAGAAACCAGACCAGGAGGAGCAGAAGGAAGGAAACCAAAACCACTTCTTGGCCGATCAGGTCTGCTGGCCTCTTCATGTCATTTGGCACCGAACTGTTGCACGGACTCCTTCTGGAGCTGGAAGCAGAAGAACGCGAAAGGTGTATTTAAAAATGCAGAGTTAGGGCATTGCCATTTCTGCTCCGTATCCTATCTAGCAAAGAAATCGTTTGCTAGAAAAAGAAGTATAGGCAGTGTATGTTACATACTAAGTTATAAAATATGCTTTGTTAACTTTATCTGCTGTTAAGCATGCTAAAGAATTAATTTCATTGTTAAACTCGCTGAGTACTTCCTTTAAAGGGTTATCATCAGGTTCAGCAACACAGAAATTGCCTGGCCTGTACAGTAGTCACCAAGGAAAGAGTTATCATTATATCTAAATATATAACTAAAAGGAGTACAAGTAAATATGTATTTAAAAATGCCTCTGTGTGCGTTATGAATGATACGTGTGCACATGTATGTCTATATGGGGGATGTCTACAAGTTTTGTGGATTTTATCTTTCTTTGTATCGCCTCCAATATTCAGAAACACCTGCTTTATACTCCTAGTGCCTTTCCCTTGTTTCCTCATCAAAGACCTTTGCAGCATGCCTTTAATGTTAACACACAAAGGTTCGGGAAGTAGATAACCCTGTACAAAACACTTCATGGAGAACTGCATGAAAGTGAAGAATATGGAGCTCTGGGTTGACACTTTTGGTATGTTATAACCACTGAAGCTTTTTATGGTGGAGACAGAAAGTTTCTCAAAATGCCAAAATTAAAAGAAAAAAAAAAAAAAATCATGTCTCACATAGATCAAGAACAGTATTTCAAATTTCAAATCCTTCCGACAGTTCGTCAACTGCCTGTTGAGATCATGAAGCACTGATGGAGTGTGCTTCCAGTGCCAAACCGCCCTTAACAAGGAGACATCTGCAGTCTACGACTCAACTTTCTGGAGAGATGCAGACACATTTAATCTGAGGAGACATCACCTATGTGATCCTCGAATCTAAGTCTGAACCCAGACAGACTGGCATGGAGCGATTCCTGGAGTCACTTCACTACAACATTTTCTATAAAATTATGCCAATGCCCAAGATTTGATATGAGCAGACACATGTAAAATTCTTCACGTTAAGAGATGGTTTGATAAGGGAAGGCATCACATCAACCTTTCTCCTTGACACACAGAAAGACAACCCGTCTCTCAGTGTCTGTATGGATTTCTCTTATGAAGGTATGTTAGCAGAAGAGATTAAAACTCAAAGCACAACTGTAGCAACAGCTGAAGACAACTAAATTTGTTTCTGTAACATATGAAAGTATTTCTAAGTTCAATTTGTTTCTTTATGTCCATGTGGGACATTTCCACTTCTGAAACGGAAGCAGACACTTAAGCAATGGAGCTATATTATGGGCCCAGTTTCTTTTTCTGAATGTTCATTCTCCAATATTTGATTGACAAAAAACAAGCACGATGAAGCAAAACCATAGCAGAGTTGTGAAACAGATGAACATGCACAATCTCTAAAAACATTTGTAGGTGCTATGGTCTTCATTTGTATTTATTAGCTTTTATCAAAGTAACTCTGTAGGAGAAAAAGTTTCCCATAAGTAAAATATTTACACCAGAGAGCTTACAGATTGAATTTCAGATTAAAGATAAAACTGCATATTCTGTCGGAAATTACTCCTTTTGTTTTCAACCATAAATATACTTTCAATATACTTTCATAAATTATATACATAAATATACTTTCAACCATAAATATACTTCTCCCAGGAGATTAATTTTATCGGTTTGCTATTAAAAAAACACAAGGGAAGAACGAAAAGAGGAGATTACTCCCAATTCACCAAATAGGTCCCTACAATCAGGTTCCCACAATTGCTGGTGCGTTGTTATACTAAGACTCCTTCCTTTTCTTCCTTTCTCCCTTACAACTACTTTTCTCAACAGAACCTCTGCCATGAACCTATTAATTTTCTCCCTAGAAAGACAAGTCAGAGACAAAGACAAAGGCTAAGTTGTTAGTGACTAGAATGTAACATGTAACAATCCCTGAAATACAATCCTTGCTACCTATGTTGCAGGTGGCAAAGTATCCTCCCAGTTCCATGGGCTTATAAAACATAATGAGGAGAGGGTAAGTAAGAGATCTTAGAAAATAAGTAAAGCCGGAGAAGGTGAGGAAGGAATCTTGGTTGAGGAGCATGATTCAGGTTCCTTTCAGAACAGTTTGTTACTTTCAGTATCTTGTGGGATGAGATCTGCTAGAGGATCTGAGCAAGGACACGTTACTCCTTTGAGAGTATGAGTTTGATCCAGATAATCTGCTCTAACATCAAACATCCCTGCACAGGGATTTAAGTCATTAAAAGCTTTTTATTTACAGTTTGTTGTACAAAATGTTCCTCAAAGTACTTGAATTCCTCTTAAATGAATTAGGCAAGCATTACCAATTCTATGCTACAAAAAGTGGCTTGTGTTGAAAGCAAGATCTGCCTTTTAAGAAGAAACTGCTGCCTCTCATTCACCACTCGTGAAGTACTGGCATCTGCAAGCTCTCAATCATCTCCTCGAGTGCTGACCTGACCTTGTTTCCCATGTGGGTGTACAACCTTAGAGATGTGCATGTGAATCGAGTGCCTCACTTGTAAGCTGACCTGATTTCATTAATAAGGTAATGGGTTAGTATCTCAAAAAAGAAGGTGCAGTATCTTTTCCGGAGCAGGCGTTTCTGATCACAGTGGGACTGCTACAAGCATTAGGACAAAAAGACACAAGATGTCGGCCTGAAGGAGGGAGCAATTACATCTTACTCATTTGAAAATCGAATTTCTGGATGTTGCAGTGACCAGGTCTCAGGACCTACAGGACTATAAATCATCTTACACGGTCAGTTAGCAAAGATGACCTGAAGCTATCTTTTAGAATGAAAAGAAGGAAAAAGAACCCCCCCCCCACCTATAAGAGAAAGGATCACACACCCCCAAATCTTTTTAAAGTCTACTTTTTATGAGGTGCTGCAGCAGAAAATGGATTTTAAAAATCATGCAAACTGAAATCTTAAGCCGACAATGTTCCTTTAAGTCAAACTGGTGAAGTGCTTCCTGGCACAGACACCTAACTATTAACTTGGCACCTTCATCCAGGCTGTGTGTTGAATATGGAACAAGTGAGAGCTCCGGAGATAGAATCTCCTTTGGCTTGATCACAAATCATAAAGATAATGGCTTTCCACTTACAAAGATTTTTGGAAAGCTATTCTGCTTCTGAGCCAGTAACCTATGTTTGGATTTGGATATCTTGCTGTATTTAAAGAGAATGCATGCCTGCTAAATCTTAAAGAGGAACACTATGATGGAACAGTGTGAAAAAGGGAAATCAAAGTGCTGCTTTCGATGAAGAACATGTAATGAATGCCTATAAAAAACCCCACCTCAAGTGGCCTATCACTGTTCCTCCTCAAGCGGTCACAAACTAGAAAATGATACACTCTACCTGCTCTGAGATAAGAAATTAATGTGAACAAGAAATATTTCCTGCTTAAAAGACAAAGTTTATGGTTGTATCTCTTTGGGACTGAAGAGCTCGTCTGTTTGGAAAACAAGGCAAATTCCATATTTTGATTTACTGAGCACATTGTGGACAGTCCAGAGTTGAACTTTGTGCTAAGACTTCATTACCACCACTAGCATCTCTTTTCCCACACAACATTAATAATTATCTCAATTCTTGATCAAGAAAAGGGAATAACCTCAGTAAAGGCATGCAAAACAAGTAAGTCTGTTTGGCCCTCTTGGAACACAGGAGAAACTTGTATGCTGACTGAAGTGAACAAGGAACCTTATTTATTTCAGTAAGAAAGCAACAGCAAAACAGTTTGTTAAGATAAGGGAGTTTCAACTTTGTATAATTCCATCACCAGGAGAAAGGGGAAATTCTGTTCGCACAGAACACTAGAACTGTGGTATACAAGAACGTACATTAAAAGATCTCTGAAAAGAGAAGCCAAATTGTGTTGCAAATTAATGGTAGAAACAGAATAGGACTAACTCTTAGTGGTCTCTTTAACTCCCAGCACTTTGAAGGATTGTGTTAATTTACAAATTTGGGCTGGTTCAGTTCAGTGGAGCCTGGACTGTTAACAAAGACCGTACCGGACTGGTACAATTCCTGCTTTACAACAGAGACAGTGGCCAAGTAACCTGACAAAACCATTGCTGACACACAGAACAGCCAGCGCTGTGAAGTATTAACTCCTGCACTATACACAGGCATTTTTCCCCCAACTGAAGGAGTCACAGACAAAATACAAATTTAGTACATCTCCCAATAAAAAGTTAAAAGTAAAGTTCAGAAGTGTTCAATAAGAGAGATATTTTGGTCACTGCCTTATTTGGCCTTTAGCTGGCAAGCTAGGATTTGCATAGCAAGCAGAGTACGCTCCACGCCTGTTTGTAGCAACATCTTCTGTGTGGTTTGGTTTCTTACCCACTCGTACCTTTACTTGTCATGAGTTGAAAGTTATATGATTATTTATGGAAGAAAAATATTTGCATGCATACAATGCTTGACAGCTAATTTTTTGACAGATTTCTAATAAATGATGACGTACAGTCACTGAACAGAAGACTGGGCTGTCAATTAGTTAAGGCAGAATTTATCATTTATTAGTGATCAACAGCTGGACAGGAGCTGGCTAAGCTGTTGTCAGTGCTGGGCCAGACATTTGTAATTCTGAGCAGCACAAAAGGTTTGGTGATTTCACAAACTCATAATAAACCACTAAGAATCCAAACTCAGGCTAATCCTATAACATTAGTTCAGTGATCACCATGCTTTTAATATTTTGTACATTGCCTTTTCAGCAAATTCCCTTCAATGTTTTAGTTTAAAAAAACAAAAACAAAACCAAAAAAAACCAAGCCACCTCTGTTCTTTTGGCTTTAATTTCCCATTCTGGGTTTAGTGAACTGGAATTCTGTTATAAAAATTAAGTAAATGAAGTTATCATTCATGAATCAAAGCCACACAAAAAGGAAAACCCATGTTAAAACCAACCAAACAAAACCCCCAACACTGTAGTAAGTGCTGACTTCTTGGTGAATAAATATCTAACGTGAAAGCACAGTTATCATCTCCCTGTTCTTAAACACCACGCATTTTCTAAACTACCATGGCATTCATGTAGATGGCATTTTTAAAAAAGTAATTGTTTTGATACATACTCCCAGTAAAAGTGACACACTCCTCAATACACATTTGTTTAGATTAATTACTGACTCACATATTCACAGGGTTGTTAGTTCCATCAAGTACAACATTGCCCCAGTACTGCCCCCAAATTTGTAATTAGCAAACACTACTTTCCTAATACCAGGGACCAACAAAAGCAGTTTGAAAATGGTACTGCAAAACTTGCAATAAAACCAGGAGAAATTCCATGCTGAAACAATCAGAGTGAATCTTTAACATGTGTACTTACAAGGGGCTATTAATAACCCAAGAAAAGATTTGTGTGTGTTTGTTTAAAAGTCTGAGGACTAAAATCTCATTTGCTCCCAAGGATATGCCTTGCAATTCTGCCTAAGCGAGCTCAGGGGGGCAGACAGTACCCAGACTGTCATAACCAGTATTGCTCATCCCAATGAAGGCAGCTGGCTTCACAGACAGCATTTTCAGCTGAAGCTCCTCTACGACAGGGGATTCTCACCTGGCAAGCTGTGGATAGCATCCAACTCAGAACACTTCTGGATGGCGCAAATCAACCAAGGAAATAAAATAAATAGCTCACGATGTACAGATAATGCTTTTAAAAGTGCTACTACTACAAAAACAGATGGTGTTTTATAGCTCCTCCATAGTTCTAGTTCCTAGAAATCAAATTTAGAAAGAAAATAGCATTACATAACTCAGTGACTGCAGCATCAGCTCTCTGATGATTTTTGGTCATACCCAAGGCCCCTGCAAAGGAAATTACGTACACAAGAAGCTTAAACACAACTTGAACCAATTTGCTGAATTCCCAAGTGTATTACTGTAGCAAAGTTTTGCTACATATAATTGACTGGAAATTTTTCTATCCCTAAACATAAAGATGGTAATTTAATATAAAGCTTACCTAAAGTTCTGTGCCAAATCTAGATGAAAATTTTCCATGGAGCTGAAATAAAAAAGCATTGATTTCAGAAGGAAAGTTAAAGCAATAAACAAAGCACCCTGCCAGAATTCCAGTTAGCATTTTAAACTTTATTATTATGTAGACTGCAGGACCAGTAACTGCATTGCATGCTTGATCAGCTTCAGACAAACGTTGTTTGAATGGGACTTATCTGCACTTTTTGCTTGGAAGAAGCAACCAGTCACAGAGAGATGCAAACACCTCTAAAGAGTAACTGATGATAACGCAGTCAAGTTGATGCCTGTTAAAAGTAAGTGTTAAACAATCCAATCTTACCTTGGAAACATGAAAAAGCAATTTCAGAACTCTAAAACTCACTTATGGCTTCATCTTATCTGACCACACAATAAAAAGATTTAAAAAAAAACGCCAACAACCCCTCCCCAAACAAATACAGAGCCTGTTTTTGAAAATGCCATTACAGAAAATCATTAAGTAGTTCAAGCAACTTTTGCGTTTACTTGTCTTGCAATTTCTCTACCACAATCAAGCATTATAAACTCTCAGGATTAGTTACTTTTGGAAAAAGAAGAAGTCTGCAGCATGGACTTATTTGCCTGTGATGGACACAAGGCTCCAGTTACCACTGTGTCAAAGCCTATTATCCAGACTAATGATAGGAGAGGAACAAAAAAGTTATTATTAACAAACAAAAGTTACGGGTCTCACTAATTCAACCTGTATTATTTTTCTTCATGATCAATTCTATAAATCATTTTGTCAGTCCTGCAATTGAACAGCTCTGTTATTTTAAATATTTTTTAAAGATGAAATAACAGCATATTCTCTGATTTCTGCACTTTGCCCATTAATGCTCACCCCTCTTCAAACCACATGTTTAGTCTAATACGTCCTAGGAAAGCATTTGTCAATTGACTCTACTTCCAACTTATTTTTTTCCCCAAGGAATAACTTTCTTTCTACAACCCTTATAGCCACTTCCAACTTACAGATGTGAATAAGGGGTGACTTTTATTCTCCCTGCCCTTTTTTATATAAATTAGATCAAGATTAAAAGAGACCACTGAAGATACTTGAAGAGGGGATTAAAAGCTAAACACTCACACAAAACACGTATCTGCAAACTCTTTTTGGTTTGGTGTTTTTTCATGTATTTCACTGTATGATTGAGCAGGCCTCTGAAGAAGGCATAGGAACAAGAATAATCTAGCATAAAAAGCCCTTGCAAAGTCCACACTACAGTAGGAGAGCCAAAGGCTGTGACATTTCTTAAGCCACTGAGAAGTGCAAGTTGATTAGAAAATTTTGACAATAGGAGTGGATGGCTTGGAAGGACTCCCTTGAATCTTTTGGGAAGAATGTAGAAAGAGAATACTGCAAACATGTTCTCCTATGGGGAAAATCAGAGGGAAAACTTAAAAGCCTTAAGGTTATTGCACAGAAACTGCATTAACTTGATTCTTCAGTTACTGTCCTGCAGCATCCTCTGAAAAGGCAGTAAAGTGAGAAAGGAAATAGTGTATTAGAACCCTATTAAATCATAGCACCTGCCTTCCACAGTGGAAAACTCCTTGAGAAAGGAGGTATTAGAAAGATACATGGTTCCTAATGTCAAAAATAAATCCAGAGTGGTGTGAGGGAACAACTGGGCTCTCTGGCACCACCAAATGTATCAGAGATTTCTTTATAATAAACTATAGATTTTCAAACAAAGGGTGAAAGGCAATTCTATGGGTCTGATAAGAATGCGTGCCCTAGAAACACATCGATTGAGGACAGAGTGCCATTTCAAAACAGATTACGGGAAAAGGGCTCCTCAGATATTGTCCTGAAATCCTTAAAAAATTAAATAAATAAAAAATGAAGAACTCTTCCCGAATATTAAGTTTGAGGGGCTGGAGAAAGTCATGGCAGATGCTAAAATCCCATGCATTAGATCCTCACTTCACTGGTGGAGAAAACCAGAGTTGTTCATCTAAAACACAGCCTATGAGTGCTAAGATGTGATGCTCACCTGTCTGGACACAAGGAGATGTAGAGCAGAATGAGAAGCACTGCTCCTACTACGGTTGCCAGCAGAGATCGCATCCAGGAGCTTAGCTGGCAGAAGTTACAGTACTGCACAATGGTGATGAGAATCGCGCAACACATAAACATGGTGTACTGCAACAGAGAGAGAGAACGCGAGTTAGCGTCTTCTGCTGACTGGAGCCCTCCTGCACATAAATGCCAGCGTAAATTAAGGAATGTGTGATATGAAAGAGAAGGATCCGATTTTGGTTGTATTATATGCACGGTAAGTAATCCCTCACAGTGTCTGCATCAGGACACAGCACCCAAAGATGGAGGTCTTCCCTTCAAAGAGCAAGAAAACTTTTAGCACAGGTAGTTTGTCGCAATTTTCCGTAGATGGAGTTTTATATTACTGCATTACACAATCACTAGTTCAGAAACTTTCAATACCTTCAGCTTACCTTTGCAAAAGGCTCAGTGCTGCTTCTTATTAAAACAAAAAAGAAAAGAGATAAAGTGGTAAGAAGAGAGGAAAGGAAAGCAAAAGAGAGGAAAAAAGAAAGAAAAAAAGAAAACCAAAACAAAAAAACCCAGAGGAAGGTAAACGTTTGTGGTAACCTCCTCCCAACTGCTGGGGTTAGGCCCTGTCTGCTTTAAACCAAACATCAAAATTCCACTGCATCGAAAATGTGGAACACATTAACCCTGAGAAACTTCTCCCAGCTGCCTACTTTAAAAACACTTTTTAAAGGACATTATCATACCTGCCAGCAACAGGTGAATTCAAATAAGAAAAAAATCTGTGTTTGTAACAATAGGCAGCAATCAGTCATTGTCAAACTAATGTTTGGTAACACACCCACTCGTGCCAATTTGAAACAACCGTTTTAGATTTTTTGTTCCAAATGCCGCATCTCAAAAACCCTTTCCCTTTCCACATCTTCACTGGACAAAGAAAAGGAAGTGCAGGACAGATATATTGCCCAGAATGTCTTAATTTTCCCAAAATATAATCTTATAGTGGTCAAAACTCTCAAGCTGATGTGCAAATTTTGGTTTTATCAAGAATATTCATGACCATCCAAGCGAGAACAGAAACTCCACAACCATATTATGGAGCTCTGTTCTAGCTACGTACTGTGTTTTACAGTATCAAATGATCATTCTCTCCCTTTTTCTCTCATTTTAAATTTCCTTTACAGCTGAAGTGCAGGGAATGCAGATTAGCAATACTGTAGCATAACAAATAAGCATGTGATTCAGAAGCAGACACAGTGTATGGAAAAACACCCTTACATAATTCACCATTTTTAAACCACAATCACAGTTGTTGTTTTTTTGAATGACCCAAAAATGGAGAAAGGAAGTTTCAGAAGGGTCCATAAAGCCCTCAGAATTTGAACTTACTTTTTTCCCCCCATTTCAGGTCTCCTAAAGTGGCAGAGCACTGGTTCTCACTCCAAGTGATGCCCCAGCACGGAGCCAGCCTATAGAGGGTCAGGAAGCACTGTGTTTTACTATGTAAGCATGGCTTTGGAAAGTTTTTTTTTTTCATTGCTGCTTTGGTTAATTTTGATTTTAATTATTTTATATCCAGGGAAGGTATAAAATGCTATGAATAAAAAAAAACTTTGCAAAACCATGTCATAGTAAAATATGACACTTACCTGACCCTCTATAAATTGACTTCATTTCCTAGAGCTCCATGATTGTTGAAACACTGAGCACAAGATGAGTTGGGACACCTCTTGGAGAGTGAGCCAACAGCCCCACGACTCAGGAGGACCTGTAAGAGGAGAGAAAGTGAAGTTCATTCTCAGTTTGGTGATGAATACCACCACCTCACTCCTGCTGCCTGAAGCACTCAGACTGGCCACCTGATCTGAGCAGATATCAAGGATACACTAAGAAAATGGTTCTTCCAACATTTTATGTAAATATTTGGAGAGATGATCAAGGATGGTGATGAATGGAATGATATATGAAGGTTTTCACCTCCCTTCAGTGTGAGGAAAACATTCCTACAATTAATTTACTGGTGGTCATGAGGGAGAAAGACCATCATTAAAGTGAATAAACAATCAAACAAATATGTAAATTTTACAGCTTAAAAAAGGTTAACTGAAGTTCACAAAGGGTAAAAGCTAGAAATGATTTTAAACATGGAATGTGAGAGAATATCAAATGCACTCCTCTGTGACTCTGATAACCATGTATCTTTTTAAGTCTGGAAGGACCAAAAAACATCTGGTCCATATGTTTGCACAGAACAAACACTTCCCAACACCCATAATAAGCTGTGATAGGAAGAATGAAGAGGATCTGGTCATTACGTATGCCCAGGGCCCTGAAATAGCAAAAGGTTTATGAAACAGAATTCCCTGAAGATCCAGGAAAGGAAGGATGTTACACTATGCTACCTAAGAGAAACTTGTAGAGAAACAAACTTTCATTTCCAGTTCCAGTCCATTTTATTCACAAAGTTTTTAAGCACTGATCTTATGCTACAGTTAGACTTTAAAGTATTCTTCCCCTTACTTAATATTTAACCCCTTGTTCCCCCCTTCTGAATGTTTTTATTAAAGGAGACAACAAATCCCCTGTGGACCTTTCTGTGGCTGGGCTAAATATGCCAATTTCTTTCAATTTCTTTTCAACAGACAGCTATTGCATTCCTTTAACCATTCCCACAGCTCCTGCACAGCACAGTAATCATTTCTATGTGCTGTCTCTCCTTCGAGTTCCTCCATCTAACTCCACAATGAAAAAATATCCACTGCCTACTGTTCTCATTGTTGAAATTCATTAACGTGCAGGCAAAATTTCAAATCATACACAGCATCTCCCACTACAAACTCTAAATCAAACCCAGAAACAACACAATTACAAGACTTACACTATTTGTATTATCTAGAACAAACACCTGCAGAAAGGGTTTGGTCTAAGAAAAAATACAAGTATGTAAGTATGTATGCAGGCAGGCATTCAGAAGCATCCCTCTCCTCCTTTGTATGAGAGTTTTCAAATAAGCAAGTGACTGTATTTACATAACAAACTAGGCATTTCATCATACACAAATCCCTATCCCTCTAAGGGATCTGTATCAAACAGATGTAAAGCACGAGGGAGGTGAAGGGAGACAGCAGGCAAGCAACAAGCTTTGTTAGATCCAAAACGTCAGATTATGAAATGGAGTTCGACAACTTACATGTATATTTGTTTCAAAATCAGAGGTGAAGTGTGAAAAAACTGCAAGAGCTGGGAGAGAAACCAGGATTGCACCGAAAAAATGTCGAGGCAGCCAGCCAGATATCACCTCCAGGAGACGCTTGGTGCAAGTCATCACCTCCTCCAGAAAGAACGCCATTCTGGAACAAAGGAAAGCACAGAGCCAGCATTAATTTCAGTCCATCACTTCATACATCTCATTTACCTGTAATAATATAACTTCAAATCCTTCACTTAGACTGCATGAGCAATTGCAGCATATTACGCACCAGAGCACCTGTTGGTGATTTCAGGAAATAATCCACCTTTGCTGGAAGATGACTGGTTGGTGGCTCACAAGGGGTGTCAGCAAGTGAGATGGTGGGCTTGGAGAAAACAATCTGAAATCCAAATTTCACTTACTTGGGAGGCAAGCATAGGGAAGACTTCTCTCCATTCATAAATATTTAGCCTTAAAGCAGGTGGGGAGAGGGGAAGCTTTTACAAGTTAAAAAAAGATGCATAATATAACACCAGAAATGTTTCAAAAAGAGAGCTGTATGCCCTTTTAAGAGCTCAGTCACTCAGAGGCCATGCAAACCCATGCCATCTTCATGTTATACTGCAATCAAAACCAGTTCTCCCAGTTACAACCACCGCGACAGAAGTTCCTTCCTGCAATCAGACTCTGTTCCCTCTCATTAGGGAAGGGGAAGAGGAATGTAGGCTGAGAGCTGGCACCCTCGGCAGGCAGCAGAGCCCAAGAAGCAGTTGGGATGAGCACCTCGGGGGCCAGCTGGCACGCTCCTCCGCTGCCTGTCGGGATCTATCACAGCAACCCAGTTGGCTCCGCACAAGGCACGCGGGAAGGAACGGTTCTTGCCTCAAGCTGCTGATAAAGCGACGGCCCAAACCTGTGAAGTGCTGAAGGAGCCAACTGGAAGAGCTCTGGAGAGCAGCTTAACAGAGATACTTCTTAAATGAGAGCATTTCTAATTGTTAAAATGAATAAGGAAAGGTAAAAGGACACTTAATGCTTGAGGACATGGCATAGAAAAAGGTTATTTATCTACAAAAACAAATCCTCAGGATAACTTCCTTCTTAACAGCTCAAAAACATTACTCACTCCAGAAAAATTCCAACAGCAGTTCAAGTTTCTAATTATTTTTATGAAGCCATGAAAAGGTAACATAGTACACTTAGCTTCATTCAAAGCCAGGGCATGTGGATGTATGTAATTATCAGAATCAGTCTAAGCAGGTAATTCTGCTCCTGTAACAGCAGACTACAGCAGAGCCCAAACAGTAAATAATTACTTCTTTTTTTGGACAGAGATGCTCACAGCTAAAAAAAATAAAAAATAAATACAAGATACGCTAAATATGAAATTCACCATCTCCAAAGTTACACAAATGATTCTGTACAACCTACATCTTTTAAAAGAGGAAAATCTATCCACTGATTTTTTTAACGCTGTTGTCTAAAATACAAGGTATTACACTGGATAAAAGCCTGACACAAATCAGAATAAATTTGAAGTTCTTTATGTGAATGTGACACTTACTCCACAGCTTTAAATATGTATTGTTTATGAATGATATTTTAATTCTCTGGTCCAGACTTCTGAGAATTTTGTGACCTCAAGCATTTTTTTTTTTGAAGCTTCAAGAGCTCTTCTCTGATTTAATACATTAAAATCTAGAAATTACACTTAAATGCATAGAAAAAGAAAAATTCGGGCTAACAGGATGAAGATGCTGTAATACATCAGGATCCCACGAGAGGGTGCTCACAGATTTCCTAGTTCCTAGTTTAATGGACTTGGATTTACACAAAAACTGACAGCTATATTTCAGCACAAAAAAGAATTTCCAAAGCACAAAAATTAAAAAAAATAGTATATAAAGCAAATTAAAAAAACCCCTCTTTAGAATAAGAATTGTTTTTTCTGAAGCGTTATATACTGTCCCAACTCAGCTGCCTCTAACATCAGGGACAGAACTGTGCCTGTCTTCAGTGGCAGCCAAGTTCCCTCAGTATCAAGTACTTCTGAAAATGCCACCCGAGTTCATGCCTCTGAAAATAAAGTTCAGTTCTCCCAAAGCCCACGAATTAGGATTAGCATTTACATGGCTGAACTGTAAGAAAGGAATCATAGAATCACAACTTGGTTTGGGTTGGAAGGGACCTTAAAGCTCATTCAGTTCCAACCCGCTGCCACAGGCAGTGACGTCTTCCACTACACCAGGTTGCTCAAAGCCCCATCCAACCTGGCCTTGAACATTGCCAGGGACGGGGCAGCCACAGCTTCTTTTTCAAGGAAACTGACCGGGGCTGCAATGCTGAACGCTCCCAGGACCAGGCTGCATCCTGGTGCTTCTGCTGGCAGCTGGGTGGGGAGCCCAGAGAAGTGGGATCCGAGGAGGCAGATCAGAGACACCTCTGCCCACGCTCTACGTGATGTTCCACATCGCTCCCATGCAGGCTGGCACTGAAACCAGCTCTGTGGCATGCAAATCGTGGCAGATACCCAGTGCAGCTCATGTCTCTCAGCACAGGTTTCTGTACCACGGAGCCCCAACCCACACAACAGGGGCTCCATGGCGCAGAAAGCTTTTCTGGTTTTAATGTTTTTTGCCAAGCCTCTATGCCAGGACAAATTCTTGTGGGAACTATAGCAACAAATCCATCAGCGAACCCGATCAGTTAATCCTGCCATGAAGACACTTCTTTATTTAGGCAGCTGTGTGTTCCAAAAAAGCTACTGCAAATTCCAGGACAATGCCACATTTCTTGTGATAATGTTTTACCTTCTTGCATTGAATTTTTATTCCCCCCCCCCCCCCCCCGTATTTACTGCAATCTTCTGCACTCTGGAATTACAACGATTGAAATCTCATCCTTCACAAATTCCCTTCACTGGGAATACAGTACAATCTTTCCATTGCAGGAAGTAAGAAGTGCATTAAATCCAGACAGCAAGGAGAGCTGCAGACAGATTTAATGGCTACAGGGCAGTATCAGTAAATAATGCAGTGTCAGTGGGTAGCTCAACAGGGCTTAAATGCTAAAGCATCCGAGATGTTTACACAAGCTGGAGTTCAAATTAGTAACTTTGACATAAATGATTAATGGGTAATGGAGAATGTTACCATCATTTCTGTATTTACTGGCAGTTTAAAATCAATTCCCATAGTTCACATCAAAAGCTTTTGGCATAGCAGCAATTTGGTGGGATATTAAATACCAAAGTCACAGATGTTAGAAATAAATAAAGGCAAACAGAATACATTGTTTTCCCTTGCATCAATACTCTGTATCAGTCATGGTGTTAACAGAACCGGTTCATTACGCTCTAGTTGCAGAAAACAATTTCTGTTTCTGGTCGTTCGGAATTTAAGAACCAACTGGTTTGCCACAGGGTCTTGGCTGTGGACAGACTGTGGGTGCTACTTCAGCAAGCCTAGCAAGTGCTCGGCAAAGGGCTGTTTAGTCAGACAACAGCAGTTCCCCATTCTACCGTTTTGATTGTACTTGCTTTCCTCATCCAGAAGATAATTTTTTGCTCTCTAGAAAGGTTCTTCTAAATTCACGAATCAACTTATGCAGTGCTCCCACCTCTCACTCTTTTGAACAGTGCTGAAATATCCACTACTCTGGCCTCACTTCACCGAGAAGTCTGCACTGAAGGATACTATCAAAAGCAACACTTTTTTTAAAAGCAAACTTATTTACAACAAGCTTCACTCAAGAACAAGAACTAAATGTCAGAATTACCTAGTTAACAAAAATCCTGTATTTACAGCAAAAATAGTTTGTTGGAACTAGACAATCATAATGTCCTTTCCAACCCTAACCATTCTACGATTCGATGTCTTTTAACTGTACTCCTGCAGAAGCATTCCTAAGAATCCCAAGTGAAATCTCACATGCTGTTGTACGTTCAATGACATTTCCCAAGGTACTTTTACAAAATAGCAGAACCTTAGGACCTCTTACCTTTCACCTGAAGTCATGAAAGTCAAAGCAGTCACATTTCAAGCGGGCAGGACATTCTTTCCACTGCATTTACAGAACAGGAGATGCCATCTCCCACATGCTTACAAATGAAGCGCCATTTTTTGTGTGCAGCTTTATACAGGTAATTTTAGAGTGGCACTTGTGAGAACAGTTGGATCCTCATCTACAGATACTCCAATAACTTATTATCAGACACTACAGGGGAATCAAAACATCCTTCTCCCTTGTAAACTTTGCTCCATGAGGACTTCCCTTCCAGAACTTAGAAGTTTCAACTCGTTTCACATTGTACAAGCAGCGACAGAGCTCAGCCCTCCCACTCCTGCAGCTGGACTAAAGCTCTGAGCCACAAGAGTGAGTACTTCCTAGGCTGAGTCCTGGATTCAATTAAGAGTTAGACTGATTTAAAGACAGGGTGTTTCACATCATGATAATGGAAATACAATAAGAAACTTCGGCAAGAATTTTCTGGTCCTAAAATAATCCCTTTTCCTGAAATTCTGGGATTGTGCCCAGCATTGTAGTCCAATCTCCTCCCTTAAGATATCTCAGTGGTATTTTGTGATTGTCATTTGGGATGACATTTCTGCACAGGAAGTTCTGCACCGTTTCTGTGAGTAACGAGTGGTCAGAGTGAGCAGTCCTCATTTTTAAGAGGAAAAAGATGATTTTCTTCTTTGTGCTCAAGGGAAGTATACAGAAGTGTGTGTCACAGGTTGTGGAGCCCTGAGCAGTCTAAAAGCGTATTTTATGTACTTACTATGAAGTAAATACATATCAGAAATTCAAAACAAACAAGAAAAAACCCTCCAAGCCACAACAGATAGCTTTTCCTACAAAAGCCCCCCCCTACAAATATGCCATTGCCATTACATTTAAAACTGAAAACCTACCAGAAAGCTTCTGAGATCTTTCATCTACAAATTGGTGTACAGTATGAGGCTATTTTCAAGAAGGTATCTGAGTAAGACCTGCTCAGATCTGAGATGATCCTGTTTCATACTTGAAGAGATTTACTGAAGTGTTACCTTAGGTGTGATCAGACTTAAGCCAAATACTAATTATATCTCATTAGTATAGGAAAGACTGTGAATGTGAGCCCATGGTAGCAAGTTCCTGAGAACCAATTGCTTGTAACTGTGGAGTAAATACAGAGTAATTTGCAGACACTTCCCTCTCACCAAAAGAAAGCAGCAACACATGTCTCACTTACACGACAAGGGCTCTAGCAGCAAGGAATACCTGGTGACTCAATTCCTAAGTCCCTACTCAACTGCCAACTTGACAGAGAGATCAGGAAAGGGCAGCCATCGCTTATCCCATCCAGCGATTCCCATTTCCCAAACTAACCAGGAGAATTTGTGGGGTCTTAAGATTAATGGTCAGCTTGACTCCAGGGAGTGCAGCAAGTGCTAGTAACCACCAATCATCTGCACCCATAGTAGTTCTGCAGGAATTGCAGTATTCCATGTGCCCAAACCTGTGAGTTCTCCTTTGGATGAAGACAGTCCTGCATGTGACAATACAGTGTTTACTGAAAACCTGTTATTATTATGCCAGGTGGGATGATGTGAGTTCTGATGGCTGGCTACTGATGCTCTCCACAGTGCGAGATGTTTCTCGATCCATTTTTCAAATCAGAATTAAGCACAGAAGAATAATTAATATTAAAAAAATATATACTTCTAAGACTTAGGAGTCATCCTGAAACACTTCCTTTTTAATCTCGCTGACTTTAAATGAGGCATCCAAGCCAGCTTAGGAAGTAAAATTTGGGCTTTAAGCCAACATAGTCTCATGAAAATATTAGAAATGTCAGTGGCAAAACCAAATAGCATTAAGAAAACATTATAAAGCCACTTAAGCTCACCTCGGTGACAGCCCAGGCTCACTACAGCATGGCTCTCAATAACACAGTGCTGCCATGAGGTTAAACCCCTGTACACAGCTCAGAAGGACAAAGCCTCTTTGTGAATTCTCGACTATACAGGTAGCCTATTGAAAACAATTTTCCTCCTCCTTAAGAAACCCATAAACCACCCATTACAGAACAGGACTGAAATAAAACCCTATGTATCTCCATACAAAAATTTCAGGATTATAGCAATGATTCCTTTAAATGTATAAAATAAAAAAGGAAAATGCAACGTAGCATCAGGAACAATAATGAATTGAAAAATACTAAAATGGAGTAAAAATTTACCTGCAAGGTGAACGAACACAAGTTTTCTCCAAACATACCGAAAGAGCAGAAACTAACTCTTCTGCAAAGTGGTGGCTGAGTTAGTCAGAGCTGAGCAAATTCAAGATACAATGCCATGGTCACCAAACCCAGACTAGCTGCTCACTGCCACCTTCCTAATCTCCTGCGGGTGCCATGGAAGAGCTGCTTGGGCACATTAAACTGACAAAACACCTTTCCCCTACCCAAGACAGAGTACAGACACTGTTCTGCAAAGAGGAAAATGCATTTCTGGTGTGAGAGAGAGGACAGAGCAACAGATGATCCAGTGTAGGATGCACTAGAATGACAGTCCTACCAGTTTAACCATCTCCCAGTACAGGTCTGAACACTTTCTGGCTGTCTAGGTTTTCTAAAAACTCCAGAACCACAATACTATTCAAATTGCAACAATCAAAGACACCTGATAAGAAATACTACGCTTACAAGCATTTCCACTGTTCATAAATTACCTCTGTCTACTCCTACATGCCAACTTTCATGGATGTATGCTCACATACATTTCTACACACACCAAGTTAAAAGCTTGCTTCAGTGACTTAAGTACTAATTGAGCGTTTTTCACCTTGACCCTGAAAAGCCAAAATAAGAGTGCAAACTGCAATCTCTTGTTTCTTTTTAAACAACAGCAGAATGGCTTCTAACTTGTAATTACAAAAGCATTTTAACTTACCCATACCTGACAGATTTGCAGAACTACAAGTAGGACATGCATTTCCACACACCAACCTTTCTAACATGGTCTTGTGTCAGAGAAAGTACAGCGAAAAGCGGGGATGAAGAGGGCAGAATAAAGTTGTTCTCACAAGTATAGACAAACAAGCAACTTACTTACTATTAGATCTATCATCTGGGTTAATAACAGGTTACATGCGGTATCTGTACAAATCAGGCAACACACCCAGGAGAGTGTGAGCTTTACTGAATACATGTACACAAGCCTCACCTCCAAGGGCACAGGAGGGGTTGAGGTGCAGGGGTTGCAGGGACACCTTTAAGAATCCAGGGATCAGGGATTCTTCACTGAAGGCTGTGAAGAGGCAGCATGGGGCTGGCACTGCCTGCAAAACCACCCTTTCTGCAGGGACAAAACAGTGCCACTTCCCTTCTCCAGGACTGCCAAACAGTGCAGGACTTGGGGGAAATGCTGAACTCCAGTTAGGTGTCAAACACAGAAAGCAAAACTATTTGACTATTAAGCCCATGAGACTTGAAATAGAGATCATGAAGAGAACTAATTCTAGACAGACGTAATGCGACTTTCACTTTTTTGTTCACTTTTTTGTTTACTTGTTTTGTTTGTTTGCTTTGTGAAAAGGACTGCTCTTTTGAAATAATTGATAAATTATTTCAGTTTTAACACCAGAACGGTGTTCTTTTAGCTGGGAATTTTAAGTTTTTATTGTAAGAACAGTTAATAAGTTTTCTGTTTGAACTCCCTCACTCTGAAGGCCCTGTGAGGGGAGAATGTATACAACTGTGTGTGGCATCACAAGGAACAATAAGCAGGGGCAGGCATGGAACTATTTCCTTAAGTGGTCTCTATCAGAGTCACCTTTTTCTCCTACAATTTCTGAGCTAGACCTCTCTTTGCACAAGATCTGCCGCAAGCCTTCTTGGCTTCACTAGCACTGTTCTCCAAATATAACAGACTGTCCAAGTGAGTTCCCAGGATGCTGTCAAACAAAATGTTCCCAAGCCAGCCACCATTTCAGTTCTCACTGCTATTTCAAGACTTTCTTATGCTTTATTTACCTAATTGAGATGACAAGGGACAGCACCTCTAGCAGGATGGCGATGATGAACACAACAACTGCTCCAGGTGGTGGAGGGGATGCGACCATCCCGTGTTTCAGGAAACATGTGATAGAGAGTATGAGGAAGACTGTGGTGGAGAGGAACACGTCCAGGAGTGAACTGAAGGTAGCGCTGGCAAATGTCTTCACTGGAGCATTCCTTATAACCTGTGTGAAATACAGGGATTGAGGGAAGGGATGAAAATGAATAAATGCTATTTTGCTGAATTCGACTGTGCCATAAACAGCAGCTCACAAAACCAAATAAAGGAATACAGAACCTTTTGCCACTTCATTAATCCAGCGTAAGTACTGTTTTGAAACAAGAGACAGCAGAGGTAGTTCAATGGTCATCAGCTCCCTGACGGAAAAAAGCACTGGCAGCACAGCCCTGGGTCTGGGGTGATTTTTACAGAGTATTATAATGCAGAAATAAACCATATGAAAAGTGTCTATTCTATGCAAAGAAACATAAACCCCATAATTACTAGCAGATAAAGATGTAAGAAGTTTTCTTCAAGGATTTTAATTTAAAATAATATTTGAATTTACAATATGCCTTTTAGCTCCGATGGTTGCTTAAGTAAATCCTCCAAATACTACTCTACAGAAATAGTTTCTTGCCCATGGCAGAGTTCACATCTCCCTTTCAGTCCAGATTAAAAGCAGCTATCAGGATGCTATGTAATCTGCATTGATCAGAGCCCAGGACACCAAGTTCTGTTCTTCCATAACCCCTTACCACACATTCCCATCCCATCTCATTCTGGCTGCAGTGCTGTGCAGCTGTGCTGTGTGCTGCTTTGGCCAGCCCAGCTGAAAACGAGATCATGAGCTTCACATCCTGGCTTACTCAGATCAGCCCAGTTGCATGAGTGTTTATATCTGCCCAAGGGACCACAGGGAGCAAGTTCCAAAGAAAAACAGAAAGTATGTTATCAATATCACCATGAAGCAGCTCAGTTTGAGTACTCTGGTTTAATTGGGAATTTCTTTTGCTCCTCAGAACGCTATCTGCACTTAGCAATACTGGGAAAATGAACTTGTTCCTCATTTGTACCCTCTCTGCAACCTAATAAATTCAGCCAGCATCATTTCAGTGCCAAAATTACCTTTTAATGAGAACTGTAGCAGAATCCTGTTAGTCCACACAAAAAGTCACATAAATTGAATTAAGGAAAGCAGCACTGTATCCCAAAGTGACAGCATTAAAGATGCCCTAATAGTGTTTAGTGCCTAATTTCCAAACAAGAACAGGCTAAGCAAGCTCCTGGGAAGTAGAGCCGCTTACGGACAACGATCACAAGCACGCACACAGCCGGATTAGAGGTCAGTTCAGTCGTGCTGGAAGTTACTCTCAGCAACAGTTTACTGCAAGGCAATTAAAGAACCAGGAGTGCTGACAAATCATTTCACTCTCCAAGAGAAGATTTTGTTGTTGTTCTTGTTCTGGACCAGTTCTATGCTAATATTGAGGCTTTAACAGGTTTTTGCCCAGTGCTGCAGAGTAACTGTTAGAGAGTGAAGATTCCTATTTCCAGGGAGTTCTACATAATTTTCAAATTAATAGCTTGGCACTAAAAAAAGGCACAGACCACATTCCTGCTCATACTAGGAATTTCCTACATATCTACAGTAATAGTCAAGCATATATAGATTGACCTATCACTGCTTCGCTTCTCTTCCCAATCTTTCCATTGAGAAGAACTTGATTTACTATTTTCTGTATAGTTTGTCCAAATTTTGCAGGCTGTATCCCATAGGACATTTCTCTCTGTTGTTGCTACATGAGCTTTATTCAGAGAGATACCACCAGAACACAGTGCTGCAGGATGAGTACGGAGCTCCTGAGCAAAGTGAACAAACCAGACAGCAATACAACTATGCTTCCCTTTGTTATTAAGAAAAAACAAACCCAAAAGGTTACATCTCATTCGTAATCATTGGAAAACAAGCAAATATCTACTGATATGGAAAGCCTGCAATATTATTAGCCACCAAGGGAAGTAAGGACTTCTTATACTCAGTGTAGAATACTGAAGAAAGCATGAAGTTCCTTACAATTTACTCACTCTTCTCAGAATTACGCATTGATTTGAACTGCCTGTTTCTAAATGCAGCACACTTAAGAGAATTTAGGACATCTGAGTTCAGAGCAGGTCTGGGTTCCACAGGAACAATCGTGAGACTGCAACATGAACAAGGATCAAGTTCAGTTACCATTCTGAAAGTTAGGATATTTGATGAGAAGGCAAGTAGCATTTGGCCCTTTACTTTCGTCTTAGCATGGTTCTCTGGCCCGCCTAAAGCCTTAAAACACTAACCTGAAAATGGAGAAAAGGCAGGTGAGAAGTATTAGTGTATTATACTAGCGTATCTTGGTGGATTGTGAGAATGCACTTCTAGCCCAAATGTTAGACTAGACTCAGCACATGGCACAAGACAGGTAAACTGGAAGGAGACTGTTTCCAGAGGCAGCAATAACAAGTAGTAAATCACATTGGACATTTCATGACCCTTGTCATCAACTGCAATGAAAAGCGTTAAAAACAATGGCAGATGGTTGCTTAGACAGATTACAGAAAGAAACCAATGCCAGGAGAAACACACCTCTTCCTGATAGCTCGTTCTGTAGGCCATCTCCAAATCCTGATCCAAGAAGTTCAGGCTCAGCTTGTTAATCGGCGGTTTAAAGAAATAGTCTTTCATGAGGCTAGAGAAAAAAGATGGTATCAACATCAGTTAATTCTGCTATAACTCTTTGAGAGCCCCCCCTTCCATGGTTTCTGTTTCTAACGATGCTGGCACTTGGCTTTGAAGTTCCTGTGGCTTTTCTTTGCTCTCGGTCACTGAGGTACCCACTTACCACATTGCTGCTCAGTCAAAGGAAATACTTTACATGAAAAAAATGACAGAGCAAACTTTCATACTTTCAGGAAGAGACTAACAAGTCCCTCCAGAAACTTAACAGCTGTAACTCCAGATGACTACAGCTAATTGTAAATAAGCCAGCAAGTTAATAAAGGTTAATTGCTGCTACAGAGGCACAGCCTCAGGAGACGTGTGGCTGTGAGGTATTTGTGTCTTGGGTGGAATTCTGTTGTTCAAAGCAAGCCAAGGATGACAAAGGTGACAAATTGTTAGGGGAACAAAAAACCCAACAAACCACATTGTCCATTTTAGAAATCGGTACCTTCTTGTTATTTCAAATACATTAAAGTAACTCAGTAACTCCACTGGGAACATTCCCTTAATGATCTGGGCTGCGGAGAAACAGAACCTGAGGAGATGGGTAGCTTAAACGTAGTTCTGAAACAGAAGATTTGAAATCACCAGAATCATCAACAAAGGCACTGACAAATAATGAAGCCAGCTCACTAGGACTAACGAAGCAGGAGGCAACATCTACCAGCGGGTGTTTATGCCCTCTTTCACCTTTTCTTACAGTGTCAAGTGCAGAAAAAAAATCATAAAAGAGACCTCAATCATTAAAAGTTGTTTCTATTCCTCATCCTCTGCAGCAAAAGTGGAACATTTTTGAGTTTTACATTAGTTGTAAGAGGTTTCTGAAAGAAGTTTTCTAATGACACCTACAGCACTTGGTGTGCAAACCTTTTCTTTCTCCAGTAGGTGTCAAAGAGCTGAAAGGACTCAACTTACAGTGCACTGAGTGCTTTGTGCCTGACAGTCAGAGTAAGGTCATGTCTGCTTATACCATTTTATTGCTGGGACTGCCCGTCACCCTCTTCTGTGCCATCCTCATCTGAGACTTCCAAACACTGGCTCTTGCTATGAACTTCCTTTCATTTTCGAGCACTTGTTATTTACACTGAACTAGCTGTTTTTAAAATTGCTGTAGAATCTGAAATGAGACAGCTTCTTTCCAAGTGCTTCTTCCACCTTGAAAATTTTAGCACTGGAGCAACAGAGTGGGCTATTTTCAAGTTGATCACTCTAAGCAAAACCCAGAGATGCACACGAGATCAAATTCTACGCAGATGAAGAAGCTGAAATATGCCACAGAGCTGATCTGTGCCTGAATGGTTTTTCTCGGGGGGTGAGGGTGTTTTTGTTTTTTTCTCTTTTTATTTTTCATGAACACTTGGCTAAGAGGTTTTTTGGAAGTACAAGCTCCCAGCACATGATGTCATGTGAGAAGCATTTTTTTTCCTTGAGAGGCAAGACCAACCAACCACACATTCCTAGACTGAAGCTTGATAAGACAAAAGACTTCAACCATGAATATGACAGACACTTTATAACCTTGAAACATTCTGGCCTTGGCTAGAATGTTAAAAATATTAAAACCATGAGGATACTGTGGAGGGGTGACAGGACACATTCACTTGAGTCCCATTCCCTCTTCCATTCTTCCTTGTCTTCCCTCCCTCATCTCTCTTAGATGTTTCTAAGTTCATCTTATAATACGAATTTTGCAAGTTTTTCCTCCTTTTTTTTTTTTTTTTTCTTTTTTTTTTTTTTGATACTATTGAATTCACTTTCTTCCTCCAGGAAAGCTTTGAGTATGATGATGCTGTGATGGAGCTGCAATGGTCAAAGGATGTAGGAAGAACAATCCCATTTGTCAGTGCAGCGTGAAACAGAAGGTATAGCACAATGAAACTAGGGCAAATGCAGCATTTCTGATGTCAGGCAGCCAAACCATGCCAGACCTGCTGTCCATTGTCATCTGTCCCAAAGAGGAAGATCCCAGTTTAGTTGACTAAACAGAGTCAAGTACATAATCTGCTTCCCAGGAGGCTCTGTGCCTCCCCAGTACAAGTGATTTCTATTTTCCCTCAATCAAGTAAGACTGGGAAGTGGGAGATGAAAGAAACAAACAGATTTTAAAAGTATTTAAACAGGAAACTGACCCAAGGAGAGGATGAAGGGCTGCACAAAACCAAGTTCTAAGAGAGCTTGGTATTTCTGCTCTGTAAGTCTACAGAGATCATTTGTAAGTACTGTCCTGATTATGCATGAGTATTCATTTCTTGTCCTTCTTCTAAAGGTTTATAACCTAAGGAATATGTCATTTTTCTTGGAAATAAAAATCTAAAAAGTGAGAATCCTTTGAGGGTATCCCCAATTAAATGACTTTGAACATTTTGCTCTCTTACACTATAGTTTTCTTTCAAAATGCACAGGAACGTGCAGATTACAATGAACAAAGCATGGTATTTTTATAGTGGTTTTAGTAAAGCCAAACTCCAAGCTCAAACTATATACTGTTTGACAAATATATATAACCAAGTTGTAAGAAGACGCAAACTGACAACTTCTATGAAAAGGAATCTCGTATAATGCAATGATACAAACATGATGCGCTAACACTGCCTTTATTATTATTATTTTTAAAGGCAGCTGGAACTGTGCTGAGGTATCTGTTGCAAGGTGACATCTCAGCATGCAGAGAGATCAATGGTCACTTGTGAAACTTTCAGCCATGCACTGAAACTCTAGAAAGAGGCTGGG
Organism: Strigops habroptila; assembly: GCF_004027225.2. Taxonomy (NCBI): domain Eukaryota; kingdom Metazoa; phylum Chordata; class Aves; order Psittaciformes; family Psittacidae; genus Strigops; species Strigops habroptila. Next base: position 75,884,279 of record NC_046358.1, read on the forward strand.
AAATGAAAAATATCACCAGTGTCCAGCATTCCTGCTTAGCCAGCCCTAGGCAGCTTCCTAACACAATGCACAGGCTCCCAAATCCTCCCTAGGATGCATTTAATTCTTCCCAGCTGTACAGGAAGCCGGTGTGGTTAATTTACGCACCTTATCACTATATCTGGGTTAGGTATTTTCTGTTAATAGGAATTTATATCACTGACCAGAACACTGGCATCATGCACTACACGTGCACATCACTGCCCAGTGCTAGGGGAAGCTCACCCTTTGCTGCTGCTGGGTGTGCAGTAACTAAAACCAAAGCAGCAGAACTCCAGCCTTATTCTTGTGAACAGGGTTTCACCTACAATGACCATGGGGAAGTCTGGCCTTCACCGCCCCTCCCTGAGAAAACTCAAATTTCCCATTCAAACATCCTCACAGATACTAGGTTAGTCGAGACCAGCAATATATTATGTTTTACAGTAGGAGATCAAGAATGTTTTTAAAATGACTTATTACATCACACTGAGAAATGTTAAGAAGGATTAATGTAAAACAGTAGGCTTAAAGCATTTTGGATAGACCTAATTAATCAGAAGCTTATTTTTGGAAGTTATGTTTACATGAACTGAACTCAGCAGAGAAGTTTCCCTGGCAACAAGAAATGGCCCACTTAATATGGTAATGATGATATTTAATTGAGACAAAAAAAAAAGCCAGGCTTTGACTGATGTCACACATGGTCCTACTTTTTCCTTTTTCCAAATCAGAAAAAATTATCCATGTTGTAAATGGAGGAGGAAAGCATCACGACAAGGGCTTGAGCTAGATACCTTCAGCAGAGCAACTGCATAAATTCAGCTACTTCTATAACTTAAAATTTGCAGCATGCTAGTTGCATTTTAAACAAAATTCAATTTGTTCTTGCTGATTTCTGCCAATATTTGGACTTTCCCAATCCGTATGTCTTCTAATATTTGAAAATATCAGCTAAACACCTATTCTCTATCACTAATGACAGACCATGCACCAGGGGAAGGGATGGGGAAATGGAACAGACCTTAAATTTTACCTGAAGTTGGCCACAGGAGAAAGGTAATCTGAAGAAATCTAGAGAAGAGACCAGAGAGAGACTGCTGTCTCTCACTTCTCCTTGCTTTTAATGAGTTTTTCAGCTAAAACAACAGTGTCCTTGGTTCCAAGCAGCCTGAAATCTAAACAAGCATCCAGTTTCAAGGATATTTAAATAAAATACCCTTAGTCTGGGTGGAACAGTGAAGGAAAAATTAGATAACTACAAATAATAATAAACTCAAGTTATCTGTTTAGTTGCTCCAGTCAAATCACTGCCGTAATAACGGAGATATGGTTGTGTGCGTACAGAAATCACACACTACTGAATTTTGAAGAACATCTTTTCCTGTGCCCTAAATAAGGTTTTTGTTTGAAACAGAGAGAGAAGCTCTTTACAGAAGAACCAAAGAAGAACTTTCTGTAGGTAGGTAGTAGGTGCATGAGAATTCACTGCTACTAATTCTGCTTCCAAGTCCAGTAAGATCCAGGTACTAGTCACACAATGTTATTAGATGTTGCTCTTTTGCTATACAAAAACATGAGTTTTGTGGTTCAGATTTTATATTACACTTTAAATGCAGAGGAAAGTAAATACTATGTGCATTAAGAGGACTTTTGAATGTAGAGATAAGAATTCAACTTCATGACAAGTCATTTAAAGAGTATTTTTCCTTTTTGAAGACTCGACTGACGAATGACCGCTGACCACACAAATGATGAAAAACCTGGCTTAATGTATTCCTGAACAGAATGTTTCTGACATCAAGTTCCTACTGTAGTTTAAGCAGAATACAGACTAAGATCAGAAAACATATGACATATGTTAACAATAATTATTGACATTAGGCAAAAAGCACACAAATAAAGATTAAAGATATGGGACCCCTGTTACTGACTTCTCACCTTTACACAATTTTACGTTGTACAGCTCTATTTTCCTTACCTGTCTTCTTTAATCACATCTACAAAGTGAGCATCTGTCTTTTCTCTGATGTTTTTGAACCTCAAAGGAAGGAGAGCCGACTGATCCAGACTCACGCCGCCCCATCTTCCTTTCTCCTGTAACATTTCATAAAGCGAGGTCTGACTATTGCTGAGCTTTTCTTCCTGTGGAGGACTCAAAAGTCCATTTTGAGTCTTTGGACTGTGTCCTCCTGGACCCTGAATGACAGAAAGCAAAATATAACAGGGAACATTAGTGGCTGAGAAAGTAGAAGAGATTTAATGGAGCAAAAGTTGAAAGAGGTTCTTCCCTCAGCACACTGAGCTTCTACCTCATCACGTCAAAGACCTAACCCCACCTGCCTTGAAGTCATTCACATCTTCTGTAAGGCATGCTGATTTAGGCGGTGTCTTTTTGCCTCTCCTTGGAACCAAGGAACCAAGGTTCCAAGAAGCAGAAAACAAAGCACATTTTTACACATCCAATGAAGACCAAGCACAAGCCCAAACTTCATTCACTCATCTTAAAGTCAAGATGCTTCTGAAAAGTTTTTTAAAAACCTACTTAGACTGTGCTGTCTTTCCACAGGTCATGAGAACTTACTCTGTCAGCCCTTGCTGATCCTTCCACTGACCACTACAGCCCTGCTGCTTTCCCAGACAGAGCTTCCTGCAAATGAAACCATGTTTTCTTCACTAAAATATACTACTTCTTTCTGGCTTTCTTTTGCCTTTGCATTAATTAATGCTGCATTTTTAAATTGTGACAAATGCAAACATATATCAAACTTAGCATATTTGAATGTTCATCTTCCCCCCTCCCCCCTCAGCATTTATCACGTATCATTTATCCTCATCCTGAAACCCACTCATGACAGAAGCTTCTTCATTCCTGCCTGTACAGCAGTCAGCACAACAGTGACAAGCTCCTCCAGAAGATTATTCTTGGATGCCACCACAGTGACCATAAATACCATAAATATCATTCACCACCCCAACTATGCACTGAAATATGTTACTTAGATTGTAAAATCAACTTAGTTAAAGTTAAGAAATACCTGGTTTCTGGCTGCCCACGCAGAATTAATTCAGCCTACTTGTGTTAACAATCACAGAATCACAGAATGGTTTGGGTTGGAAGGGACCTTAAAGATCATTCAGTTCCAACCCCCTGCCATGGGCAGGGACACCTTTCACTAGACCAGGTCACTCAACGCCCCATCCAACCTGGCCCTGAACACTGCCAGGGATGGGGCAGCCACAGCTTCTCTGGGCAACCTGTGCCAGTGTCTCACCACCCTCAAAGGGAAGAATTTCTTCCTAGTATTTAACCTACATCTCTCCTCTTTCAGTTTAAAGCCATTTCCCCTTGACCTATCACTATATGCCCCTGTAAAAAGTCCCTTTCCAGCAAACAAGGCATACGAATATAGAGAGGTATAACAAAAGGCGCAGACACAAGCAGTGCAGATACAGAACTAATGGAGCAGCAGAACATCACTTTGTGCAGGGAGGAGTTAGAAGGCACTCAGGCTTGGCTCCTTTTTTGACTTAGCAATAACTTGCCAAGACCTCGAGGGCTAAAGTCATAACAAGGTGTGTTGGAATGGTTCCCTGGGGCTACAGGAAAAGCAGAAGGGAGGTGGGCTGTGCTTCCCCTTCCTCCTGCCCAGGAGGGATGCAGGATCCCCACCCTGCAGGCTGCGCTGATGGAGCTGTGAGCTCCTAGAGCCGTGTGCTGGGAGCCAGGAGATGAAAGGATTCCCAGTCTAGTCCCTTCTACCACTCACAGCAGTTGTTTTGGCAGCTTGCAGGTGTTCACAGCACAGTGACAGCAGCTGACAAAGTAGAATAGGAAATTTAGTAGTTACCTTGGTGTGCTGCCAATGTTTTGCTGAAAACCATAATCAACAGAAGAGAAAGGTGATTTCAGCAACACATATCTCAGCAAAAGCAGACCAAAACCAAGTCCCAAGTCTGGAGAGGCACTTGCGTATGACAGAAGGGCACTCTCCTGGCAAGCGAGAGGCACAAGAACTTCTCCCATAAAAAGTCACCAGTTTCTTTTCTTAAAGAAAACATTCAGCAGCTTCAAAGAAAGTCCTCCTGCAACCGTAACAGGTTATCCAGCCTACCCAGAGGGAACAACGCTATGGAGCACAAGACATGTTGCAGTGCTAGGGTAACCTCTGGTTTTGAAATGAGGAGTGCTAACAAAGGCAAACCAAAGAGAACTGTCCAAAAAGTTGCTACAAATTAAAGGTCTTCATTGTTTGGTGGGGGTTCTTTTTAATTTATGCTAAGGATTACATTTAATCAGAGCACTTCCCAGAACTTGTGGCCTAAAAAAAAGTTGAAGGTCATAGTTATCACCTTTGATTTTTTTCCTGGTAAAGAATCTTCCTCTTTTTCCTCACCCCTGCAGCAGTTGTTGTTACTTGAAAAGCAGTAACCAAGAGTGCAGCATTTTTGCTATGAGCAGCTCAAATAAAAGACAAGGACTCCATGCACTGTTTGCTTTCCCTGTCTGTTACTCAAGTTCATCTGAAAAACACAGTGAAAATTTCTGCTCTTTCAGAGAAGGTCAGCATGGACTTCTCTTGGCCTTTTCTCTTTAGCTCCTTGGCAAAAGCTCAAATCCCTAAGAAAATTCTTCCCTTCAGTCTGCTCAAGGTTTTCCTGTGCTGTTTCCACTCTGTTAATCTTAATAGGAGGGGATTAGAGCGTGAAAGTGCTTGCGTGTCAGGAGAAAATCCCTATTTATTAAATGTTGTTAGCTCCGATGTTACTGTGGTTTCTGACGGCAACGGCCTGTACAGGTGTTTTTGAGTAGTCAGAAGTTTGATGCACCATGTGACAGCTTCTTCTCTTCAAGAAGCAGCTCCAGAGGCTGTTGGGACCCACGAAGGTCCAAGGACATAGTTAACATCACTAATGTTCCCCAAGATGGAGGACATGAGTGGTACAGGGCCAAGAACAGCAGCACGGCATGGGAAGGGAACAGACTCCAGAGATGGGTAGAGAGAGCTTGTGGCTCTTCGTCTCAAGAAAGCTGAGACTGCAAAGAAGATTTGGAAATCAAATGCCACAGCAACTTTGGGCATGCAGCTGCTCTTTAAGCTTTCAGCTAAACAGGCATCCCAGATTTACAACACAGCCACCTAACTGCTCCAATTTTTGCCATAGCAGTAACAACCAAATTAAAGGACGTGTGATTTGGTCTCCACTTTGTGCTTCTTCCAGTGAAATGACAGACATTTTATTCAGCACTGTGCAGACCTCTTCTAAGCAAGGTTAGATGACTTGCTCATTAACGCACATGAAGTTAATATATCTGTAGTAGGAAGAATCTTAAAGGATAATTCTGATGAACACAACACATGACACTAGGCAGTTGGTACCTCAGGAAAATCTCTGTTTGCAGTTGCTTCTTGGAGTTCCCTGGCATGTGGGCAGAGGCAGCCTGAGGAAGAAGCATCTCATGCATACCATCTTGGCAGCCTGCGCAGATCTCCCACAATGTTTTCTGTCTTAAAGATCTCATGCTGTTTTGAGACCAGTACCTGCTGGCCACTCTGCAATATTTCTCTCAGGGACGAAGGGATTATTAGTTTGTTTTTTCTTAGGCTGTTTCCTAGGAACCCTGGCACAGAACATGATCTACTGTGTTACATACTATTTCAGCCCAGTAAGGCAGTCCCTGCTTTTGAGCTTACAATTTCAGCGTAAGAGACAACAGGTCAAATACAGAGAGACAAACACAGATTAATGTAGTAGCTCATCAGTAGAATAAGAGCTGGCAAGGTTTTCAATTAGCTTTAAGTGCAAGAAGAGTTGTAAAGACAGATGTGAAGAACAAGATGGCTATCTCTGAGTGTGTTTATAAAGTGATTCTCCCCAGTGAAGGAAAGCACTAAACTTATTTGAAAATGTAACTATCAGGTGATGAGCACTAGTACCCAATCTGCATTAGGCAGGAGCTTAATATTCAGGAAGGAGTGAGAGATGACAGGTAGAGCAGAGAGGTTATGAAACCCACAACAAGATGAAGAACTGGCAGTGTCTGGTACTCTAGAGAAGCAGGTGACTTCAGCAAGAATATCTAAGCAATAGGCAAGGAAAGCAACCTGGGCAGTAGCATGCTAAATATATAAGACACTGTATTTGTTGTTCAGAAAAAGGACGTGAACTGATTTTAAGGCCATGAATTTCAGCTGGGCACATGAACAGGAATGGCTCGTCTTAGAGCTACAACGCAGAAGACACAGGCAAGACACATGTAACTTGCGGCTAGGTGAAACACAGCCAACGGGTGTAAGGGATGGAAAGCGCGGTGGTAGTGTTTGTTCCACTTGCTTTGGCTATTCTCAGCATAATTTAAAGAGTCCAATTTTAGGTTCTTCTCAGTATCAAATTGGGGTCATAAAAATACTAATAATTTTGAAAATTTGGGGGAGATTTCAACTAAGTTTTAGAACATCTGCTCAAAACCAAAATCAGTTCTGCTGCTTAAGAGCTTGAATAAAGGAACAGCAATGCAAAAAAGAGAAAGCTAACTGAAGCAGAGAAATAAGGGGAAATAAGGAAAGTGATAAATACTTAAATTACCTTTGTACTGTTTTTATGCTCATCCTGACAACCATTTTGGATAGCTCCTTCCTCTATGTTGACATCACAGTGGGGAGCAAGGGTGGTACTACAGGAAGGGCAAGGCTGCAAGGAGACAAAAAAAATTTACCCACAAATGTTCTGATGTCCTCGTAGTATTATGAAATTTATAATTTAGTCCACTTGTATACTTGCAGCATGGTTAAAAGATAAACAAAGCTACAGAATGGGCAGCAGGGAGCAAAATTTAACTGGAACAGAATGCACCACTTCAGAAATAAATCACAGATTTTCTGTTTACTGAAGCTAAATCTAATCCAGGGGAAGTTTACTAGTGTAAGATCACAGATACAGTGTAATCACTGCATTCTAGTGAAGGACCTCCCCAAGAAGAATAAGATAGTCTATAGTAAGAGAAGTCCACTTTTTTTTGTTTCAAAACTGCCTGCAAAAGGATCTGAACATCATTATGACTGAAGACTTAGCATAACATGCAGCAAAATTCAAATAAAAGCACGAAACACCATGATGCATTATGAATAACAGTACAGGGAAATGGAAAGCAACAAATCTGAAACTAATAAAGAGAAATACTTTTTCATACAGCACTCTGAGACAGTGCAGTGGAGCTCAGGCTCTCATACACTGTTGAAGCCTAACACCCAGCAGATGTCACAAGAAACAAGGAGCACAAAACCATCAGGACCTGTAACAGTTGCAGGTTATACATTTTGGAAGCAACCTAAAATGTCACACTTCAGCTTTTACAACAACCTAACCCCTTAGAGTTAAAATACGATAATCTTAAGGGGAATTCACCTCCTGTCTGTATCTTGAAAGTTCTTCATACTTTTCTCCAGTCCTGGCAATGTACAGGCAGGATCCTGCATCAGAGGGACCTTCTGTCTGATTCCTAATAGCAATTCCTCTGTTCTGGAGAGAGTTTGCTCTCTTGCTGGAAATCTAGTCATGGGTAGAGACATCAGTCATGGGGAATGACATACTGAATTTGGCCCACTAAATGGTGGTAGGTGATCCACTAAACAACTTGATAAATTTTCCAACAAGGAACTTGAGCCTTTTGTCCCAAACTCAACACCTCGTGTTCATTTTATCTGTTTATTTTGAGCTCAGGAGGGACTTGTTCTAGCCTCTGTAGTCTTATTCTCCTGATCCAAAACCACAACAACTTCTGCCTTCAGGTTCACTCCCAATTTCAGAGCCCAGCATGCAAGTCTTTTCAGAACTGACTTTTCACCCAAAGACCCTTATCAGTCTCTGGTGTCACACCTGAAATAGAGTAAATGCAGGTTGTTTAATTCTCAGGATGTTACAACATTTCTCCCAGCCCATTCTTCCTGTGGCTGCCGATCCACCTAATCGCTCAACAATGCCTCTCAAAGGCTTTCATGAAGACTGAGCCTCCTTAGCAGCCAGCAGACCATCATATCTGCTGCTCCCCATGGGTATGGCCCAGACTGGGACACTGAAATTATGAGTTTCCTAATCTGGCATCAGATAAGCAATTTATACCATGTTCTGAACCTGTACAGTCGGAACAAATACCAGCACACTTGGGGAAATAATGAATTTGGTTCCCAAACGTTTTTGTTTTAAAATAATTTAGGACTAAATATGATGAACGCCTTGGGCACTTTGTGGAAAGCAACATGACAATGGGCTAATGAGCCTTCTGTGCTCCTACAGCATTAGTCAGCAGATGTATCCATGGCAAAAGTCAGTTAGTGGTAACAAAACCCAAGACCCCCTAAAAAAATAGAAAGAAAATACTCCCGGTTTGATCTTGCTAATAAATCAGCAAGACCATCTCAAATGCTTAGATCTTTGGGTGAAACCAGAGGACAAAAACCTCAGAAAAGCAGCCCAACCTTTTGAGAAAAGGTGGAAGTCCATCTGACTTATCCCATGTGTTCAAGTCAACATCATTAACTTCATCTTTTATTATAGACATTCACACAAGCTCAGTGCGTATGTGACCTTGTCATGATGAATAATATACTAATGCACTTTCAGCAAACACTAAGACAAGCAAAAGTACTTTCTGTTTTCATACCAAGAGATGATTAAGACAGTTTATGATTCCCTGTCAAAGTAAGGGATTTCATAAAATATGATAGGGAAAATTAACAGATACCAAAACCACTTAAACATGATACAGTGTTTTCATTAAAAAAAACAGCTGCTATTATAGATTTGCTTGTAGTTTTTAGCCTCTATCGTCACCATTTTAATTAGGTACATGCATTTTATTGATATCCATACTGCAACAAGGTTTGCAATTAAATGAACTAAAGATACACTGGAGGAGACGAGGAAATACAATTCCTTTCATGGATCAATTACTGTCGCATTCTCCTTCCTGACTTTCCTTAACAGATCTTATCTGCCAGAACATCCGTTCAAGCCCAAAATGTGAAAGTCATCCTTTGCATCCAACATGGCCCCTTATTCCCTTTAAAACAAAAATATTTCAACTTGCCTGTACTTTTGCCCCTCCTACTTAGTCTCTTTTGCAGAGCTGGAGTCATCTCCTCCTACACTGACACTGTTTACAGCTTTGTATTTAAAACAGTTGGCATGTAAGTCATGATTCTTTTGAAAATTATTATCTCCAGACCCTACCAGCAAGCTGCAGGCTTAAAAAAACCCTCCAAAACCTAACAAAAAACCAAACCACAGAACTGTAAAAAAAAAAAAAAAACCCACTCCTTTAAAAAAAAAATCATACATGATCTACGATTAAATTGCACAGTTGTTCTTTGTGGGGATTTTTTAATATACATATTTATTTATTTATTTACCACTGTAACACCTGCTCTAGCCTGGCTGACATATTAAACATTCCTTAAAAGCTTGACCCAGCCTTCTCATTCCACAATCACTCCAATAACAAACTATGCAGTAGAGAGAAGGCTGGTGCACAGCTACACTCGGAAGCACACTGTGGGGTCTGGAATACCTGTAGCTAGCCATGCTGTGAGAAGCAAATACACTTTGCACTCCTGTGCTGTAACTACAGTTGCAGAACACGTTTTTAAGTAAGTGCTCAGCATTCACGATTGCTTCATCACTATGCTACACGCATTCTGACATGGCTTGTGGCACATTATACGGATGCTTATCAGATTGCAGGGAAAGCCAAGTTTGGGGTCATTCAAAATTCATTCCAGCATCACTGTATTTTGGGCAAGACAGGCACACTATCTTCAAAGAGTTGTGAGGCCTGCAGTGCTCATGGTGATGACAAAACCAGGCACCTACAAGCACAAATGTGATGCAGTAGTGTTAGCATAACAGTAGATAGGGTATCCAAGAAGGCTGAAACTGAGCTGGCACTTATCTTAGATGCTCTTCTGAAGCAGCTTCTTTTAGCTTCTCCTTCATTTATCTGGAGTTTGCACTTTTGCACTGTACAGTCAGTCATAAGGCATTTAAACAGCAATTAACACCCAGCCAAGACAGTCCCAGAGCAGAAAATCAGGGACTAGGCAGTAAACAAAACACAGTGGCCAGCAGCATGACTCCATACTGCACAGTGGCTGCTCAGGAATAGCAGGGCATCTGTGTCCATGCTTCTGAGAGTAAGTCACCTCATGTTCTAGAAAATACTTAGCATAGCTGATCCTTAACAACAGATCTCATTTTGGACTTGGATAGTTTAAACAAGTACCACTACAAGTTAATACATAACAAATTTCATCAAATCCCAGCTGCAGTCAGGTCAGTCCTGTACTTTGCTGTAGTTTCATGGTCCTCCAGTTACAGCTTACTCTGCTGTCTGACATTAACGGGCATCCTTTTTTTCTCTCCAAATAGCATCCTTAGTTTTACTGCTTTGTTTAATCCTTCCTCTCTCCCTCCTGCTCCATGGACAGGCAGCTTGGTAATACTGCTCCACTTGGTACCTTCTTCTTTTTTCACTACTTAAAATAAAAAGTTTCTACCCCTTACTGTCACATCTGTACCCCTGCACGATCATGCACCAGGCAGCACAGACAAGCTTATTTGTGCAGATACTCACTGACATGTGTTTTCCTGCCTTACTTGTTAGTACCTTCATTGAAAGAGAAGAGAGAGCTGGAAAGCTGGTGCCTGAGGGATGCCAAGTATATTCTTTCTTATATGGGAGAAGGAATAGAAAAGTATCACCAGCAACTTGGATGCAGTCAAACCGCACACAGTGCGTATTTTGGGGACGGATAAATATATCTACAGCTGCTTTCTGCAGTCCTGGCTTGCTCTCTAAGGAGCTCATTTAACTTTTTCTTTAGGCCAGCCTTCCAGCTGATTTCACTTGTGATCCAGTGTTTGTACTCCACAACTTAAAACCGGGGACAGAGGCAGGGTAAAGGTGCCCTGCTCATGCTCTCCTAATCCAGACAACAAACATAAAGGCAGCAAAAATGGAGTAGCATTAAAAGTCACACCCCCATTAACTCTGTCAGTTCAATCTCAAACTGGTGTTGAAGAGACCCTCTGAGGACTAAACACACTGAAGTCTAAGGACAGTGACCTGCAGATGACCAACCGTGGCTCTGGCATTTGTGCCCAGCTCGGGCAACCCAGGACATGGAACTCTTAGCACAAATGAAAATACAGAACAGACATCTGTTGTTTGGGAAATCTGTTCTGTGCTGGAAAATGGAGAGTAACAGCAAAGCTTCAAAGCAATACACATTGTTTCACAGATTTCCTTGTCAAGAGATCTTGTGAGAGGTGTGAACATAACAAAATATCATCATTTCTCTAAGTTGAATCCATACAAATCATTGCTCTCAGTTCCAGATATAGGTTTCTCGAGTAAGCAGATAAAACACAACCCCATAGCCTACTGGTGCATTTTCTCCCATCATACAATCCCATTATCTTTTTGCAGGGATGTCTGTTCTATACCCATATGAAAAAATTCACAGGTACATGATACGCATCACGGAGAAATGGCAGAAGCAATCTGCAGCAAAAGCAGAAAACCGTAGAAGTTACAGTAGCTGCATAAAGCATATTCTTTATTCCCCCATAAAATCAAGACCACTGAAAAAGCAGCACGGACCTCTCACTCCTGAAGTATATATAAAAAAATATATTTATGAAGTATATATAAAAAATATATAAAGGTGAAACCACCATTAAAAGTTGTTCACCTTACCTTAGGGATTGCTTGACAATTGGTGAGGAATTTTACCTTGCAAATTTTTTCAGTCCTCAAACTACTTTTCGTCACTACATGTATATATATACACCTATACATACACATATATGCAAATCTCTACAGCAATGCATAAACAAGGCTGTAAGGTTTCCCCATCCATCCGTACATTTCTCCCTCATTTGCACAGTTTGAGATCTGTGCTGCTTGGCTTGGAAACAAGAACTCACCTTAGGTTTTTCCGCATGCTTGAGAGTCTTTGTCAAGTCACTGGCATTCTCGGCTGACGATGCTCCCTGTATCCTGGCTCCGTCTCCAGACTCCAAGCCAGGAAGCAATGTTTGTGAACAGCTGCAGTGGGGCTCCTTCACCTTCTGACCAGAGATCAGGTAGGTCTTCAAACCTACCAAAAAAAGAAATGAACAGTCAGAACTGCAGAAAGACAAAAATAACTCTCCTTTGGACTTCTCAGCTAGGAAACACAGTAACTATCAAAGCACTATCAAGGCTCGGGAATACAGCACACAGAAAGACAGTGGCTGGGAATGACCACCAGGAATATAAAGATGCTCTGTGTGAAGTGGTGGCAATTAGGACTGCCCAACATCTGCTATGCCAGACGCAAGCAGCAACAGCCAGGACCTACATGTACTTTCTTTATTCCATTTTCACTCATGTACTTCTGAAAAATAGAGCTAAGACCTTATGTATTTGCTTCCAAGATGTAATTTGAGCTCTCGCATTAACTCTTTACTTCTGGAAAGGATTTGCAGGCTGTTTTTCAGTGATATTTGTGTTAATATTCTACTACTGAAAAACCATCACGTATTCCTCCACTTGCCAGAGATGTCGTGAAGATTGCTTAACGCTGGTAGCACACCAAGAAAGGAAATGGCGTTTAAGTGCTAGAAATCCTGATGGGTTTTCATAGTTAGTGCAGACTTCACATTTTTAAAGAACAAAATCAATCTCTCCCTCTCGCACGTACTCCCACACACGCCCTCTGCAACTGCTGTAGGAACTGAAGCATAATTGGAAAGCAGATCCAATATTAAAGGCCAGGCTGGTAAATACCATGTTGTATGAAGCTGAGCTGTAACAAAAACCTGTTCAAAGTGAAAAGACCTGAATTTTGTTTAGAATATCACTTGTTTTACTTCCTTGAAACTTCGTGTTATGACCTTCTGGGTTATTTCTAGGCACAAAGATTAAGAAAGAGCTCCAAATCACGCTGCTTCCTGAATCCAAATGAGTTAATGTTATTGCCACTGTATGGGAAAGCTCCCACCCAGCAAGGAAGGGCACCAATGTGCTCCAGAAAGCATGGAGGTCATCAGCTCGCAGAACTGGAGAGCGCCTGTTACTTTGTGGTACCAGAGGCTGTTGTCCTGGGTGTTTCTGCAGGCCGAGACTCACAGGATGACTGCTGGGTTTCTATTTGGGTCAGCTGTACAGCACCCCCCCTCGCCCTTTTACTGATACTTGTCACCCAGTCACAGGCAGACACATGACTGTCACAGCCATCGACTGCACTCGACTGCCTCCATGCACGGGATGAAAGCTGGAAATGACTATGTCAAGTTGCAGCCCTTGGAAGAGGGCAGGTTTTGTTCTGTATGATAAGGTCATTCTCTCACAACATTCTTCACAGATAAAAAAATCACGTTCTATAAACCTTGTATTTTTTTTTGTCCACGATATGTAAACACAGACAGTATTTCATCCATAATCTTTCCAACAAAAACGTTAGACGTACTAATAACAATTTCACATTTTCTCTGTTTATTCCACTAGTAATTTCAGCTGCGTTTCTACAACCAACACAGAAACCCGCAGCCATATCGACCATTTCAACCTCGGGTTCAGAAGCTGCTTGGAAAGCTGAGGTGCCCTCACATGGTGCTCCAAGCCCCGGAGCACCCGATTGCATACTGGGGATGTTACACTAGAGCCAATCTTTATTTTTGAATCATTTATAGTCACGCTTGGATTTTATTTGGCAGTGCCACTTCATAACCCCCCCGAGCTGCTGCTGGCTTCCAGATGTAGAGCTGTCCCTTTAAAACTTATATTGATGGGGGCTGTCATTTAAGGAATTCACCACAATCAGCTTACAATTATATGTTTACTGTGGTAAAAGCTGGAACATTAAGCTTCCTATTCCTATTTTTAACAGCTACCTTAAAGCAACAGGACTATTTTACCACTTCTATTATTCCTCTATATTTTTCTCTCAACAAACACAATCTCTTGGGGTTTTGTCTCTTTGAAAAGGCACTTTTTATGTCTTACTGTGCTGCGCAGCATAATTATTTTGTCAATCTGTTGCACACAGTAAAATTATCTCCAGTTTGAGCTCCACACAGAGGAAAGAGGGAAAAGGCTGCAGTATGCTGGGAACAGAAAATGTGTTTGAGAAAGCAGAATCTACCCTCATCCCAACCTGAAACTGCAGTGGGCTGCAATTCCTCGACCCTGCTCCCCACCTTGTCCTTCCCACCATGGCAACCCCACCAGCCCCAGCCACCATATCCACAGTGGGCAGCCACAGCCGCTCGCACCCGCTCTGCCCCACAGGCTCTAGCTGTGGGGTTTAATGTTGGCTACGATAGCTGCTGCTGGCAACAGGAACTATCAAAATCTCTTTATTCCCTCCTCGTGCTTCCCAGCCCCGCCATGTCCACTGAACAAGAATTTGCAATGTGAAATCAGACAAAGAGAAGCCAATGTCCTACAGAATCACAGTACATGTCGTAAGAAGTCAGCAGGGCTACTCCTAGAGCTGAATGCAAGGTCAGATCTCAGGGGAGCAAATAAGGGGGCAGAAAAGGTTATTTTTGGAGAGCTTTGGAAAATCAGGAGGTACAAAAATCCTTCATCTTTACAGAACTTTACTAACATCACCGACCTAGTACTTGGTTTGTTATTAAATCCTTCTTACGATAGGAAGGTTCATTTGCTTTAGTATTCCTTGCAACTCCCTAACACTTCACAAAGTAACTCCTACATTCAGTCTGAAATATTTGGGTATAAAAAGGGGTCATTAATTCAGTAGAACCGTATCGATGTAACTAAGATGTGTAATACAAGAATAATATCCTTCCTCCTTCTCCATCTCAACTGAATTAGTACAATCAACAGTCTGTCATCTTCCATACAGCCGGTGCATGGAGTGAAAAATATCCATGACACCATGCAGCACGTTCAAATCATTTAAGTAACGCAGCAATATTAAATGAATAAGCCAACAAAGGAGGAGCTGCTATTTTATGTGAAAAGCAGCAAACAAGGTGCAATTTTTGGTGTGTTGCTGCGCAACGCTATAACTCAAGACATGGCAATGAAGAAAGCTTATACTGCTATTTATAAAGGCAAAGCTCACCCTTTCTTCCCCTCCTGCCATTCTCAATCTTATAATCACTTCCTTCCCCTAAATTTATTCAAAATAAATGCTGAAAAATAACACAACCTCAAACTGCCTGATGGCAAATCTATGCTCTGGCAGGCTTTACCCTGCAGCGCATTGCTGCTTTTTCCAGAGATGGCTCTTGGAAGCAAAGACAGGGAACTGGCTACAACCCACCCCCCAACATACCAACTGAACATATACAGTATTTTCTGCCTCAGGGGAAAAAAATGAGCCATGTTGTTTATCTTTGAGAAACACAAGCCATTTCCTTCGCTTGTCTTCAAGGTCTGAGAATGTGTAAGCATTATGAAGAGTAACTGCTCCTGCACACTGAGCCAAAGTACTCATTTCTTTAATTCAACCATTTTGAATATTGACACAGCAGTGTTTGTAAAGTGCATTTTTGACAAAATAGTTAAGGTGAGGTCTCTAGAACCACGGTGGGTTTATTACTCTTACTATTGTTGAATTTTCAAACATTAGGAAATTTCTCTATGTGGCTCCTTTCTTCAGTTAGCTTTTCTTTTTGTCAGTGGTATTCCTCTGAACTTGTAAAAACAGAAAACCATCCTAAACACTAAAAAAATACCCCTAATAACAATGAAAACCCCCATATGCATGCACTCACACACAAATTATTTTCTGTATGCACAAAAATAAACAAAAGTATAAATAAGGCTGTATATAAACATCCCAGTCTTCAACCTGGTTCTGGTAGCGTGAGAAAACCAGTCACTGCGGAGCTAATGGAACATTCAGTAATGCGGGTGCAGGCAAAGGCCGGAGCTCCCTATCCACATGCTGCCTCCCTGCCTCCTCCCTGCCAGACACTGAACCAGGCTAGGCTGAAGCCACTCTGCCAGCCTCAACTGTAGCTGTGTTTGGGGAGAAAAACTGTCACCGGTAATTAGTAGGAAGTCACTTGCTGGGAAGGAACAGGGAAAAGGAGAGAAAAGATGTTCTGGTCCTTCAAGTCCTTAATTAAGTCATTTATTTCCTTTCTTTCAGCTCATTTATCCTCATGACTTTGGGACTGAAATTGCTGTTACGCCAATCTAATCTGATTTTTACTTTAGTAGAGGACATCCCTCCATGCATCTTTTGAAGATGAGATGTCTTCTACACATCTCAAGAAATGGGGGATTAATGCAAATACTGATAAGCAACTTCTTGGTAAAGCAAGATTCAAGTTTCAACTTTTGATGCTTCACCTGTATGGAATTGAATCTTTTTAGCCCTCTATTGATAGTAGACAGGAAAATTACCTTCTCTCTGGCAAACTGAATGTGTCATACTTCTCACATCTCTATCTAACAAACTTCAAATGCTTTTGAAACCCTTTTAGCACTGATTCTAAGAGACACCAAAACACAATGGCAATATTTCAGTCGTGGTCTTACTGATTCATTTAATAACAATATAATCCCATTCTTATTACATATCCCTGTTCCTCAGTCCATGAATCCCTTCCCCTTTTTAGCTGCAGTACAGGAAAACAGCATTTAACTAACAGGTGATCCCTTTTCAGAAGAACTACTTCCCAGTACACAGCCCTCTGTTCTGTAAGACTAGCAATATTCCTTGTATTGCTATAATAAAATCCAAATTGTATTGATTATCCCCCCTTTAACCAAATACCTTCATACTAATGCTTCTCTGTTGTTTATCTTTCCATCATTTCCCTCAAAGTCCACGTACTTTAATCATTTAATCATATCTCTTTCTAAACAAGCACACATTTACAAACCCAAATGAGCTCCATTTTCACAACCCTCTACTTTTGCAGTACCTTACCTCACAAAATTGGAATTTGCATGAAAACTTTCATCATGAGAACCCAGTGACTGTCACTTGCACTGTTTTTTAGAGATTGTCACTCCCACGTGAGGGCAAGAATCACCTTCCAGCTAGAAAGTAATTCTAATCACCTGCTGCAGTCTGCCATGAGGAACAATGTTAGCTATTGTCTTTCAATAATTTGACATCTCACTTTATGTAACTCTGATACAAGTAACTAGCAGTGGTGTAACAAGCTCCTGAGTCTCTTTGCAGTTCAGGACTGCCATTAGCTCCTTTATGAACCAATGTGTGGTAACTCCCTTTTGGGTCACGCTTCTCTGCAACCACTCAGCCCTTGCTTTCTCTTTTTAGAAAAACAATAAAGTTTTCTCCACGCCTTTTAAAGACATCATCTTTACCCTTGCCAAAAATCTGGGAGTGAAAATACAGTGTTCAGCCACTGCCACTCCAGGGAAAGGAAACAGACCTACAGTTAGGTTTCCTCATACCATAAAATATGCTGCTATATGATTTTATTAGACTCTGACTTGCTCTGTAAAATACATTATTAACTGAATGTCTGGAATGTGATATGACAGGCAAATAACAATAATAATAAAAGAGACCAGAAACTTATTTACTGTTTCTAATTGCAGTTTCTTTTTGCATCTCTCTAACTTTTCCACGTTGTTTTTTTTTTCCCTTGTCAAAGCTGAAATAATTTTTCAGGTACTAACCTCACCTAATGTTTATGCAAGAAATAACATAGTGCATACCATCACTCAAGGAGCTTTACTATCCTTTGGGTCCAAGTTGTTGCTAAATCTAAAGATGATTTTCAGCAGGAAATACTCTCCCTCATTCTTAGCAGTCAATAGTTGCCAAATGTGTATTTATGAGGACTATTTTCTCACTTTATTAGACCCCCTCTTGCACAGCGAGTTCATGCAGACCTCTTCCCTCCCAGCACAACGTTCTCCCCTGTTGAACCAGGAACTGGTAGTTACCACTACCACAAGAAACCTCAGAACCAGAAAACTCTGAGGAAGGCCACTGACCCCGAGAGCCCGGCGGTACTGCACAGCAACACTGACACGCACTGGTAACGTGCAATGCCTCAACGGATCAACTGCCCACAATGCACAAGAACATGATGAGATGCTGCTCAACACACATAACATTAGAAACTGATGGACAGAAACTTTCACTTTGTGTTTTACTTGGGATCAACACTGAAAATGGATGAATGTGAGATTTAAATTCCTTTTCCTAGGTAAGACTCCGTAGCTAATGTCATACAGATAATTGAGGGATCTTCAGAGAGGTACCCAGTAACCATTCTGAACATAGTGCCAAGAAACTTACAACTTCTAATGTAAACAGGCATCATTACTTATATAATGGGGTTTTTCTCCCCTATTTTGCAACTTTGTCAAAAGATTGTTACACGTAAGAAATAACTTCAGAAAGCTTTCCCCCTTGAAGCTTCTACTAATTTCATGATTAAAGTATTTGCATATGCCAAAATAAAGAGAGAAGAGGCTCAGAGGAACGTACTCACCTGGGCAACAGCACCTGGTAAATACAAAATGGATAATCAAAGGGGTTGGGATATCCCTGCAAGGCACCTTTCAGTCAGCTCAACTGTCATGGTTGAACTGTCACACTGCTATCTATGCCCGAGTAGTTATCCCTCATCACAGCTCAGTGCAGTTGCTCTGACTTTGGAGCTCAACTTCAGGCTTCTGGCTTTTGGAAATACAGGCATGTTAAGGCCTATAGGTACATATTTTTAATTTTGAGAAGGCCTGCATTGTAATTAGATTGCTTAGAGAGAAAATTGTAGTCAAGCATGTCAGCAACTGGGAAATAACAACAACCATAATACTAATAATAAACCCATTTCTGCTTTGAACCTCTGAAGCAGCCCAGAATTGTGGGACCTGTGCTAAGAGGCCACTTCTAGGACAAGTGCTGACAGCACTTTCCTCCCCTAAGGGCATGGGCAAGCAATCAAACATCTGCTTGCCCACACTGAACAGAGGAGAGTGCAGAGCTTCCACAGCCGGACCTTGCAGGTTCCCTCCAAGGCATCATGCCCAGGATACAGTTATTAGCCTGATCTCTAACTGCAAGAGGAGCAGCTTTTCCAGCAAGTTTACAAGATGCTCCAATAGTGGAAACAATTGCCTAACCCAGCCTGCCAGCTGTGCCCAGGATGTGCCAAAGAGAGTTTATCTCATTTCCTGAAGGAACTATCAGTAGCTGTGGTTCAACAACCACATCACCTAGTTCCAACCCCCCCTGCCATGTGAAAGGACACCTTCCACTAGACCAGGTTGCTCCAAGCCCCGACCAACCTGGCCTTGAACACTTCCAAGGATGGGGCTTTTGCTTGCTTCAGACTACAAACTCACAGTTTCCTCATTTTCATGTTTTTTAGACCTTAACTTTTCCCTCATCTTCCCAGATAAACTAAACAAGATTTTCAGAGAGGAGCAGAACATAGCCATACAGCAAAAGCACATTTACTTCATTCTTTTAGACAACTTCCCCTGCACCACTGAGTTACTTCTGTTTCAGGCACAGCAACTCTCTGGCCATCCTTTCTCCAGGTACTAGGGGCAGCCTGACAGACCCCACCTCTCCCTCAGCACAGTACCTGACCAAAAAACCAAAAGCACATTGCTGTCTTTTATATTAACAGGCATTTTCTGTCAATCACACTACAGCTCTACACAAGACAACATTGGATGACTCTACAAAAAATAAAAGTAACTTTCTCCAACCTGCAAAGCTGCATTTCCAATGAAGCAAGTCCGACCCTCTCACCTGCAGAAACCACTTCCAGCTCAGTGCACACAAAAGATGAAACCCAGAATGCCTGGATTCTAACAATCCAGCCTACCTGGAAAAGCACTTTGAATGTATGGAGCAACATTTCCTGTGGCTGAAATGAGCACAGGAATTTATGAGCCAAATTGTTATCTTAGGTCTCTGGAAAGCAGAAACAACGATAATAAGAAACAGAACTTTATAGACTGGAAACACAAAAGGAACTCCAAAAAACAAACCTCAAACCTATCCTCATAATCTCCAAAGAACTGCAAAGAGTCAGAGAAACCAGAGGCATCTTCTGCATTATGGAAAACCACTGTTTTTCTTATGCCTCTTTTGTTTAGCAAAATGCTTACTTTTGATCAGCTAACAGACAACAGTGGGTTTGAAAAATGCTGATCAACAACATATGTGTAATTTTGGTATTCAACATCTGCCAGTTTTAAGTGGGGAACCCTGTACCCAAACCCACAATCTACATTTACAGCTAAACAGCACAAAGAAAGTTGCAGGCTGCTGGTCTATCCTCCTTCAGTCTCTTTTATCTTCTTCTCACCTGTGTGGCATGATAAAAACCAACCACCAAACAAAAAACACAGACATGCAGCTGAAACACAAAGGTCTAGCTACCACTCTTGGCTCAGGGATATATTTACATATGTACTTTTAAACTCTACTGGCAAAATTAAAGACAGTCTGACTAGTGAGCCTGAGCCCTATCCCGAGGTTTACAACTGCCCTTATTTACTTTCTGCTCCACCAGTTCGAACTGACCACGGCCCGAATGCGAATGGCGGATGAGCTCATTCTCTGGAATGACTTCATGAAGCTCACAGGTTGACCCCTTAATAGGAAAAAAAGTAGGTTTGAGTCAAAAGATAAGCCTGGGATTTCTTCAGTCTTGCCAGGGGCAATAGTGTGCTCCACAAGGGAAGCCTGAAGTCCAACAGATTTAGTAACATGCTGCAGATAAAAGACTATCTCTATTCTAAGGGTTCCCCACAAAACCTAATTGATGTATGATGTTCCTACATTTAAAGCAAAAAGATGGCCTAATTCCAGCTCCAGAATTAACTGGTAAAGGTACTGTCTGGGTTTTACTCACACTGCTAAAGCCTTCTGTAAACTCCCCTGTAGTCTTGGTCATGAAAAAGCATCTGCTTTTATTTTTCACATTTATTGACTATCCCTTTGCTCTCTGTGTTAATTGTAACACCTGGGAAGGAATAAGCATGATGAGAGAAAATCAAATTTTTGAACAATGCAGCTGCCAAACCAAGAGTCAACAAGCACACAGGGCACAGCTTTTTCAGGGCATTCAGACTTCTCCCAAATTGATAATATTCCTACCACAGAATACCCTTTCTGAAAAAATACCTAAGGAATAATGAATTTGAAATTGAATCTAACTATTAATACAGACCATTTAGAAATTTAACACTTGCTTCACTGTCTGGATTGTGAATGAGGTGCCAGTGCTGAAGAAATGACAGAGGCAGAGGAACAGGAGCTGAGCAAACTTGGACCCAGAAAAGCTGCTCTCTAGCACTGTCCTACTCGCTACTGCACCCACTGCAACTTGTGAGTTGTGGTATGGAGACATACAGCCTGCTTTGCATGGCTGCAATGATGTAAAGCAGATATAAATACACTTTAGATATACAACATGCCTGTTTTGGCATGCTAGGGACTCTGGTCTTTAAGAAAAATGATAAGGTCACAACACTGTAAAGTCTTTTGAAGACATTAAAGGGAGATATTTTCTTCCAGTTTCTTGTTTAGGGTGCAGATGTTGGTTTGATGTGTCCCCCTCCTTCATAACTGACAAGAAAGTACCTCAAAGTTCAAAACCAGATGTCTCAGGCAATAACCAACCTAAACTTCTGCCTAGCCCTCCATTTTAACAAATGCAGGACTACATACAGAGACCCAGGCATTCCTCCGTAACACATTTGCATTATGTGCATCCCTGTACTTACATTAAATTACTGCTATGGCCAGGCCATGGTAACAGCATGGAAGGCAGTAAGATGATGGAGGAAGCCTTTGGGAGAAGTTTCCCGTATAGTCTCTTCAATCCAAGCTCTCTGCCAGGCATGTCAACATTTCCCTGGTGAATCTGCACACATGGGAAGTTCTGACATTCCAGATCGCTCATAGAGAGCAACAATCCTTTGGGGATATGTAGCATATACTTCCATAACTTCCTTTTATTATTAAAAAAAAAAAGTGTTTCCAACTTAAAATTACATTTACTGTAGGAGGGAAATGAGCAGTCAGAAAACTGCATGGGGGAGATCTCCAGGGCGAGGACTTCAAAACATCTATTTAAACAACAGCATTATAAAAGAGATCTACGGATAGACGAGGAGTTTTCAAGAAAAATTCCACTCCTCTAGACTGAACAATTATACAAAGCCACAAGCATTCCAGAAAGACATCCTATCTATTAAATTTTCTTCTACCCACACACTGGCTGGCATACCTCAGGAGCTATGGATGGCTGTACCAGTCTGCTAAACACAGGCAGAATTTAATAAGTTAAAGAGAGAGAAGCTCCAAGTGAAAGTTTCATCAGCTCTAGGCTCTCAGGAATGGGAATTTATTCATTCTAAACTCAAAAGACATGGCCAGTTTGAAAGCAGTTAGAAGCTTATTAGAAATCCCACCCAGGAAAAGTTCACTTGGAACCAGAAGATGCCACCTATCTTTTTGATTGCTGTTTTAGACATGATGAATAGCAAGCGTGCAGGATGCACGGAAGGATTCCAATAAAAAACAATGGTCTGATGCAACTGGAGCCTGCTCTGGCCCTTGGTAACAGAGTGAGCTATTGTGGCTGTCAGTACTAACATTTTTTTAATAGAATCCAGACAAGAGCACGCACCAATTTAAACAAGACTTTAGAAGTCTATTTTGTTATACTGGTGCAATCTCTCTGTGTTGACAGGATGACAATCAGGCACATTCCTTCCCTCTTGCATAATGCAGGTAGTCTGGATTTGCCATGCTAAATCAGCATTTTACTTAAGCCAAGGCAATCCTACCGGCTAATCCTGCCCTCGCGCAAAGCCATGCAACTGCTCTGCTTGCTACGGACTCGCAGGCAAGTAAGCCCAAATCGAACCAGAAGCACGTGCAAGCCTGGTACAAGCTGGTGGGCTCTGCATGTTTGACTTTTTTTGGTTGGTGGTTGTTAAAAATTCACAATCTGACATTTAAAAAGTAAAGTAAAAACCAGGCATCATACTCTCAGCAGCAGTTTTCAAAGTTTTTTCCAAGCAACTGATCGTTATTGAAAGCACACAATGAGCACCCACGTTTTGACTTGTGTCAAAATGAAAATTTATCATCTCAGGAATCTTTGTGGCCACATACAGAATCACAGAATGGTTTGGGTTGGAAGGGACCATGACGATCATCCAGTTTCAAGCGCTCTGCCATGGGCAGAGACCTTCCAGTAGACCAGGTTTCTCAAAGCCCCATCCAATCTGGCCTTGAACACTGCCAGGGGACAACTCTAACTCATGTTTCCAAATATCCATCACCTACTGGTAAGAATGACCCTTCTCATTGAACCTTTCCTCAGTATTGGCCATCCACATGTGTAACTTGTCACCTCTTCCTATTCCAAAAGGCAGCAACAAAATAAAAGCAATTACTCGAGAAGGTACATCAGGGCTTTAGGAAACACACGCCACTGGTTCTGCTACTCAACTTGGCTGCAAACTTTGACTGGCTTTTCTCTACACCTGTTTATCTGCACTGGAACATCCTGCACTCTGCAAGTAACCCTGAACACTTAATTGAAATGAATGAGACAGAAACATTCTACAGACAATAGGACAGAGAACATAAAAGATTTGTCCTTAAGGGACCAAACCAAAAGAATTAAGTTTGCATATGTCAGATAATTCCTGAATTAAAAATAAGAGGTTTTGTTTTTCCAGTTGCATCTCTATCAGTTTTGAAAGTAAAGATCATCCCACTTCTGTTGCTCTTTGGTCAGAACTGAAGAGCTATGTAGCGAGCTTCTACAGAGCCTGCAAAAAATGTTGCTTGTCACATGGGAGACAGACTGGAGCAGGGCCAGCATATTTCAACAACACAGCAATCCAGCAATCCCCCCACCAGGACCGCCGGCTGTAGGAATCGTGTGAGCATGAAGATATTTATTCAAATGGGCTACAAGAAACCAGATAAATAGAAATGATGTTGCACTACTGAATTCAGTCATTTCCCAATTCCCTCGACACCGAGCCTTGTGCAATGCAAACAGACAGTTGTAATGCAAGGTAAGTTGTTATTTATAACTCATGCACCACTTGTTTACATGTGGTTCACAGTTTTAAATGGTTACTAATTCAGTACTGAAAATTAAACTAATGCAAATAAAACTGCTGCAGGAAGCACTTCAGCATAACAATATATAGCAGTAGTATAAACACCAGTAAGGTGGTGAAGAAGAAATTCCTAAGTGCAGCCATCACATAAGGATGCATCACTATACAGCTGGATTTTTAATTTAATTGGCAAACTTCAGCCACTGAGTATTTGCAGTGTCTCCAGCACAGAAAAAAGATTGAGAGCCACTGCTGAGAACAGCTACTGAGCATTGTGTCTCCCCCAAGCAAACTACCATCTTTTCAGTTTATTTCCCCTCCTAAGTGAGATATATAAACAAACACTTCCTCCCCAAAATAAAAGGAATTTGAAAGTTGTGAAACAAAGCTAAAAAGGAAGTATTTCCAGAACTGTGTTTATTCACACAATCAAAATGTTTCTGAAATTCCTTCCATTTCCCCTGCGTATAACGCTTGGGCATCCTCTAGTCCTGACAACACACTACCTGTCCTCTTCCTCTTCACATCGCAGCCGCAGGTTTGGACTCCAGGTCAGATCCACAACATGGACCCCTTTTACCTGGGACATGGCACTAAACCTACAGTGGAAACTAATCATGTGTTGCTACACATGGAGCCTCAAGGACATGATGGCACCTGCCACTTCATGTGAAGGTACCATGCTCTTGGCTAGTTACGCTGATGAGAAAGACATAGCCAGCTTCTTTACTGGAAGAGTCTTATCCAACAGTTTAAGCTGTTTTTCAGCCTGTGATCTTTAGACTCTGTGTAGTTATGGAGGAGTTTTTAGGGTCCATGAACGAAAACCAAGGAAAACAAGCCTGCTAAGAGCTGTATTTGAGTCTCTAAGGGTGTCAAAGCACCCATACTCGTCAGAGTCTGCAAACCAGAACAGGCGGAAAACCACCCTAACAAGGGATCTTCTAGGACATCTTCTACTGCCCTTTCCCATTATATCACTGTGCAATGGACACTGCATCTCTTATTACTAGAAAACAACATGATATGCAAGAAGGGTGATGACCCCTCACCAACTACAAGGACAGAGAACTACCTTTCTGTCACATGAGTAGCTGTTGAGGGTCTTCAGCCCATCCCTCAATGCTCCCAGTACATAGGAGCCAAACACCTAGGTCAGGAGACGTTAGAGCAAACACAGGTATTTCATAGAAAGGTTTGGGTCGGAAGGGACCAGTTGGCTTTCTGGACTGCAAGTGCACGTTCCTGGGTCATGTTGAGCTTCCCATCAACCAACATCCCTAAGTCTCTCTCCTCAGGGCTGCTCTCAATTCAGTCTCCACCCAGCCAGTATTTGTGCTTTATTTGTGCTGTATTTGTTTATCTCCTGCCAAGACTTAAACCACACTACTTCTGGTCCTGTTCATTCACTTCAAATGCTGTATCCCTATCCAGTTTAGCAACTTGTACTTCACCAAATAATATGATAGATTAATCATAACTTAGATGAAACATGCCCATAAAATACAGAACATATGTAAGGAATTCTTCCATGTATCCAAATGGTAAACTACCTGATGAAGTTGATATTGAGATTTGTCTCTCATTAGTCAACGGATTTGCTTGATTATCATTACGTCATGTCACCAAATCTACCCAGTGTGAATGACATTAAATAACATACAGTTAAATAAACATTCTCTAATGCAAGTCCGTTGACACGTTCCTTAGGCTTGTCACTGTGTTTGAAACGAGTTCATGCCCACACTAGAAAAAACAAGTCTTTGCCCAGAGCTGATACTCAAACCTAGTTTGAAGGCTTAAGGAGATACTAACACCACCAGCTGACAAGCACACAGAAGTCTTTCAAGTGACATAAAACAGACACGGGTAAAATCAGCATTTCTGTTTTTCTAAGGTCTGAATATCCCATAAATCCTCTATTATTATTCTCCACATTTGGACCAAACCTGGCAGCCTGCTTCATACCAAAGCAAGCCCCCAACAACCAGCTCCTCCTTCAGCTCATGTTCCATATTAGATTTCTCCATCCTTTGCAAAAACATTCTCAGACTTTGTGCTAATAACTAGCTGATTACATTTCAAACCCTTAGGCTAAAAGTTATTACTGGGGAGTACAGGAATGTGTCTGGAATGCAAAAACAATGGGGGTGAAAAATCAGTGGGCTCTGAGCTGGTATAAATAGATAGATAGTTCACTACAGAAACTTACCTCCTCTCAAAAACTCAATCCAGAAGACAGTGACCCACTATCTCCTCTAGTTAATCTACTGCTGAACTGATTCAGCCTAGCCGATCCTAGCTCTTGGGAAGAGACATCTCATATCCACACAAAATATAAGTAACATTTCTGTTATGCTTACATGCTCAATAGCCAACTACCCTGAGTAATCTGTTGATAAAACTGATGTAACAGACAGTAGTTTTGGGATTCACATTTTGGAAAGAAACAGGGTAAAAGTTCTTTTTATGGAAGCTTTCTTTATGGTTAAATGATACCACATAACAGGTTTATTGACAGAAAGTTTCTGTTACGAAAACTTACTTTAGTCATGCAAATTCCTGCATCACCCTCCACCTTAGAGTTGCCCAAGCATCTTCAAGCAGAGTATTAAACCATGAGAGCAGCACACAGAGCGTGAAGGTCTCTTCTCTTTTTCCAGCCTCCCTGCAAAGGGTGTCACAGCACATAGCAAGAAAGTAGCTCTGCAATGTACCTACATAAACAGGGTTAGGTACCTGTGGAAATTAGGGAATCAGTACCCTCAGCTTGATTCTGGGGGCTTTGTGCTGGTGGTGTGCTATATCTGTGTAATTTAAATTCTTTCTCCTTTAGACATGGAGTTGTTCTTAATCACTTTGAAGTAAGGTATAAAGGATACTGGGAAAAGCAAAAATCACATCTCAGGTCTCCAGGAGAAGATTCTGTGAAAGCTACATACTTAATTGCAGTCATATCTGTAGGAAAAAAAAAAAAACTTTAAAAAAACACCCAAAACCTAAAAATCAAGTGAAAGTACAGAAACAAAAGAAATATCCCCTTTCCTACCAAACCCTCGGGCTCTTGGCTATACTTAGCAAAATTGAAAGAAATCCAGCAAAGGTTAAATATTTCCCCAATCCCTGTATTTGCTTCTGTGCTGCTGTTGCCATTTGCTGTCAAAACTCTATTAGAACTGGAAGGGGCATCTCCATGGCCCAATTTCTTTGTACTTCTACTAAATCACTTGCCTAATGAAGTCTTTCATAATTTATTTGAAGATCCAAGCATGCAAAAACAAAATTCCTCAATGAAAAATGAAGTATTTTGTGGGATTACTCTTCCCCTGAGGTTAGGGATCAAGGTTTCTGAGAAACATGATGAATCACTGTGGGTTTAGCTTACTCATCTTAAAAAGTGGGGTTTTTTAATCTGATAACGAGCAATTCTTTTTTTCAAAAGTATCTAAGAAACACTATGAACTTATCTGAATGAGAAAGAGAATATGTGGGGTTTTTTTACCCTCACCCTTCTGCATACTATTTTATGTAAAGGGAGGGGTTCATGACCAACTGATGACACCTTTTAGTATCAGGCTGAGATAACTCTTGCTGGTTTGGAAGCAACAGCCTATCTGGAGTACAGCAAGGCAGTTGCAAAACTCAGAGAGGCATAGGAAGTTTCAAAACAGAAACACTGACAGTGTTAAAATCATCCTTCAATTTGTAGCATCTTCATTCCAGGAAACTGAAATGAAACATAATGAAGTTAAAGACACTGACCTCATGAAACAGTTTTAAACAGAGTGCCTGGCTTACAGGTGAGTTCACAACTTATTCAGCATATGTATTCCCTGTCACTACCATCAAAACTTGAGACACACGTCAACTTGTCAGTTTTCACATCAACTTTGTGTGCAGCGAGATCCCTAATCTTTGTGGGCACTTTGCCCTCCTCCTGGGTGGACTTCTGACTGCATTTCACTCTTCCTGTTGTTCTTGCACACTCTCCTTCCTTAACCAGCAATACAAAAATTATAGAAGGATTTTATGTTAAAACAAAGAGTGCCCTCCAAAATGATTAAACCTAAAAAAAGCTTTGTTAACAAACCTGTTTGATAAACGTGTACTTATTGAAAACAGTTAAAACTGAACAAATATGTTGTGAAAATAATTTTTAATATAAAAGGCAGATGCAGCAATGACGTGGGTATCACGTATAACTAAAGGATTTTTCTCCCTTAGAAAGCATCATCATATGAGATCTTAGAAACACCAGGAAAATCAGGGTATTAGAGATACACAAGCATGCAAATATACATTGCTACTACAGCAGCCTTCCACTGAAGCTTATAGAATGATCGCCTCTTCCACAGGGGAAGATCAGAGGTTGCATCAAAATGGGCAAGCCAAAATCAACCGCATTATGCAGCTGATCCTTCTTGAAGAAGGCTTTGCCCATCTCCCAGTGCACAGAAGAAGCTCTCTGCATACCAGAAAATGCCCTGATGGGTGATGCCCTCAGCTGGCAGGTTTTGTTCCACTTGAGACACGTCCCCAGGCTAGAAACCTCCATTCATGGCTCTTAGGAAAATTAAACTTCAAAATGAACAGCAGCATTCTCCTGCAGAGCACAAAATCCAACCTAAAACAAACTTCCTGCACTAAACCCATAATTCAATGTCTTTTTTTCCAATTAGCTGCCTAGTCCAAGAAAGGACATTTTAATTTCTCATTGATCCAGGCCACTGGAATTTCATGCAAGAGTTCACTTGGGAAACTGTAACAGGAGTGTATAAACTTACAACTGAGAAAGGAAATACTGTTCTAGTAGTTACTGGAGGGCTCCACTGAGTCATGGCCATCTACTGAAGGTATTACACAACAGCTGGGTGTCCTGTTTGTAGAATACACAGAATATGGAAATCATATAGTGTTTCTTAAAAAGAGTAAAGAATGTAGAAAAAAAGAAATGAAAGCATCTCACATGAAGCATTAAAATTCTTTTTTTTTTTAATTTAATTTATGGAGCTGTCACAGTCTTAAGGAGCAAGCTCTGGGTTTAAAAGGAGGTGTGCTTTTCATCTTTTATGTCAGAGGCATAAAGGTTGTTTACTTTAGAGGAAAACTGATTATTTTAAGCCTGCTCTCCCATTAGCACCAATGCACAAGCAAAGCATTTGTCTTTTCAGTTGGAGAGGAAAAAAAAAAAAAAAACCAACAAAAAAAACCCCTTTAAAAACCCTGTAGCTGTGCTCAGCGAAGCCTGAATCTGATCTTTTTGTGTGAAGCCCGTGTTGCTTTTAGATTGCCACTTTATCTACTAGAAGGTACAGCAAGTTCAGGAAAAGATCTGCCAACTCAAACAGGGAACTGTTGTGAGGACTATCACAGCAGCTACACTTTGTTCAAGATAACAAAGTGATTTCAGGAGTTCAGCTGAGGGGCCCATAACAACAACAGAAACCAAGTAAGATCTCACAGGAAAAAAACAGTATTTCAGGAAGATACAGAATAGCTACTGCTCTAAAAAAGCAAATAAATAAAAACACTGGGTTCTGAAGTGAGGCTGAGCACATTTTTGACCAATGCACTAGAAGAGCTGGACAAAGATGCTGATCTCAGGAGAGGTGCATGCAGTACAGAACAAGCCCTCAGAAACCTTCCTGAAACGCTTTAGTTTACATGCTCTTCCCTAGGAAAACAAACTTAGACGACATTATCTTCTTCTGGCCCAAAACAAAGAATCCACTGACCTCCCCAAAGGCTCTTCATCATCTTTATGACCTGTGACAGAACGTACAATGAGAGCAGCGCCACAGCCTGTGCCCCCAGCGCAGCTCCTCATGCTGCCGCAGCTCCCACGAGCACCTGCAGCGCTGCTGCTGCAGCTCAGAGCCTCCTGACAGCCGCATCTCCTCTGGCACTCCACACACATATGCAGCTGAGGAGCACAGATTGATGCTGTGCCTGCAGCAGTGGCTCTGAGAGGTGCCCTTTCACTGCGCTGGCCTGAAAATGAAGTCAAAAGATGCTCCTTCCCCCCCCCCCCGCCAAGTTTGTAACCAGATGGATCCACACATATCTATATCTGTGTATTTTTACCCCACCCCTCCCCCACTTCTGTCATTCTAATGAGGAGTCAATCTTGTAATTACATTTTCGAATATTTTCCCAGAAAAAAAAAGGGCATAAAACCATGGGTTTGTGTTAAACCGAATGCAGAGTGGAACTTCCAAGTCATATACTGCGCTCAAGAGACAACACGAGGCAGGTTCCACAAGAGAGGAATCAGAATCAGGCACTAAGCCTGGCATTCCAAAGTGAACTTCTGGCCAGCTTATTCCCTGGAGACAGGTCTGGACCAGCTCAGAACCACTGACAGGTTAGACAGACATCAGGACATGCTTCAGAACCAAGAGTAGCAACGGCCTTTGAGGATTGCTTATCAAGTTGAATGTTGCCTTCCCTAGATCCTTTCTACAAACTCTGCCAGCAGAACTACAAAGCAACCACCTTGATGGACACACTATATATATATATGTGTGTGTATATATATATACACACACACCCCCAAGCACACGTATATACACACATACACTAAGGAAGATTCCAAGTCCTTGCAAAACAGCTGAAATCCTCCATAGAATTTGCAGGAAGGCAGCAGGAGACTGATTTTTCCTCTCTCAGCCTCTACTACTATGCTTGCCTTCACACAGGTGAGCCACAGCGGTTATGGAGCAAGGAGTCCTCTCTGCAGCACAGGAAAAGTTTTCTTTGTCTCAGAGATGTGTCGTGTGCCTGCTCGGTTTAGATTTTCATTGATCCAGCAGAAGAATATGTAGGCAGAAGGAAGTTTTCTAAGTTTTCATCATATTTGATTTTAAAATTCCTCTTCATGCCCTAATCTTCACAAACGAAGGCCATACTAGACGGATTTATTTTTTTTTCATTTCAGGCAAATGTGAATTCATCATTCATTTTGTCTGACTGGTTAAACACCACTTAGTAGCAATCATCACCGTTCATAACAGCAGCTCTATAAACACACCTGCATCCCCTACAAACCTCTGGTGCTGCAATAAGCCTCATAAGCCTACATATTATTGAGAAAAAAAAAAAAAATCTTTTTCAGTTGAGATTACAAAATGTTTCCTTCAACATTTTTATTGCTATTTCTTTGGAAACAACACTGCTTAATGTCAAATTCCCACTCTGTTCTCAGAGGAATTTCCACCATAACCTCACACAGCCATGGAAAATGCTGAGCACGTATTGTATTTATGCACCAAAAGCTTCGTGAAACACCTTCAGTGAGATGCCTATATGGGGCAAGACCTTCTAAATCCCTCCTGATATGCAGTGATAAACCGAATTTAAAGTCCTGTCGTTGAAAGAAATAAAACTCAAAGAGATGAACTGGTTCACCTGACTCAAAGCACAAAGGTTACATCTGAAAAGTACCAATTTTAAATGCCAAAGTAATTACTTTCCTCACTCCCTCTCATTTGAATTTAAAGCAGGACAGCACTACTGATACTCTTCAGTGCTAACATTGTTGAAATGGAATGGGAATCAATAGGTTTTTTTCAGGAAGAGAGAGCACGGAAAGGAGATGAACAGTTTCAATTCTGCTTCACCTCTGGCAGCAGCAGCTTCAACCACATCCTGGATACTCAAAACCCAAATTATCTCCAACACCTTATGTCTGCCAAATACACTAATTTTTCTTTCATCATCTAACAAGTCCCTAGCTCTCACATTCTCAACAGCTCTTCCAAAACAAGTTAACATGATGAATAAAAAATATGCGGCATATTGAATTAAAAAAATCTGGGAACAGCTCTAACAGCTCTGAAGCTGCTGTACAGATTTTATTACTCTTGCACAGTGAGGCAGAGTGTACTTGCAGCAGCCGCCTACTTCCCAGTTCAAAAGAACATGGAGCTCTTATCAAGCATTACACTACACATTTCCAGGTTGAAGGAAAGTCCAGACCACAGATTAATGAAACAGGATTCCTATTCTCACTCTTCATATGCATCTTCATAACCTTCCCACTAAGGCCATACATCACAGCAATATTATTTTGGTAAACAATTTAGTTCTTGTGTTTAAATCAGTTTCCTTTAGAAACTTGCAAAATTTTTGTGTGTTGGGAAAAAAAGAAAAAGGTTAAAAAAACAGAGGACAGGAAAACTGCAAACAGTGAAGTCATGTAAAGCCTTCATGGCAAAATCATTTTGAATTCAAATTCAATTGGAATATATGGCAGCCTAGGAAATTACAGTTCTAAACCACAAACAAGCAAGGGAATGTTTAGTAACACCAAGCAAAAATCCCCTGGCCTCTCTAGCAGCACAGCTCGAGTTTGGAGCTTTACATCTATTTATAGACCTCGGGCACATATCACTACAATAGGTGATTGTGCTTTGCAGCTGTTTTGTATATCTAGAAGGGCAGGAAAGAACAGACTGCACTTTGATCTTTCCCTTATTTGGAGTATTAAAACAACAACAAAAAAAGGCCATTAGAAAGGACTCAATATTTTTGAATCACAAGAGTACATGTTCCAAAAGCCACAGCTTACACTAAACATGTAGGACTTGGAGCTAACATGTTCAATTGTTTACTGTTATTATAAATACGGGCTGCAGAAAATATTTATTCTACAAGCATGCAAACTATTTCACCTATCATGGAAACATATGCCAAATCTAATTATAGGAGTCTTTACTCCCCAAAGCATCTGTTGATAAGTGACACACACATAAAATTAAGATTCAACTTGAATGCAACTGCATCATAAACTAGCACTTAGCATTTCTCGGGCAGTAAAAGAAATTCAGTGTTTGCTCAAGAAATCATTGTGGGGTATGCATTAACTGCATACCACCTGTAAAACCTGTTGGTACTAAAGCTTTATAAATTACACAAGTGTATTGGAGCTAAGACTATTAAAGGCAGAAATATATGTTATTCATGAAAGTCAGTTCAGTGACTCCTACCTTACAGAGCGTGCAGGCCCTTTCTGAGCTGAGGTTAGGGAAGGATCTACGGGCCACTCCGATGTTCTTACTACATGACAAGCATTCAAACAGCTGGACGATGGTCAGTACCATGGGGAGAAAAATCTGATTTTTTAGCAATAGAAAGGAAATAAGCCTAAAGCAAGCACATTCAGAGACCTGACTGTACCATATCTAGCATCCCTGCAGAATATTTCCAATCAATTACTGATGGGATTTACAAACTGCAATAAAATGGAATATAAATGTCCAGCTTACAATCACTATCTAAATGAGTTCAAATAGCTCATTTCCAAACAGCCATGTGGACTGAAGTACATGAATATGTTTAAAGCAGCAAATGAGCAGTTGTAGAAGTGATTAAAAATTAAAAAAAGCACCATTAGGGAAAAATAGAAGGTAAAAAGAGCTTGTGGTAAGCCCTGTGGTACCACAGCCAGACCTTATCGGCTGCACAGGGTGCCCGGGCACCTACCTGCTTCAGCAGGCTGCAGGGCAACCTTGTGCTTCCACGCTTTCCAAAAGTTGATTCAGGTATGTCAGAGAGAACAAATAAATTATAGAATTAGTGAAATGGAAAAGTAGCAGTCAGCTACAAGAAATGCAGCAGATCAAAAGGAGGAGAGAACAAATCTGTAAGAGGAAAGTTGGCAAGAACAGGCTTTCGTTAAGTGCTGAACAGCCCTAGAGTTATCTGTATTGCATGATCAGCACAGCCCATTTGATGACTATGAACGAAGCTTTTAGGCTTTTAAATATATAAGAAAGGACATTAGATAGTACTTTTAAAAACCTCATTTTAAAAGAAAATATTCAGGTATATTCATATCCTGAATACAGGTTTATTTCTGCTATGGCCTCTCTCCTGCATCTATCTTGTTTATTTAAACCAGAGTTCACAGGGATAAAGTGGGGTTTTCTTAGAGCACTTAAGAGAATGTTGTTGATTTTCATTAGCATTATTATATCATTATATATTAGATTAGAAACTAATATATAAAAATTATAACCTCCTAAATTTATTTATATTAGGGTAATATTAAAAATGCTACTACATGAGCATTTTTTGAGCAACCTGGTCTAGTGGAAGGTGTCCCTGCCCATGGCAGGGGGGTTTGAACTGGATGATCTTTAAGGTCCCTTCCAACCCAAACCATTCTGTGAGTCTATGACTACCCTGATCCCAGGTATGGAGGTGGTAGAGCAAATATTTACTGATAAATATAACCATGTTTCACTGTACACATCTAAGCCACCAATAAATTCAACTTAAAAAAAAAAAAAAAAAAAGACTTTTTTCTTTCTTGGCCACAAAAGCTTTTAGGAATCATTTGATTTTTCACTAAGAATTGCTGATATAATTCCATCAGCAAATAACACAACTACAAGCATTCCTTGGTGACATGTTTGAGCTGTTCCCAGCTGCCTTTCCTAACATTGTGACAACTAGATGACTTAGCACTTGGAATGGATGGAAGCACTTGCCCTTAATCCTCCACCTCCTCTTGTTGGACCTTCCAGTGGCACAAAAACACCCTTTGCCATGAATATTATCAGCCCATCACGAGATCAGCCAGGCAGAAACAGGAGTTGTCCGGGCACTGTCCCTGTGCCGCCATGCAAAACCAGTTGTGTACCGAGTTACTTTGCACAGTGAGCAAAAATTCCACGCTGCCGTGAAGACTGCAGGTGGTTCAGGAGGAGAACAGGCAACCAGACTTACCACCGAGAGAAGCGGCTACTGGAGAAAGTAATGCAAAATAGCACCAGACAGCTCGCGGTCCTGGAAAGGAATCTCCAAACCACAACTTCAATACTATGACTCAGTATTAGCAGGCAGTATGAAAGATAGAATAAACAAGAGAAAGCATGAGCTGACAAAGACAGCAGCAGCAGCATCTATGGAGACTATGATAATTAACATGTATAACTGTGCATAATACCACCAACAAATTTATTAATCTGGTCCAAGGAAGCTACATTTCAGAAAGGTAGGAAAACACTCTGAAAGGCTCCAGTGTATTCACATTCTGCAGTGCAATCCAAGACTGAATTTTTGCATTTTAAACTTCATATTTTAAGAGCTGGAAAAGCTGCAATTTAGAAAGATCTCCCACACTATTCCCTTTTACAAAACTTTTAGTAAGAGCACATTTTACATACAAAATATAAACTTTCCCAAGTGGCTACAATTATCAATGGAATTCCAGGAGAATGTTACCTGTTATCAGAATAACTCTTTTCAATAGAGGGATGCCTCCCTATACTATTATTTCTGAAGTAAAACATGTTAAACATTAAGTTCAAATGTCAGGTTGGCTCAGCCCAAGCTAAACACTAGCTGTAAGTAGTGTACAGCTGTTGTGCTATGTCAATACATGCTAAAAGCTTCCATCTCACTAGTTTTGTGTCCATGGGGAAGCCATCCAGTCTTGATTACACAGATAGCATTGGGTAAAGCTTGTATAGTTACTGCTGAGCACAAAACTGTGCCAACAGAACACTTAGGATCTTCCTTAAATCCACAAGAATGGGAAATCCAGAGGAGAGTCCCCCAACTGAGGCCATGCGACAAGGTACTTCAAGACACAAGGTACGATAAATACCCTATTTCTTGCAAAACACAATTGCTAAAGATCAAGTTCCAAAGAGAAGAAGAAAGACAAAAAAACCCCACTCCATTTGCCTGGTGAGATGCCCAAGACGAGAAAAGTTAATTAACAGTGCCTGTGAGGGGCAAAACAAGTGTCCCCCAGAGAAGCTTCCCCAGGGAGTCTGCTGAGCCAGGCAGAAGCCCTGGACTCCAGTGGCTTCAAAGCTGGCATTTGATGAAGCCAGCTCCTGCTGCCTGACCATATTGCCCATTTTTGGATCAGACAGCTCCAAATCCAGCCTGGAATCTATGGATAAACCTCTGAGGATGATAAACTTCGTCGTCAATCAGTTTGTGTTTACTGACAAGTGGATCAGACATTCTCAGGAGACAAGTGACAAATGCACAAGGGATCTGAGGCACCACAGCTGCCAAGGATGTATTTGTGACCAATTTGAGATATACTTCCCAAAATATAAATGCAACTTCTAGAAAACACTGCCATTTTAAAAAGCAACAGACCCTTAGAAATATTTTTACCATTGAAACATTACACACAGTAACCGCTATTTATACTTCAATATGTCAGCCTTAAATATTTACTTTTCCACTCACGTAGTTTACATTATATGCCAACAGAACACTTTCCTGCATCATTTAAAGACCTTATAGAAATTAAAATTCTCTGAGCTATACAGAAAAATGTTATAAAATAATTCAAATTAACGATAAGGGAAAAAAAAAATCTTTGGTATTTCTTATGCAAAATTTAACTTAATGCAAAGATGCTTGATTTTTGCAAATAATGACTTTGTTTGCTAGATTCCTCCTCATGAAATAGAAGACTTCTTTTTAAAGCAGCAAACTGTTTTGAACTTTAAACCTCTATCTAGGCTTTTACATGACAATCATTCATCAGTCAGCAGCACTACATTATTCCCCTGCCCTATGGGTTCTGAAAAGCCAACGATTCTAGTCAAGAGTACGTAAATGTTTATACTTGGAGCTGCACATCCCAAGGCGGTATCAGCAGTTACTGCACATTTTTCCCAGAAAGCGAAGGGTTGGGCAGCTGTATTTTGACAAGAACTGTTGTTCCCTTTTATGGCACCCAGAGTCGGTGGCTGTGGTCTGTGCAGGGGAAGGCAGCGATCACCCCATGCTTCATCCATCCTACAGCACTGCTATCCCTGGGCAAGCTGTTCTTCCCATCGTCGTCCTTATTCTTCTCTTCCTAGTACTCACTTTCTAACGCAAAAGAGATGCTCCAGATAGGACATTTTATTATTTACTTTTTGGTTTGCTCTATTGTAAATCCCATGTAGCCGAAGTTAAAACAAACTACTTAGACTGAAAAAGGTTTATGGGCACTTCTTAGCCCACCAGAGAGGGGCTCCTTTCCTGCAAAGGAGCCAATGAGGGGCTTGTCCACTCTGCCACTTACATCTTTTAATTTTCATATTATTAAAACCAGCTAAAACAGGTTTTGAAGAATGAAAGGCCTGGAGATTCACTGCCAATTCAGCTACACTGAGGTTGCATAATGTTCCAGCTCACAGCCCATATAAAATTAAAAAGGATGACTATGAGCCTTTCCAATCAAATTTTTGGCTGTTTCTTTGGGAATTCTGTCCTGATGGACACATGAACTAGAGAAATGCAAGGAAGAAAATGAGAGTGGAAGAAGTGGAAACAAGTTTAGTGGATCAGCTGCAGATGGACGAGGAACGCCTGTCCATCAGCAGATCTGCTGTGCCAGATTCCAACCAGCCCACCCCAGCTACTTACTCCTATTACTTCATTTACTTCTTTTCCTTCCACTTTTCACTCCTTCAGTTGTACCAAACACTGAATCAGCCCTGTCTTGTGGCTTCAATCTCAGAGGGGAAACCTGGAAGGAAGGACTGGAAGGAAGTGAAGGGGCATGGGGAAAAGTAAGAATATGGAGGTGGGGAAGGAAAACATTTCTAAGATTTTATTAAAGAAGATAAAACAAATTTTCCAGATGGCAATTGGAAATTCAACAATTCTAATCTACATGGAGGGGGGAAGGCCAAGAAACCACAAATCCACATGAGCACTGTCTGTATCCCTTTACAAGCAGCAAAGTCTCATTACCTTCCCTACTTAAAACCCCTTATTCACTTCTGCCTCTTTCCTAAAGCAAAGCAAAAGCTGAAATTTTGTATGAAGGCAAACTCCAAGCAGCACTTAACAAAACTTAATAAAAACTTGCTTTACTTAACTAACTAAACTAACTTAACACTTAACAAAAACTGCACTAGCAGAGAAGAACCAGCCTCTTAAAATGTGTGCAACAGAATCTAAGCGAGCAGCAGGGATCTGTAGGGATGCAGCTTTGCTGGTTAGTCACTTGCACAAGCTTATGGCCATGGGAAAACTGCAGATTCCTGAGGGGAAACACCTAACCTCCTGTAATGGAAAATCCTGCAGAGGAACACCTCGTGGCCACCACCAGCACCAGCTGCTGTGCTGCAGCTGGTAAGCGTGATCTTGTCCTCCAGCAAACAACATCCAGCTCCAGCAACCCTGAAAAAACTGTTTGGCAGCTGGGTGGAGCAATCAAAAAGCCTGCCTCCTTTCCGTCAAAAGGCCAGATTTAGATTATTGGACTAAAACTCAGGTCTATCCCAATTGCATCAACCCTGCATGTGTGGGACACTGGAGAAACAGGCCACCAGTTCTTCCTGGTTTTCCTTGGGAACACGCTGTATCTTACCAAGTAAAGGCTTCAGATTGCTCAACACAACTCACTTCCTAGTAAAGCATCCCCAGTGAGACAAGCAAAATAAGATTTATACCTCGCTTAATTCCCCAATCTGAGTTTAAAACTTGGTTTGCACAACCTGTAGATGAATAGATCAAAATGAGTTAGGAACCAGTTCCCACTCTAATTTCAGATTGCAAATAAAATTCCAGGTATAGCCTAAACAAATTCAGGACTTGTTAAAGTTCAGTGTTGTAGAAAATGTTTAAATTGAAAGGAGGTTACAATGGTAAATATAAATAATTAATCTGGCATTGTTACATCAGACTTGAGCAAAACCTAATAAACGACTCAAGTTTCAAACTCAAATTATCAAGGAAACTGGATACAGACATACACTGGCAGCCTTTCTGTGCTAAACACAGCCCTGTGCAATATAACAAGAAAATTAAAGGGAGAAAAAAATTAATAAGACAGATGCAAATAAATTCTTAGGTGGGAACCCTGGTATACATTGATTAATATAAACAACACAATCCCCTAAAACTTCCCAAGACCACGAAATACGTAGTACTTTAAGGCAACAGTTTTTCTGATTATGAAAATAAAAGAGACTTGATTGAAAAAACACCAAACAAAAACCACCACCAAAAAATCCCCAACCAAAGCACCATACAACCCCAGCTGGGGGAGGGAGACAGTCTCAAGTTTTAGGTGCCTAAAAACAGCCCTTGAAGCGATCCTCCCTAAGGATATTTTGATCTTAGTCACATGTTTTTTCTAAGGTATTTTTATTTAGTCTCCCTGTAGATAACTGCAAGGAGAGAACTGCTAAGATGGTATTAAATTAATGATGTCTGCTCTCATAGCCGAGGGAGGCACTAAGTCTGAAATATTACCAATAAAACCATTGGGCTCACCAGCCTTGGAGAATGTTCTCTCACACACACAAACTGTTCCCATCACTTGCCAATTCTGTCTCAATCAAAAAAATCAAGTTTATTTTCTTAATCTTTGCTACGAGTACTTTGAGGCTTACCTGCTTATCAATAAGCAAGCCTATACAACTGTATTGATAAGAAAAAAATAAGAAGAGAAAATATTTGAGAATATTTCATGATACATGTGTGCTCTTGTTTACACAAAGCCAAAGAGGAAATGGATCTTTTACTATTCGTTGCTCTTACTTTCTCCCAAATCACCTATTTTTTTCATTTTCATCTTACTGTTTGCAATATAAATTTGGAAAATACACAGAAAGAACAGCTCATACAACAACCTTTCCAGATAGTTACATCTGGTTTGTTTTTTGCAAGTTCAGGCAGCCTGAGTGAAGTTTCCAGTTAAACAGATCTGGAAATGTTATGGCGAGGCTCGCAGACCACAGCAGAACAAATTCCAACAAATACATTTGTAATCACAAAAACTTATCGTACAAGTGTACCCACAACACAAACACCTTCAGACCATGGATCACTGGTGCTGCAAACCAAGGCCTGGCTAACTGAAATGGAATTGGATCTGGCTGGCCAAGGCAAACATAGATAAGCACAGAAGACATAACAGCCAGATTTGCTCATGCACAGGCAGCACGGACCTGGCATATCTACCTGCAGGGACATTGGCTGCCCCTGTGGTGGAGGCACCACTTCACCAACAGCTAGAACATAGAGACATACAATTTCCACCTTGGCATTTTATATGGCTGCAGCATCCAAAGGTTTGCACATTAAAAGCGAAACAATCCCCTAACATTGGTTTGCAATGGTTTTTTTCAGTACTGAACTAACAGAATCAATGCATTTATTTATACACCTACTATATGTGTGTGGATAAAGATAAAAATTACTATCACTGCATGTTGTATTTATACCCAATAGGAAAAACTTTGGTAATGAGAAGCAGAGACTGATTAAGTGTTAAAAAAAGAAAAGGAACACCAATCCTATGAAACACCTTCAGCAGCTCTCATTAGGAGGTATGGCAAGCGCCCTATCCAACACCACGCTATCATTCCAGAAATGTTGTTATCTGTCCAACACCACATTATCATTCCAGAAATGGGTAGCATGATAT
This sequence comes from Strigops habroptila, assembly GCF_004027225.2. Taxonomy (NCBI): domain Eukaryota; kingdom Metazoa; phylum Chordata; class Aves; order Psittaciformes; family Psittacidae; genus Strigops; species Strigops habroptila. The sequence continues at coordinate 75,924,826 of NC_046358.1, forward strand.
CAACACACATCTGGGTCAACATCTTACAACCTGTGTGGGCAAACCCGCATCTACGCGCACCCCTGGGAACACACTATGGGGCTGGGCTACCAAGACTGCTCGGGTCTAAACTCGAAGGAAGGAAAGGCATAGCTTTAGCAGAACATGATTACTCCATGGAGCTTCTGATGAGAGCAAAGATCATCTCTATCCACTTCAAGCATAGCAGTTCTCCTTTATTCTGCGTCCTGGACAAGTTAGTTCAGAACACAAAAATAACCCCAAACCAACAATGTACCCCCAGTAAATCAGCAACAGTCCTATGCCAAATAATTCAAAAAGAGGATTAAAATTCTTTTAATGCCATCTTGCTGAAATACTGCATCTTTATTTACAGTAGCACAGCTAAACTGTTACAGCAGCAATACATCACTATTCACAGCTTCCTGATACTTTGTAGAAGATGGAAAAGTTATGTTCACAGAAGTAATAAACGATGAGGCTGAAGGGACTGCTGACCAGTCCAGGCACTCATGTGCCCCAAGGCTAGTCAGCCAAAGCAGTCCCTATGGATAGTTCCTTAACTTCTGCTTAAGATGTTGCTGTTTCCTAACATGCCTAGTACAGGGCTTCTTTCTCCACCTCCCTTCTTCTCCGTGGGCAGCCTTCAACGTCTCTGAAGACTGTGGCTATCTCTCCCATCCAGGTTTTTATTCCTGACTAAACCAACCACCATCCCTTTGCTCTCTTCTAGACATGTGACTATCTCGGTTGCTCTCTTATGGACTCTCTCCATTTAGTTTGCATCTTTATTGTTTTTTCCATTATTGAAACAAAATTTATGAGATTTAAGGACTAAACAAGATACACCCCACAAGAAGCAATTCAGGTTAGTTTTCCACAGATTTCAACTTCTTGCAATCTCTTCCCTCACACCGTCACCCAATAACCCTTTGCTTTCCACTTCTCTACCACCTCCCAGCTTTTCCAAATACCATCACAAAATTCATCTCTAATTACTTCTCAGAAGATACAATCTAATGGGTAATTAAGAACACAAAAGAAAATGCAGGAATAACTATTTTCCCTTAACAGCTTCCATTCCATTAAGATATTTTGCTGTTATAATGCCTACAGGGCTTTATCTACAGTTGCAAGAGAAGAAAGAAAACAAACATTGAAAATGTATCTAAATTAGCCACAATATTTTGAGCAAAGCTACCATGGCGCTATCAGACCTTGGAAACTCGCACAAAAATATGCGAGATATTGCTCAGAAATAAGGTTTGCTTTTCAGTTTTATGGCTAGAAACCATAATAATACCAGATCTGTAAATCCTACCTTTCCCATTTCACAACATACTTCACATCAGCAAATTGCGTTGGAAACATGATTCCAACTCCCACCACAAAGTCTACCACTACCTCCACTTTTTATGCCTTTGAATGATTAATAAACAAACATTAAAGAACATTAAAGTAAATAAAAATGAGGAACAAATTACAGTATTAACATATGATCAACTACATTAAACTGTACATAAAAGTACAGGGTAATTGGGGAGGGGGGGGAACATGACAGACAAGGACTGCTAAGTTTGTTTATAAAGGAGTCTGGTTCTCTTCCAAGTTTCATGTTCCAGCCTGAAAATAACTTCTTAAAACAGCTGTTAGGTTTTTTTTGGGGGGGGAGGGAGAATGATCCACCATCAAGCACGACCTTTCTTTAGAAGTGCACAAGTTATCAGGGGTAGTAGACTGTCCTTCACTCACAATTCAACTACGATGCAGCCCCTAAAATCTGCAGTCAAGAATGTGAAAAAGCATCCAAAAAGAAAAACTAATGTCCTCAGAGAGACCCCAGCACCTGAGCTCACGAAACAGGGAAGCACCATAATCTCCATGCTCAGTCCACCATGGGAACTAATCATTTCCCACTGGATCAAAAATCAGCCATTAATCTTCCTTTCACCTCAGGTTCTTTTAAAACATATTTTTTTCCCCTACTAACTTCTTAGTTAAGTAGATTTATTATTTTCATTTAAAATTAAAAAAAAAAGCAATATATTTTAGAATTCAGTAATTAAAGCTCCAAATCTCATAATAAGATACTTTAAAGGTAAACATGAAGGAACTCAACAACCTGACTGTCCTGTAAAATTCATATGAGTGCTTAACTTTCGGATTGCCATGTATTACACTTGGTCTCTCTGCTGTCCTGACTAATAAGACTGCAACTAAAAGTAAGTCCTTTCTTTTGTATAATGTATACTGATAGTTCGAAACCTCCAATTTCTCCACACATGGAGACACATTCACAACAGCAGCAGTATTCGCATAAACAGTCATGCTAGGTAGTCTCTGCATTCAAAACAGACAAATACTGTCTGGATACATTTACTGTATCAATCTCTTCTACATATGGGAAAAGTAGAGGTTCCTCCATGGTTTAAAGGTCTTGGAATTTACTTTGGGGAGACCAAAAAAACCACCTTCGATATACTGTTGCTTTTTCCATCTCCAACATCCAAAAAGCTAAATTCTGTGTCAGGAAACAGCATTAATTGCCCCAAATGCTAGGCAGCATCAGAAAACTTTAGCCCATTAAAGAATCACTTCCTCACGAATAAATGTCACTTAAAACTCTGCTCTCTTCTAGAGCTACTATAACATTGCAGTAAAAGATAATTCATCATCTGTTTTGTACTAAAGAAAAACTACTGAAAAATACAGTTCCTGACAAGTTCTCCTCTCCAGGTCTCAAGGTGCAACATGCAGCTCCAATCAGGAAACCAAACCAAAAGACACAGACAAGCAACTGCGGGAACATCACTAATGAGCCCCTGCCACCCAAGCACAGGGAAGCAAACCAGACACCAGGCTGCAGGATGAGGACTTAACTAAGGAGATGAAGTGAATGTTCCTCCTTACAGATACTGCACCTGCCTGTACTGGAGAAGGGATTTCAAATGCTGCTGTGCTGAACCTGTGATTCTTCATCCTGATTTTGAAACAACAAAGTCTACAGTCCCCCTCTCTCTTCTCATTCTAATGTCGCAATGCAGATTTATCTTTTTAAGACCTCAAATTGTTTTACTAATTATTTATACAGCCATACTGAAAAGGGAAAGTACGGTTCTCTCCTATATTCCCCCATACTTCAACATGGGGAGAAAAATACTATAGGTAAAAAATGTGGGACTGCAATGGGATATAAGAAAGTATTCCCACCTCAGCATAAGAAGAGTATTTGCAGACAATGTCCAAGACAGAATTATTAAGCAATACACCCTGTGTCCCATGGAACAATAATACTAATTTTTAACTACTCACTATCTAGTCTCCATTTAACTCTGGATTTCTGGACAACCCTTAAATACAGCATTTTCAGAATCCCTGTCAACAAAGCATTAGCACAGCTTCTTGTCAGTAAATGAGCTCATTGCCCTACCTCAGCATACACCAGCACTTTGCGTTGCTCATTCTACCACAAACATTTTAGAAGTGAACACGTGTATGACTGCTGGGGATTTAAACCTGGGTTTAAGAGTCACATAGTAGAACATCCAGTAGAAATCTCAGTGGCAACAAGTCAGAGCTTCATCGTCACATTTTCAGGATGTGTCTGGTAAGCTTCACATAAAAAACCCTTACATTAGCAATAGTTAAACTTCACAGAACAGGAAACTGAAGTAAACTATTCCAGAAGCTTGATTAGAGCAAGCAGGAACACCACAAAACACAAACACCAGGACACCCGACACAGCTGTAACTGCAGTTTGGTCAGGGATGACTTGCCTCCTCTGGCAGATGACTGAATGGGCACACCAGAAAAATAATACATTCAGTCAAATGCCTAGACAATGATTTTTCAGGAATGGGCTACACAGCTACAGATGAAGAGTTTCTTCATTAATAAATTAAAGTTAAGACTCTAGACTCAACTTTTCAAAGCAAGCACTTGGCTCACTCTTACTGTACAGTATTCAGGTACAAGTAACATACATTTAATCCACACTAGTTATTCAAATACCCAGTGATCTTTCCAGCTTGTGTACTGTGCCTCTGTGGTCGATTTTTATTCCCTGACAAGGGAAAGGGAAGAGTAAACATTAGAGAGTAAAATTTCATCCTCTATTTGTTATGGCTCAACTATATATTAGTATAAAAATATCCAATATTTTTAATTTTTAATATCCAAATATCCAATAAATCAAGACATTTATTTTAGGCTTTCTTGAAAGAAAGGGGGTTTTCTTCAATTTACAAGACATGGTAAAGTCACATCAGGGAAAAAAAGAGACTAACTATGCTCAAAAAATGAAAACTATTTCTTTGTCCTACAAGGTTTTAACAGAGCCATTACCAACTCAAGCATAGGGTCAGGATCCTTGCTGGTTTTGCTAGATTACAGCCCACCACTGAATTAAAGCTGCCATCCCCTTTTTCCCTGCTTCCATCACACACCTCCTCTCTTTGCTGCGTGGAGCAGGACAGCACATCTGGAAGGAGTTACTGGCAGTACTGGCTCACTGCCTTCTGCCTACACTGCGAGAGTGCACCCCCCAGCTCCACGTCAACTGAGCAGCCCAGGTAGCAGAAGGCTTCTTAATTAACTCAATACCACTTCTTGTCTGAGAAGTGCCTCATTCAATAAAGATCAAAGGATGAACCTCTTCAATGACACTACACTTCACTGGCTAATTTTCCTTATCTTCTAATAGTCATTGCAGCAGAGTTGTAATTTTACATATGCATTGAAAGGGCAAGAAAACCTCTTATACACACTCCAGGCCATCCTTCTGATCCCAAAGTCTGCATTTACAGCTGCAACTCTTGTACTTTACGTTCGTTTTACACTGAATCACCTAAATATAGCAGCAAGGTCTTTCAGTGCACCATTTTGCTTTACTTGTATTTGTGAAAGTCATTTGCTAGGTTTAAACTTGTCTTATTTAGATAAACTACAGACATACTCAACATACATTAAAAGCAGCTCCTGAATCGAGTATTATGTCTTCCCCACACACAAACTGTTGTGTCACCATGATGTCCCGAAGATCACATTTAACACACACACAAAAAATCACATTATTTCCATAAATTGATAATTCTATTAGAACCAACTTGCTCTTCTTTGAAATGAAACAAGCATAACTGTGAACTTTAACAGAGTGCCCTCTGAATTAGGATTTAGTGTTTAAAAAGCTGCACGAAACGTTGCTCGGGGTTGGTCCAACTCCTGCACTTACTAAGTAGTTCAGGAATTAACAAATCTTTTGCTCCAAACGGGTTAGACAAATAACGCACTGTCAGCACAATCCAGCTCCATTACAGCAGCAGAACAACTCACACAAATTTATGACTGTATCAGCTGCACACTTGTCCATGGCTGGTATTAGGCTCATACAAGTCAAATCATAATCTAAGTCCCAAAATAGATATGTAATGCAGTTTCTTTAAATGTTTATCAAATACACCACTTCCAAGAAGCGCTGGTAAGTGTGGAAGCCTAGCAGGCAAATATCCTAACTTGGAAAAAAAACTTTAGCTAAATTCTAAGACAATTTCCAACATTGTCACCTCCTGAAATCTTGGAAAGAATTAAATGCTTAACAGATGTACCATATTTTAAATATAGCCACATCACGCACACATTTTTTTATAACACTTAGAAAACACTGTGCCTGAGCAAAAATCTCTTCCGTATGGTCTGATTTGCTTTCATACCCGATTATGGACACAGAACCATTACCAACTCCTGAACAGCAAACAGCCATCACCAAACTGTCTCTCCAAGCAGGGGTAAACAACAAAGCGCATCAGTGTCCCAGTGCTCCATCAGGGCTCAGAGCACCTTCCCCTCAGTAGCCTTTGCATGTATAAAAGAACGGCATCCTTTATGACGGAGACGTCATCACCGTGTTCCAGTATTTGAAGGGTGGCTATGAAGAAGACAGAAGCTTCTTTTTACAAGGAGTCACATGGAAAAGACAAGGGGTGATGGGCACAAGAATCTCCTGGAGAGATTCTGGCTGGACATGAGAGGAAAATTTTTCCAGATGAGAACAATCAGCCATTGGAACAATCTCCCCAGGGAAGTGGTGCACTTGCCAATGTTGGACACTTTTAAGATTCAGCTGCACAAGGTGCTAGGACATCTAGTCTAGGTCACGCCTAGAAAGGTTGGACCTAGGCATGATGACCCTTGAGATCCCTCCCAACCTGGTATTTTGTGATTCTAGGATTCCTTTTTTCCCATCCCTTACATCAGACAAAGCAAGAGGTCACAGGCTCAGTTCCCATAAGCACACATATCATACTCAAACACACCTCCACTACAGCAGCAATGACCTTCCTTTTCCAGAGCTGGTCTCCTGCAAGCAGCACTGGGGAAATCCTCACCATACTGAAGCAATCATAGCTAAAGACAAGCGCACCCTGAAAACCTCTCCTAGGTGCGGCTCCCACCTTCTATTATCAACAGGGAGTTTTTACAATGCTCCCTATTAAATATAGATAGCTCAGCAAAACTTCTATTAAGGAATGCCACCCATTTGATTAATATCTAGTCATTCATGCTATAAGAATTTAGCACAGTTTCCAAGCTGATTAAATTAAAACATCAGATTATTAAGAAATAACAGACTACAAAGACAATTTGGAGTATTTTCACATAAGAAACATCCTAAGGACATACGTACTGAAATGCTCTATACACACATATATATGTATGTATAAAAAGCAAATAACTCAAAAGCTTTATGTAATTAAGACTTTCTGAACTTATTCGTGGAAAACTATTGTATAATACCAAATTAAAACATCTGACACAGGCAAGAAAACGTGACTTCAGTAACGCCTAGCACTCCTTTTGTTTACCTCTGTACCCACAGCAAATTCCAGCAGCAGGAATATTTCATAACCAAAGACCTATATGCTATTTTAACATCCTCAGCAGAAAAATTCAGGTACTGATCATTATGGATTCCAAAACCTCAGGTGAGGCATGGGGTGTGTGTTTCTCTTAAATGGTTTATTGGGATTATGAAACAACTTATAATGAATTTTCTCATCCTCACGTGGTATTTTTAAGAACACTCTGCTTCTAGTTGATGCCACATTGCCAAGCAGCAAGTAAAACATTAAATATTATTCATGTTGTTTCATTAGTAGCTTATATGTACATACGAATCTCTTTCATAATCTGTATCTTAGTAGCAAGGTCAGTCCCAAACAGGCAGTCAGAGCAAAACAAGTAAAATCCTTTTCATTTCCCACATACTGTTATCAAATATCAACCAAGTTTTTAAAACTGGAAGTAGATGGGAGAGGTTACAAAAGCCTTGGATCAAAGTCTGATTGTCTGCTGGTGTAATTTCACTGTGGGCATGTGCGACTCTGCAGAGTCTCCATCATTCCTCTGGAAGCCTGTGGCCATTTCTCCTCCTAGTGCCGTCCAAACGCTGACCTCCTGGAAACACCAGCAGCTCTTACCAAGCGTCACACTGTCTAAACAAAGGAAATTTGGAGCTAATGTTGTACCTGGGCTCTTTGCAAATAACGCCCTTACAGGAACATTTCCTCACTACATCCTGTCTTTAACACCGGTCCTGTCAGGCCCTGAGCATTTCCAACAGATTTATCTGCTGTACGCTTGTCCAAGTCGGTCAGAGGTTATAGACTCTTAGTACCTTATAGGACAGACTTCACATGTCCATTAAACATGAGTTAAAGAATGCAAGAATTTGATTCCAAGAACTACTGGGCACAGCTATGCAAAAGCTTCCCAGGGAGGTCTTTCGAAAATAGCATACCCTGAAAAGAAAAAAAATCTTAACTTCTATTCCATGTGCTAGGCGGAGGCATCTACATCAAAACTGCACATTTAAGAAATAAAAATATTTCATTTCTGACCCAAACATCCTTGTTTATCTAACGAGTATAAAGAATTAAGCATTTAATATCAGAAGCAGAAGTTTTCCTACCTTTCCTGTAGGCTGAAATGATGTTTCATAGCATGAAACATGAATTTTATTTCAATTATAGACTTGGCGGTTGGGTTAGGGTTTTTTTCCATTTTTTGCTTATTGTGCAGTTAAGCACAGTCAACCAAACTATCACCATTTTGGCTCTTAAAACATACAAATAGTTGTTAATAGCATCGGTATTGCTTATCAATTAGCTTTGCTTTCCACTTTCTCCTCCTCCCTCTGTTTTGAAGATTAAAGAGGAAATTTTCTACTAAGATCTATGAATTAACAAGATTGGAAGGAAACTAACTCCTTATACACTTCTAGACAGCTGGATTTGGATGCTTTTCGGCTCTTTCCACGTGGCCCCTCTCCTCCCCTTGCAGTGGCAGGGCCCCTGGTTTAAGGAATCACGTGGCCAACAGGAACTCCTGGACTTCCAGCCCATGACGACATCCACACAAGTGGATTTGAGTGAACTACAGCTGAAGGAAAAAAAAAGGCAAAAGGAAGCAAATTTTTGTTTCACTAGTAGATAATCAAGATGCTATACAGATAGCAAAAGACATTTTGCATGTTTCTGCACATGGTAAGCAGTAGGCAGAAGGAAAGGTCCCAGCAGCAACTAGTGGACTTTACTCCACCAGTTCCTCTGCCCTGGGCCAATTTTGGAGATTGTAGGTAATGCTGTTTTATGACAACAACATAACATGATTTATAAATTTATAAACAATAACATGATTTCTAAATCTACCTTAAAACCAAAAGCTTTAGAAGTGCAACACAAGGAACAGTAAGTGTTATCAGTGAAGACTTGCATTATAATCGTTATTTATATGGTTGGCTAAGAATTCCTACATTAAGTTACTGCAGCAAATACAAGTTCAAAAAGTTTTCAGGCAATTGTAAGGGGTATTTTGAGTCCCAGGGATGCTAGCTGCAGAAATGTATCTAAAACATTTTGTTCCTTCACAAAGTAACTTCAGAACCATGAAAAATATCTACCCCTAAAGCCATATATCTGGTATAGGTCATACATCCATTGCTCTAGGTTGTGGAAAATAATGAGAGAATATTCATCTGATGAGAAGACTTTGGCTTGGAAGGGCAGTGCAGATTTCTGGTACAGCCCACTGCTGACATATGCCTAGCAAGATAAGCCAAACTAGCCACATCTGACAGTAACAGCGCCCAAACATGACATTCTGGTAAAGAAAAAGCTGTAACACTGTGGCACAATCTCCAGTCTATCCTTCTTTTCCAACTGCCACTTTGTATTTTCACAAATTATTACTTGAGAACAAACCATTAGGCTTGCAAGACCTGCATGGCTTTGCTTTAAATGCAGTTCCAACAATCTCTTACAAACCTATGGAACAGCCATCACAATAATGCAAACTTATATAACAGAACCTGTTAAAATGTGTTAATGAGACTATATTGACTAGCCAGCTTCTTTGCAATAGCAACTCCCACTGGATGTTAAAAATTTAAAGGCTAGGATTTTTTTTCCCCCTCTTTCTTTTCAAAGGACAGAAATGAGATTGAAAATCATCTAAAAATAGCAGAGAATTTTCAAGTGTCAGCTGTAATGGAAAGAGGAATGGTGGTCTCTCCTTACAGAGCCAGGATGGATGGAGAGAGCTTCTGATTCAGGATCAAGAGAGAGATCGCTTGCACACAGACTGGAGATGGTAGAAAATAATTGTATTTACTAATCTTAGTAATATTCCAGGACAATCTACAGCAACTTGAAATCAAATAAAACTGTACTTTGTTTAAAAGTGGTGTATGTAAATTCTTATATACTTTGCCTGCCAGAAGGAAAAGTACATATTGTGAAATAACTGCAAAAAGAGTTTTAAACAACCCATTCAAATCATGCATCCTCCTCATGACAGAAGATGGATGTAAATTATGTGTCTTTGCCTTTGTTTTGTCTTTTCCATCAATCTTATTTCCCAAAAAGCCACCATGTCAAGGCTTTCATTTTAAGAAGTTCTCTTTCATTTAAATAGTCTCCCACCTACCTCTGAAGATACGCTGATGTAAATGGGAAGAAGGAAGAAGAGGGCTCAGATTTGTTAGTTGTAGCGTACCTGTTTACATTGCAGCACCTCTATTTTGGGTAGCCAAAGAGACAAACATACATGAAAGACTGCAGATGACGATCACAGAATGCAGCAGAAGCCATGGTGTCCCTCCAGTATCACAAGACCTCAGATTTCCACACTCATCTGTCCTATGTTCCAGAATAAAGCTCCACTCCTGCCACGCTCACTTCAACTCGTGTAGGATGTAAATGTCTTGAGGTCTACAGAAACTGCGACTTCACTCTACAATGCTTACACAGGGCTTAAACAGAGCTGCAACACTTTACAACCAGACTGTCAGTGCTGCCTTGATTTATTCGTTAATTAGTGTCAGGGAACACAATAAATTGAAACTGGAGCCCACACTGCTAAACAAAGTACATTGTCAGTCTCCATCCTGTACAAAGTGGAGAATCTTCCACAGATACTAACTATGCTTCTAAATTGTTTTTCACTGTGTGCTGTCAAATTAGCCCTGAAGTATGTTATTGAAACTAAAAGCCTCAAAAGCCAACATCCAAGTTTTCCTTAAATAATAAAAACAGCTTAGGTGTGAATACTGTTTAATTGAGGTATTTTTCTACTTGGTCTTGCACAAATAAAACCAAGAGCAACATAACAAATCTTCCTCAAAATTTGGAGAAACTCTGGACTTCCTGCAGAGGTTACAGAACCTACCAGGCAGTAAAGCTGATCAGCACTAACGCACAAGTACATAGGTTTACTTTCAGGAAAAATTATGTCATTGCATCATCTAAAATATTTGGAAAGCTCAGTAATCACTAGGTTTCCCTACAAAGTTCTTTCTTTTGTTTATAGCTATGAAACATCTTCACCGTGTGAAGACTTGACAAGAACCAGGCTGAGCAACTACAGTCACTATTTACCTCCTTTTCTTTTTGCTATTACATGGTAAAATTACAGATCACGTCAAGACATTAAACCTATGTAGAATTTACTTCTTCCTGGCAATATGCCTTCATGCAAATTACCTCTAATTATAATTCTTTATCTGTCACTGAATATTTTTCATTTTTTGAATACAGGAGTGAAGTCAACCTGTGTATGGAATTTTATTTTCAGGCTCACACTTGAAAATAAGATCATGAACCACCACCTCAGTAACAGCATTAATAGGTTGGATTATGTAAAATAGATAAACTGAACAGTCACTAACATTTTCTGTCTCAGTCAGTACTCACAATTTTGTTTTGTGGGAAAGTGGAAATACACACACATGCTTACTTGGTTCTATCAACTGTTGCCTGACCCTCAGATTAGTATCAGAACACATGAAATCCAGAATTACAATGTCTGTCACAAATGAGTTCAATAAATATAAAAAGCCAGTATCTAAAGATTTATATTTATTGAACACGATGAAACTAGAGGTTGAACAGGAAGACCTCACAACAGCTGTCAAGACACAAGACAAGCACCCTAACGTCCTGCGCTTGCCCCAAAAACATGCACTAGTTACAGACTAAAGCTGCTCTCAGCCAAGCCACAGAGCAAAGCTGAATCTGTGCACAGCTCTCTGCAGAGCTGTCCTGCTGGCACAAGCACAAGCCTTCTACATTTATACTACACCCAGCAGGCTGGGTTCGAAAAGCTAAGAAAAGCTTTCATCTTATCTTTCATCTACCTGTGAACTTCCAGAAGCACACAACAGCTACGAGCCCTCTGTGCACAGGTCTAGTAAAAGACAGAAAGATGGGGCAGGCAAGGAAGACCTTACTGCTACCAGGGTGTAATTGTGGTCTGCTCCTGACTGGCTACAGAGAGGAAGAAGGGAAGAAAACTTCAAAGACTTATCTCTTCATAACCTTACCTGTGACTTCTGTCTTTCGGGAACACTGCACTATATAGGTGCACTTGCACCTATAACCCAAACCTGAAGCAGCAGCAGAGTACTAAGTCACCAAGCGGAGCAGTATCCCATGGTGTGCCAAGGGAATACCATTCTATGGGTCACAGGCTGCCACCACAAAAAGAGCTAGGCTATTTATGGAGAAATAATAGCCTTAACTTACATTAAAAGGTTTCAATATCAAGCAAAATGGTAACTTTGATTTGCTGGATTAAAAAAAATGTTTAAAAGTAAAGCAGATATTAAACACAACATGGAGAATAGTGAAAGACACCACAGTACCCTGCAGATCTTTGACAAGCTTTAGCAGGAACAGTTGCCCCAGATGAGCTGGTGGACTTTCATGCAGTAGGGGCTATGAAAGCTGGCCTTGCCTCTGAAGCCATCGACCACTTTGTTTGGTTAGTCAGGTGACAGAGGGCACAAGAGCCATGAACCTTTCTTCCATGATGAACCAAACAACAAAACCAGAGAGAAAAGCACGTCTGTATCTTCTAGGGCCTTGAAGAAAAATTCAGCGATAAAGCAATTCCTTGAGGCAAACCAAACAAGGAGGCGTCTTGCTGCAGAAAGTTCGGGAATTATTTTAACAGGAACTTTAATAACAATGACTCTTACTGGAGTATCAGCGTACATACAAACGCCCCAAATGAAATCATGGTTCCACTGTGCTATACTCTATAAACACAGAGAAAGCCTTCTTGCCCCAACATGCTTACGTATTTTGAGCACCCAAAAAAAAAGATGCCGGTGACCCTGGTATTTCTGGAAGAGTTGCTGGCTGGCAAATAGCAATATCGTGACCTAAGTAACAAGAAAGAGAAATGCAAACAACCAAGAAGAACAGAGCAAAACAGAAATATTTCCATAAGCAGAACTTTTTATATCCTGAGAAGTGATCTCCGACTCCAGAGCTCAGAAGGGATACGTTAACGTATTATTTATAAGGTATTATGTGACTCTCAACATCTCATAATCTTTAATAAATTTACTTGCTAGCAAGCTCAACAAGAAAACAGAAAAAGTAGATTATCTCAAATTCTGTGGCAAAATTATTATGGAAGATAAAACTGAACTGATGCCCAGGGCTGTCTGTAGACATCGAAAAAGCACCGCAACTTTGCTCTCCTGCGCTCCCCTCACATCCAAGGGGATCAAGTGCTGGGAAAAGAGATGGCCTAAGCAATCTTGAAACAGGCAAAACCACTGTGGGGTCATCACTGGCTCGCTGTCTTTGTCAGTTTGTTTTAGAAGCCATCTACTTAATTCAGAAGTCAGAAACAGGAGGGGACATACCATGGCCTCACTTTGTGCAATAAGGAGCCAAGGAAGCAGAGGAAGAAGAGAAGGTATTTCCATCCTAAGATTTCAGTGAACCACAAAACAGCACAGTGAGAGGGAAACTCAGTTTTGCCTCATCTATTCCAAAACCCAAGGAGAGCAGCACTAGGACAACCCAGGGGACCTCTACATTAGTATTTCAGATGGAATGTGGAACATGGTTCTGAAGCCGTTTGCCCAATTCACTCCAATGCACCCTGCTTTGGTGCACACTGTAGAGACGTGCCTGGATTCCTTCTGGGGGAACCGAGCCAAAAGACTCACTCCAGGAGGATGCCTGATGCGCTCCAACCATGGGGGTACTTTTGTTCAAAGACCCAGCCCAGAACTAGTCTTAGGTAAAAACCCTGAAATGTGCATAACGCGGGCACTGAGTCCTCAGCACCTCCCATTCTCCTCTATAAAGAGTTTACTTGATCATGGTGCCTTAGCCTCAGAAGATAGCTACAGCTACCACGGCAGCTCAGACAATTAAGAGATAATATACTAGACATACAACATAAAAAATAGGATATCATTAAGATACCAAAGGTTGAAAGGAAGCTGAGAAGTGAAGTACCAGTAGGGAAGCAAAGCTTGTGCCTGTTATCTCCACAGCACTTTCATACTTGAAAAGAGTATGATGTATGACATAATTAAACAACCACAACAAACTTCCTCTTCTCTATCACTACTATCAATGAATTCTCAGGGAAAACAGGGAAGCAAAGCTTCCTAACAGCACCTCCCTTCACAAACCTGAGCAGGTGCTTGCCAGAGGACAATTAATTAAGAGGCCAAATCTCAGTTTGCTCTATTAAATCTCAGAGCTGCTCCTTAACAAAACCTTCCCCTGCAGCAGGTTCTAGATGTCAGCCTGTGGCATTGCTGTTAGATTGCTTTTATCAGTGCCTTTTTTTTTTCTTTTCTTTTCTTCCCTGATGCCATTTATCTATCAGCCAAGGAATCTGACTGCAGAACAAAGCACTGAGGAAAGAGGAAAAAATGGGCAACCCTGCAGCACCCACCACGTGCCCCTGAGGGTCTAGGCATGGGAGGGAAAAGGACTACGTGTGCCACAGATAGAAGCGGTCACAGCAGAGCTCTGCTTGGTTTACAAGCCCACACAGATGCTGATTTCTGTAACTGTATAAGACATTGATAAGAAATTGAAGCTAATTACAGCTCCACAACAAAAGACAGAAAGGAAAGGGGGAATAAAACAACCCAACCCATGTTCCTCGTTAAACTAATTCTTACCACATGCTCCAGTTGCTTTCATAGCTAGGTTTCAGGGTAAAAAGAGAGCATTAAAAGGTCAGCCCAACATACTTCATCTTACTTAGACTGAATTTCAGTTTGTTGTCTGTAGTGCCCTGGCTAAAGCCAGACCTGTGAAAGGTATTCAAAGCTGTAAAACCCAAACCCAGGTACTGATGAGAGATGGCAGACTATGCTCTCTCACAATAAATACGAACAAGGACGGAAAAAAAGTCTCAGAAAGACCATGGAAAAAAAAAACCAAACCACTCCTGGCATGGGATAGTATTGCTCTACACAGTGCTCCTGTGATCTCCTAGAAAATATAAACAAATAAATAAAATATTTAAGAGCAATACCATCAGTCTCCACAAGCAAGTTCATGTTGTTTTGTGACTAATGATATCGAGTGCAGTTATAAATTTAGCAAAAATATTCGATTTCATGTGTTGCTACAACATGGCCTTCATGCTGCAGTTGACTGTAAAGGTAGGTGGAAGAGGGAAATGTCCCAGGATTGTTTCTCTACAACCTATTACATTTATTTTCACCAGATTTCACAGCAAGATTCAGCTTAGGGTAAAGGAGAGATTATGTCTGATCCTTTTTTCTTAAAAGCACACCAAAATACATCAGTGTCAATAGTTTTCAAAGAAATTAACTGAATTTATATTTTTAGAAGCTCAACAGAAAGCCAAAGCCCAGGGACACACATCTGCTTCAGTCCTATGGCTTCCAGCCACCAATGTCACTGTCAATATTTTTCCTCCCCATGAGCCTCTCATTTCAGCCCCACTGCCATATGCATGCAGACAGCTAGCTCACCAAAAATAAGTATTTGTGTCACATCAGAATAAGCACCTGCCACAGGCGAGCGGCCTGCCACTACCGCTTCCACACTGTTTTGCAATACTCTCCCCTCCGTCCTTACTCACTGACCTTTCCACAACCATCCTGGCCTCGTTTTGTGTTTGTTGCAACAAACATCTCCTTCCCCCACCACAGCGCTGTCCTGTGACTCCTTTAGTTTCTTCCATTCTGTTTTCCAGGCTTACTTTATAAGAAAAGGGTGTATTTATAAAAGGGTTTGTGACATATTTCACTCCCATTTTGATTTGGCTGCTCCCCACCTTGGGCTACAAGCACTGCAGAGAACCACAGCTCCGCCAGACAAAGGCACAGCACTGAAGAGACATGGCTTTTACTAAAGAGACAATTAAACCCTCAGCATGAACAATCCTCCTGCATGCACTTCTCAGAGCTGCTAGAAAGCAGTCAAGGGTTTCATTTCAAAATGAATACTCCACAGAAAAATGAGAATCAGACCCTTCTACAAGCCATGAGGGGAACCAAAGGATCCCTCATTTTCTTTTCCAAAAGGCAAATTTGCAGTTTCATCCCCAAATCCTTCGAGCTGCAATGAGAGCCTCTGTCAGCTCACTGAGCCACCTGAGTAACTTTTTCCAGCCTAACTTCGAACTGTAACAACTTGCTGTATCTAACTGCCAAATCTACAGCACTCATTTCTTTCTGTGAATCCAGCTGTCATGTTTCCCAAATGCCTTCACAGTCCCAACTCTCCCAATGCCAAAAAGAACTTTTCACAGATATACATAATTTTGCAAAACACATATGCTCTATGTATGGCACATGAAGCCAATTAACAAGTTTACTTACTGAATTAAAGGATGACACACAACAGTGAAACAAAAACCTCTTGCAGACAGCAAACACATTAACCTTCTCCTCCCTATGAGGCGATACTCTCACAGGGAGCGCTAAGGAGCTTTAAAGTCTAAGTAGATTTTGAGTACCCCAGAAGATCTTTCACGCTTATCTCCACGGCATCTTTTATTCCGTAAGTCCCATAGCGTTTGTGATCACTAGCACGTGGAGTTAAGTGTGAAACGTGTTCAATATGCAAGTCAGCAAGCACAGAACATGCACTAGGGAAAATAAACTCTCTCATAAATGGAAGTAAAAAGACTGAGCATAAAATAAAAGCAGATACCTTTTAACTGGTCGGCTACCACACTCTGACCAACTCGCTCGATCACTTTTCCATCCTCCATTTCATAACGATCATCCAAGTATTTTGCAGTAGCTTCCGAAATATGGACTTTTCCAGCCACCCCGAGCTGCTCCATCAGATTGGCCAAATTGACATCATTGGACCACACATCGAACTTGAATCTCCTCATTCCCAAAATGCCACACAGGACTGTCCCGGTATGAACACCGACTCGCATGTTCACCATTTCTTTTTTCTCTTGGCAAAACTGCTCAATGGCTTTAATCATGCCTAAGCCCATCTCGATGCAGCAGTAAGCATGATCTGCCCGGGGCTCCGGGCAGCCAGCTACGCAGTAGTAACAGTCTCCCAAAGTGCTTATCTTCTCACATTTAGTGTCCTCACACAGACGGTCAAAACGTCCAAAGAGGTCATTCAGGAGTCCCACCAGAGCGTGGGCAGATTTATTGGCACTCATTTTCGTGAAGCCAACGATATCTGCAAACAAAATGCTCACTTGCTCTATCTGCTGCATTTTAAAAGGACGGAATATGATGGGGGTTTTCTGTATGGAGGGCTTCTTCTTCCTGTTTTTGGGGCTTGAGGTGGAATGACGTTTGACAGAGTTTTCACTTTCATCATCCCCCTGCTTCATTAAGTCATCAGCTATTATTCTTGGCATAACAGAATGAATCATCCTCTCTTTCAGGGCTTTTTCCACTTCCAAGTCTTTTCCATGCATGATGGACTGCCCCACTTTCAGGAATGTGCTTCTCGATCTGACTTCGGACATGATAAATAAATGGATACCGATGGCGTGGATGCAGATGTGCAGGAAGGCTTTACTCAACAGCTCCCAGTAAACGGCACCAGCCCCGGGAGGTGTAAAACAGTTCTCATCACGGAAGTGATAACCAAAGGTCTCAAAGAGGACCGAGTATGACAGTCCCAGAAACAAGCTTAAATACAAGGGTAAGTGCATCACTGTGTAAAGCAACAAGAGCACTTCAATACACATAGAAAAACTGCCTACTTGAGAAAGACAAGTGTCTGTGGGATCTGCCGGGGGAGTCTGATTGGACATGTCACCACTTCCTGAGATAGGTTTCAGAGCCTGGAACTGCGGAGCGAGAGTCAAAGCAAAAACCAGGAGGGTGAGTATCAGCGAAGTCCATACATAATGGCGGGCATAAGTCTTGGTGAAAGTGAACGCAAAAAAGCCTACACATACCAAGAGGAAGCACAGAGCCGGCACCATGAAAACAATCTGTTTCTCTCTCATGTGTACGCCAAAATAAATGCCCCAAAGAAGGCAGGCCACGCCGATGTAGAAGAGCGCATAGCGAAACCTGCGCTGGGTCTGCGGGAAGCATCTCTCCATGCAAGCCTCCTCGAGGTTGTTGGAGTCGAACTTGGGGTTCCACCACTTGGAAGAGGCCCTCTCGAAGAGCTGCGGCAGCTTCTTCTGCCGGCGGAGGCCGGGGCCACTGCCGCCACCTCCGCCAGCCCGGCGTGTGCCCCCCGACTCCCCGGAGCTGCAGCTGGAGGAGATGCTGTACTTGCAGTGCTTGGAAGAGGTGCAGCCCTGGTGCTGCTTGGGGTTGATTTTCACCGTCACGCTGTTGCTGTCCCCGCTGGAGTCGCAGCTCACCTCGGTGCTGTGGTGATGCAGCAGCTGCTGGTGCGGTGGGGAAGCCATGTTGTCAATTCCTCCTGAAGAGCCCGCTCAGGAGTTGGGTCTCTCGGGCTGGGGAAGCCACCGGGCTCCTCGGAGAGCCGCCTCTAGTCTCCTCCCGCCGGCACCGCCGCCTGCGCGGAGGGGCGGCCGGGCAGCGCCGCGGCGTTCTGCCGCTCGCCGGGCTCGGCACACAGGGCGCTGGGGCGCGGGCAGCCCCACATATTCCTCCCGCCTCGCACGCCTCCGCCGGCCGGGCCGGGGCTGCCGCCCTCCGCTGGCCCCGCTCCCGCAGCCCTGCCAAGGCGCTCAGTCCCGCGGGGGGGACGCCGGGCCCCCGTCGGGAGGGGACCGCTCCTCCATGTCGGCTGCAGCTGGCCGCGGCTTCCTCCCGCGCCCGCCGGGCAGTGCTCCCCTCACGGCCGCCGCCAAGGGGCTGGCTCCCGCCGCGCCGCCTCCCTCCTCCGCCCGCCCAGCCGGGACGGCACCGGCGGCCGCCCCCCCGCGGCCCTCCCCGCCAACGGGGCCTGGGGTCCGCAGCTGCCCCGCGCTTTCCTGCCGCCGAGGGCAGCGCCTGGGCGAGAGAGCGAGAGCCCCTGCGGCGCCCCTCAGCCCCCGGCGCGGGGTTCCGCCGCCTCCTCCTGGCCTGCTGCGGGGCTGCCCTGTCACCCCTCCCGGCGGGTGGTGCCGCGCCGCCGCGGGGAGCTCCGTGCCCTGCCGGCGGCCAGCCCGCCCGCTGCGCGCCGCCGAGGGAGGGGAAGGACGGGGACGCGCTCAGGCGCGGGCCGCCACCATCTTCCTCACGAGGGGATTCGGGAGGGGGGCTACGGGCGCGCGCCCCCGCCGGCCAATGGGGCGCGGCGCCGCGGCGGGAGCGCGCACACACACAACACCCCCCCCCGCTCTCTCCCTCCTCCCTTCCCGCCCGCCCTCTTCCCGGCCTGAGGGGCGCGGGCGGGGGCCGGTCCCCGCAGACCCCCGGGCGCGCCCCTTTCCCCGCAGCGGGGGGGGGGGAGGGTGTGTGAGTTATTCCTCCGTGAGACAGCGACGCCCCCTCGCCGCGGGCGGGGAAGGGCTGACAGCGACGGGACGGTGCGGCGTAACCGGAGGCTGGAGCCGGGCGGGTCCCTCACGGTCCGTCTGTCCCCCCGGGGCCGCCCTTTCTCCCCTTAGGACGGGTCCCCCCCGGCGGGTCCCCCACCGCCTCAGGGCCGTGTTTGTTCGGGGGGGGCCGGGGAGCCGCCGCCGTTGGCAGGGCTGACATTTGCCATGCGCAAACAACATGCACTTTAGCAAACAATTCAACCTTTCCGCATCCCCGTAGCCTGCTGGAAACTTGCTGGGTTATTTTTCTTCTCTCCTCTTTCTTAGCTTGTTTATAACTGACGGTATCTCGCCTGCACCGCTCCTTCTATTTCATTATCTCTTCCTACCAGATGGCCCGTATCTCTCCCTCCTTCGCAGGGTTTCTCTCTATGCTTGCTTCAGCTTCTTCCCCCCCTCTTCCCAGCTCTCCATCTCTCACCCCTGCTCACAGGTGATGTTAACACCCAAACCGTCGGTCGCACCAACTTCTCATCCTGCTCCCTTTCAGCCCCTGCTCTGGTGCTTGTCCAGTTTCCTCCTGCAGCAGCCCAGGCCCTGCTGCAGCTCCTGCTTCCCTCAATCCCAGTTACTGTTTTCCAGGTGAGCCTTTCCCAGCTGGCTGCTTGCAAAGCGCTCCAGCCACCCTTCCTTCAGCAGTGCTTCTTACCCAACAGCAAGCCCCCTACCCTCAGAAGCCAACACCGTTTAGTAAAATGCACTCTTCTCAAACAGTAATAGAAAATATATGGCCCCACAGATACTGGAACTGAAATCTGCATTTTTTTCCCATTTCCTTTGTAAAGATATTCCTTATTGTGCAGTAACCATGCTGTAAAATGTGGTTTTATTATGATGATTTGGAGAACTTTGTATTTCCTGACATACTCTGGCGGTCCTCAACATAAGGAGGACATGGATGTGTTGGTGCAAGTCCAGAGGAGGGCCACAAAGATGTTCCAGGGGCTGGAGCACCTCTGCTCTGGAGACAGGCTGAGAGAGCTGGGCTTGTTCAGCCTAGAGAAAGCTCCGGGGAGACCTTAGAGCTGCTTCCAGTGCCTAAAGGGGCTACAAGAATGCTGGAGAGGGGCTTTTGACAAGGACACATAGTGACAGGACAAGGGGGAATGGCTTTAAACTGACAGAGGGGAGATTTTGGTTAGGTATTGGGAAGAAGTTCTTCCCTGTGAGGGTGGTGAGGCACTGGCACAGGGTGCCCAGAGAAGCTGTGGCTGCCCCATCCCTGGCAGTGTTCAAGGCCAGGTTGGACACGGGGCTTGGAGCAACCTGGTCTAGTGGAAGGTGTCCTGGCCCATGGCAGGGGGTTGCAACTAAATGATCTTTAAGGTCCCTTCCAACCCAAAGCATTCCATGATCCTATGAAAAAAGTCCAATCAATAGCAATAATTGGCTTGGGTTTGCTATGACACAGCTGTCTCTTGAATTCCAACTAATGGCTTAGCTAATCAATATTTTATAGCAAGTGCTGCTTACCATGCTGCTCTTACATAAACACTGTTAGGAAGAAAGAAATCCCTTAGCTGACAGAGCAGAAAGGACGGATGGCCTCCTAGGCTTGGCTATTAATTGATAAATTTACTAAGACTTCTTTGCAATCTTTTTAATGATTCATCTAAATATTCTTTAAGTTACATTTTTACTTTATAAAAGATGATGAATTTATTTAATCTGGAGGATTAAATAAATGTGACAGCTTCCAAAGATTCAAAGATATTGTAGAAATTTGAGGGGAAAGGAAAAAAGGGGGTTTTGCCTCTATGGCAAAGAATTTAAGGTAAAATTACCTTTTTTTAAAAAACTCTGTTATGTAAACCTGTAAGATTTATGCTGTCATAGAGATGGGGTGATTTGAACTTTGAGATGTAAGAGGTACTGAAATTCCAGCATTAATTCTTTCAGCATTGTTTTATGATAGAATTATTATTATTGTTCTTGTTATTATTATTGCTTACTATATCCTTACTGAGCTGCCAGCCTGGGTCAGCTGCATTACCTTAACACTCCCCCAAAAAGGATAGAAACTGCAAAGAGCTAAAATATGGGGGGAGAGGGGAGGACAACAGGGAATTTCTTAGTAAATCAGGATGTCATTGGAAAGAGCACCAGGGTACCTTTTCTTCCAGTTGAAGGTATAAGTTTTCCCTCTGGTATCAACAAAGTCACGATTTCATTTGGTTCCTTTGGTTCTGGGTTATTAAGAGTGCCTGGGCGGTATGTAAGTAAGTCAAGTCGAACATCATTTGCCTAGCGTGTAGTAAAAGTTGAGGTCCTTCAAACTGGTATTTATTACTGAACCTTGCTTGGATAGACTTTAGTTCAATTTTCATCTAAAATGAAGATGAGGGATCATGGATCATACCTTCCTTCAAAATACAACTGTTGGGCAGTGGTTGGTGTGTGTACAGCAAGTGAGCGCAGGGAGGAGGTGGTTCAAGTGCCTGCATGCTGCACTGACCACTAGCCTGCTCACGCAGTCTGAGGAGGGAGCCCGCTCGTGTATTTTCCCTGTGTGCACACAGATGAGAACAACACTTAGGGCATGGAGGTACATGTGTGCAGGGGACAGAGGACGAGCAGAAACAAAGCTCAGGCTGAGAAACAAGAGAAGTGTGTCTTGTTCCCCCTGTGCTCAATAAAGCGGACTTTGTATGTTCTTAAAGTAAACAGAATCCCATCAAAGATACTGACTACATCACAAGTTTTAATTGAGTGACCCACATGATCCCAAATTTTGTCCCAAGCAGTCTCTACTAGTGAGAGACTACTTTTGATCTCCGCTGATGAAGTAGTCTTCTCTTTTCCAGCTTTCATTTATTGGTTCGAAGGACAGTGAAATGGGTCTGAAGGAGACATCTGACTTGTTAAAACCCTCCCTTGGTAACTCAGATTGTGGTGCCGAGACTGTTCAGAATCCTTGCTCCCCTGAGGAAGCTCCCACTAGGTTTGTTACTCATAAACTGCCATCCTGCTCCTCCTCTTGATCTCAGGAGGGAGAACACTTGTCTTGTACTCACTCCTGTTAGCTCTGCACAGGCTGGGAAAGACCTGGTGCTGCCTCCTGAAAGACTGAAATTTTTAATTGAGTGTTATGTCATGGACACTATTCTTTCACTTTGCTTTTATCACAAGGATTTTTCTCCATCGAGTTCAAGAAGCAGGTTAAATATGTGTACACAGTAATCAAGAAATGCCAGTGATGCTTGTATTTATTTCAAGTATGAATAACATTTGTCTTAGAGGGCAAGAAGTGGTTTGAAGTTCTGTCTGTTACTTCCTGCCCTGCCTTCTGATTTGTTTTCACCCAGGAGGAGTTTAACCCCATGGCATGTAAATACAGTCAGTGTGTCCCTCTAAGGCAGTGTCTGAGTGGGCAATGTTCGTAGCATCCTTTAAGGAAGATGCTTCCTTTTGGTCATGTTCATAGCAACCACTGTTCGCACATCTTGGTGGAGCTGGAACTACCATGCAGTATCAGTTTTGAGCCCCAGATTTGTTTTAGTGTCTGGTAGGTCTGGGTTGTGCTGTTTTCACAGGGTATTTGCCCTTCCAAAATACTCTGTGACTGCTTTCCTTTCTCAGAGACCGAGCTAGAGGAAATATTTTACAGAGCAATAGCTGGGCAAATGCACATCCTACTTGCACGTATCTTTTAACTTGGTGCCCCTAAATATACATATTTATAGAATTTAATTTACTTCCCTTCTAAGAGGTGCAGCTTTTTCAGCTGTAATGATTAGCTTTTGTTTGACATTCATAATATTGTACTGCACGGCTTACCTGATGGAGCTATGCGAAACTATTTATGGGGGTTCTGAAATGTGACAACCCACTTTTTTAGATTTCACAAACCACCTTCACAAGGTGGAGGAATATGACATGGGAGCTGCTGGCTGGAACAACAGCCTGTGTAGCTGGGGAGGAGGAATGCTCTTTAGAAATCTGTGGCTTTTTTTGCATGCTGTCAAAGGAAAACTTACAGACATCATTGATGTTGATCCTGTCTGGCTCTGGAAACAGCATAAATATTGGAGAAAAATATGTTAAAATCTATTTAGTCCATCCACAGACAGAAAGGCTCAAGGGAGACAGCCCACATGCCCCATTCCCTACTTTCTTACCTTAATAAATAGCAGGATCTCCCTTTCTGACAAACTTCTGCTTCTTGACATGTGCAGAATTCGTTATGAACTTTGGTTTGAATCCTGGTAACCTCTAGGTGAACGAATTCGTGTTATTGATGTAAAAACAACCAATCCTGACTTCTGTTCACAGACTAACAGGTAAACATGAGAAAATACTTTAGAGGATTGGTACTCCTTCATGCCTTTTAAAATTAGAAAGTATCATGATGCTTATTTTGCCTTTCCATAAAAGAAGAGCACAAGGATTACCTTTGACGTCTCTTTGAAGCCACAGAAGCTGCAAAGTGGTGCATTCTCCTCACTTCCTCAGGGCAGCCAGGTTTGTGTTCTGTGTTTTCATCCTTCTGAAATTGCAGTTCAAATTATTCATATTACTGACATGATTTCATATCCCAGATAAGATGAGCTGATAAAGTAAGCTAGTAAGCAGCAGCAGATCTTTTTATGTGACTTGGACCTCAAGAGGGAGGATAAAACCTGAGCGGGAACCCCTGGCTCCCACGGGACCAGGATTTTACTGTCAGTCTTTATGGCTGTCTCATTCAAGTGGCCTTCTATGCTGAAAGCAATGCAGAGTCTACCACTTATTTGGTGAAATGTCTGCCACCAGGAGGTGGCTTCACTCAAATATACACTTTGGTAAGATGAAGACAAACTCAAAATTTATTGCTCATTCCATTCATAACCAGAAGTTCTCCTGGGCTTGCCAAGCTGCTGAATCAGCTCGGGTACCTCACCCTTGAGTCAGCAAAGCCTGAAATAGAAACTAGCGCCCTTTCTGAAGAGAGGAAGCACCACTGTTGTCTGCAGATATATTCGCATCTAATCTGCTCTGGTGACTATGAACAGTCGGTGGAGGAACTTGCATGACACTCTTCTTTAAAAAGAAAAGAAGGGAAGGTGAGAAGGCATTTCCTTACTTGAAATGAGCGTTAAGATTGCTATGAATGTCTGGATGTGGAAGCACCAAGGAATAAACAGCAGGAGCACTGTACAAGTGGCAGTCGTTTATGTCACCCAGCCCAGCGCAAACTCCCAGTGCACCTTCTTGCAGCTTCTCAGGACATTGAAATTAGGGAGATGAGCAACAGGCTACAGACAAAAGCAAAGTCTTAAGCCTTTAAGAAATGATGGCAAGAAGACAGGGTAAAAGCTATAAAACACTGACTGGAGATCGCCTACCGTGGTGCTCATCCAGGATTCCCAAAGTAGAGTCGAGTCACTCTTGCTGCCATGCTGTAACTCCACTCCACAGCACAGCACGAAATAGCAAAAAACAGTGCAAATGACCAACAGTTGCAGTCAAGTAGTGGGAAGTGACACTGTCAAGTCATCAGCAGGACTTCTGTGAGTAGGTGGAAGGCAGTGAAAAGGCATGTAAAAATAGTCCTGATGTGATATAAATTAAGGAGGAGTTTCTGTGGCTCCAAGTCGGGCCAAGAAGTAGTAAAATAATCACAGTGTTAATTCACCCGTTCTCCCCTGCTCAAGTTGCTCAGCTTTTTATCTTGCAGATGTAGCCCAGTAATTTTTAGCATCCCACAAAATGACACCTGTTAAAAATAAAGTTTCAGGGACATGTCAAGCAAATACTTGTTGTGTGCCACCTTCCCGGGAATGCTCCTGGTTTTCCCTCCACACGTGCTGCAGGTCTCACACTCTTCCTGGTCCAAGCAAAGGACTGCCACTGGCACTTTCTGTTAAAAGTCCTCCAAAATGGTTCTACCTTCCATAAAGAGCAGGTTGTTCTGATGGGCAAACAAAAACCAGTAACCCCTTTCAAACTCTGAGCAGATGAGAGATGACACCATTACCAGGCTGAGGGGAAAAACTCACCCTTTGCCTTGGGGAAAGTCCAGGTGTATTTTACTTTCCCTGGAAACTTTTCCTCTGACTCCAAAAGAAGGGCTGGATGCCCACGTGCTGTCCTGTGCCACAATGAACCTGCTCCCGTCTCACCGTGAAGATCTTGTACATGCTCCTTTACCTGCACAACATCACGGCTGATGTCATCTTGAAAAATACAGTTTATTAAGCCAATGCTATGGATAAACATAAAACAAAACCTTTCTATTCTATTCTCACAGCTCCCTTATTTAGACAACCGGTCCTCATAGCGCAGTTTCTGTGGGAAGGTCCTGATGGATAGGGGAGCAGAAAAAAAAAAGGACCCTCATAACTAAATTGTTCTAAACCAGGCTAACTATTCAGAACTAAACAATTCATATAACCATACAGGCAAGTCTCCTCCTAGGGTGACACTTGGCATGAGATTTTCCTGCAGTACTATGGAGGAAACAATAGAGATTTGGAAAAACAGTCATTTCTGCAATGGGTGTGAAGGTTGCAACACGTGATTTTACCGTTTTCTGATTTTTACAACAGTGCAATTGCAAATTCCAGCACATTTTATATCTAATGTTTTGGATTATTCAAGTGAAAAGAGGTGGGGATGAGAATTTATTGGCACAATTACAGGCTTATGCAGTCATCTTGTGCACACACCACAGGTTTGGAAGAAAGACCTGCTGCAAATGCACAGAAAACCCTAGCTGGGGGATTGTAAGTGCCGCAAGGAATTACACAATGTAAAATGCAGTGATACGTGCTGTGCGTGCACCCAGCCCTCTTTAAATTTAGGTTTCTAGGGGTAAGAGAATTGCTGTGGCATTGTTGTGACTTGATCTCTTGTCTCGGTTGATGTGTGACAGAAAGGTGACACCAGCGCTGCTGAGCTGGGAGTGGGTCTGGCGAGAGCTGTTTGAGCTGAGTGTTCCCAACTGCATCCATGAATAGATTCCCTTTCTCCTTCCCTGGCTCAGGCTGTCACAGTGTATTTTAGCTACAAATCTGTTATTCTGTGCTGTGGGTGCCAGAATCATTTAAAAAAATAACCCAACTCAGTAATATCGGATTTTTGGTGATCTTCTCTTTCCCCCCCCCCAGAAAGAGCAGAAGAGAGCATCCTTCTCAGCTAGACCTGAGATTTCACCTCCATGGCTGCAGCTCTGATACTGTCTAGGAATATAGATGACCCCCACTACTCAAACCAGAGCCCTCTGATACACTAGCGTGGTGTCTGAAATTGGGGAGGCCCAGTGCAGTGCATTGATCCTACTGCTAGGTGATATATTTAGCATTTGTATTCATTAAAAACTGATGTCATTCTAAACCAGTCACTGCTGGACTTCACTCTTTATGACTGAAAGATTTTATTTACACTGCACAAAGGAAAGGCTACAGTAAAAGATTACTGTTGGGGCTTCAGAATCAAGTACATAAAAATCACAAAAAGATTACATTTTAGCATTTTGACACTCTCAAACGATACCCATGGAGTGCTTGATGCTTCCAGAGTATTCAGGACTTTTGCAGTGCTATCGATGGACCATGAGTGCAAAAGGAGCAGTGAATGCCTTCCAAACACTCATGTTTAAAACCGAGAATGAATGCATGTTTCTGCCACGTGCCCAGTTCTGTTTCCAGGGAACAAGATGGGAAGAAAATGGTGCTGAAAACACTAATGCACTCACTTTGGCAGAGATAGTTATCGTGTCTCCTCGTCATCTTTACCTGTGTTACTGCCCTGACAACCGTGGTATGGTATGGAAATAAAAAGTGAAGTCGCTCAGGTCTGGGTTCTGCTGTTTGTGGACTAGACAAATACATGAAATACATTTTGATAGGGGTAAGAGAAAACACACCCTTCTGCAGCAAAGCAGACAGGTCAGTTCTGGGGTACTGAAAACACAGCAAATGTTTGTTAAAAAGGGAGCCTGGAGGGGGGCAAAACACAGTGGCATATAGAATTATATGAAAGATTGCGGAGGGAGAATTATACAATCCAGCAATTATTGGCTGGATGCAATCAGGATTTAGGAATGGTGCCCTAATCCTTTTATAAAGCGTGGATCTCCTTGAATCGGGTGATGGGAGTACCGCAGTCACACTTGATAAGCAAAAATCAAATAACCCTCATGCTTCATGGCCTGTGCTAAACATTTAATGACATAGTCAGGAAAAAACATAACCTATCACAGGTTTTTCAGCCATTTCCCAGCAAAGGTTTCCTCCAGGCTGCAGCTTTCAGAGGCTCTGTGTGATTTATACCTGTGAGACCTGCTCAGAGGTTATGTTTCAAGCAGGTTTAGAGACGCATAATTTACCAAAGGATATCTCGAAGAGAGAATTTGGTGCAGATGGAGTTGGCCGCTGTGCTCCTATGTGTGACCCCCTCTTGTCACCACGTACCTGAAACTGTCCCACGTATTGTATGTTAATTTGAGAAATTATTTCCTAGAACACTTAGAAAACAAAACAAAGAGCTGGAATTGCCTCTCAGTATTTCTTCAGTCCAAACAAACAAACCAACAAGCAGATTGTGTGTCTTATGTGTTTAGTCAAAACATCTTGGTTATTAGTAGTAAACTCCTGGGTGCCTGGAGAACCTGCTCAGGGATAAGCTACAAAGCTGAAGCATGGCTGAAAATATGTATTTTTAAATGTATTAAAAATATATTTTAAAAAACCCTATTCTGCCATCTTCAGCTGATGTTTCTGCAAGGTAGTAAACACAACCTCTCCCCTGCAGTGATGGGACATGCTGTGTGGCAGCAGGGATGTGCCATTGCACTGGTGTGTATCAAATGTGCAGTGCCAGTGGCTGGCTGGTGTGCTTGTGCCTCCCTTGAGGGCTCTGTCTCTCACAACTAGACCTGGTCCACTGTGAGGATCACTGGAAGATGTTACATGCTCCTGCGAATCCCTGCAATGGTTTTGGGAGGCAGAGACATGTGGCTTAGAGAGAGAAAAGGCTCCGGCTATAAACTGGGAAAGTAGGGTCTGAGAAGCAGATGCATTGTGCTCAGTAGGGTTTTCCTCTCTGCCCATTCCTCTTCTTTTACCATCCTCATTTCAGTTCCTTTCTCGGCTTGGACTATCTGGAAGAGCAGGGAAAATATTCTATTCCCCTTTCACAGTTGTAACACATATTTATTAAATTCCATTTTATTATAACCCAAATAATGATTGCCATGTGTTATTTTTTATCTGGCCATTTCAGCTCTTAACAAAGGAATTGCCCTGGAATTGCTCTTAATCTGGATCACTCACCAACTTTTCTCATTGTGTTTGGTTCAAAGTCAAGGCACATGCCGTATTCCTGTAAAAGCAGTTTGTTTTGAATGGAGGTGTGTTGATTTTTAACCCCATTTTTCATCCTGCCCTGTTTTACCTTCACAGCGAGCTGCTTAGACCAGGAGGCACCAAGTGTATCACTTTGCTACTGCCTCAAACTTCTTACAAGCCAGAAACATGGGCAGGGCTCTTGGAGTGATTATCATCTTCTTAACCTCAGCCAGACTGCAAACCATCCCACAACACATCTTCTTCCCCTAAACTAGCAGCGTGGTTCGCTACCCATGGAAATTTCAGCAACATGGAGCCTCTGCCTTCAATTTTTCCCAGCAAGACAGTGCACAGCAGCGACGACATAGTAGGATGTTTCTGTCTTTCACAGAACAGAGCTTCAGGTGGTGTGTGCCTGGAACCCACCACTTCTGCACCACTCAGTATCCTACAAGAGGATTAACACGTGGATTTTTTGGGCTGAAGTCTTACTTAAATTATATATTAGAGTGAAAAGTGAACACCCCATTTGTAGGAATAAAGGATGGTCCATGCCTAAGGGTGCTCAGCAGAGATGCTCTGGGCTGGCTGGGCTGCCCCATCCATCTCCTGCGCAGCATCTCAAAGCTGCGGTCTCCTCAGTCCGAAAGAACTCCGTTTTTTAAAGCCTGAAGTCTTACAGAAGGTAAGGAGAGGCAAGCAGGGCTGAAGAAACCTCTTAGTAGGCTGCAAATGTTGCATTTAGTGTTGCTGCTGTGTAGGAAGAGCTCAAAGCTTTATTTAGCAAAAGCAGGCAAACCTACTGGACTGTAGTGTTGGAGGCCTTTAATGTACAGCAGATAACTGTCTTTAATTAGCTTTATTTACACAATTGGTGTCAATGTTGAGCTCTCTAAACTACAAGGGCAGAATGTCCTTAGTGGAAAATGCGATTTCTGAAGCCTGGCAATTTAAACTCAGGTGGGAGAGTTTTTGCTCAGACTGCCTGGGGAGAAATACCACCTTTGGCTCAGCAAACCAGGAAGGATTCTCAGCCCACAGCCAAAATTTTTCAATAAAATAATGAAAATGGAGGATTATAGTTTAAACTGTTTTGCAATCACTAGCCTCAATCCTGCAGACACTTACCACACACACTTAACTTTATACTCGTGCTTAGTTTTGCTGACCTGCATGGGATTTTTCACACCTGTAGATATAAGTACGTGCCTGAGGGTTTACAGAGTGGAGCTTAAACCCGAGCATTTGTTATCGAAAAAATGACACTATGTCGAGATCTCCATACTCGGCTCATTGAGATTCTTTATGTTGGGGAAAAAAAAGCTGAGAAATTCAGGAATTAAGATTCCTCAGGTGGTCTCAGACCTGCTCCCTCGGGTGAATAGGAGCTTTTGTTGTGCTGGATCACAGCACTGGGCCATGAAACTTAAGTAGCAGCTATTAAAAAACCTCACAAAACCCAAAACAAAACCTTTATATATTTTGAATCTACTGCTCATAGGAAGGTATTGCCTGCATTTCTTTTCACTCTCTAATGTGTATCACAGCTAAAAAAAGTATGTTTGGACACTAGCTGAGACTGAAAGGTTTCCCCTCATCAATGGGAAGCAACTGACTGGGA
Organism: Strigops habroptila; assembly: GCF_004027225.2. Classification (NCBI taxonomy): domain Eukaryota; kingdom Metazoa; phylum Chordata; class Aves; order Psittaciformes; family Psittacidae; genus Strigops; species Strigops habroptila. The sequence continues at coordinate 75,955,001 of NC_046358.1, forward strand.
AAGAAATATTTTTAGATAATTTTTCTTTTTTTTTTTTATTTATTCCTTTTATATCATGGGAGTATATTCTACCTGCCACAAAGCAACTTGTTGAAACCCCTGAAAGAGGAATAAATCACCTCTGCAAACTACAGTCCTGCTGTTTCTGCGCAGAAGGCAAACTGTCATTGAGCACACTCACATCAGGGCATTTTGTGTTTATGCAGAAGACGATGACGTTTACAAGCAAGGGAGGGGGAAAAGAAAAGCCATTCACTGACACTGTGGTCCTGGCAAAATATTTTCCTTCTCTGCTGCATCAGCAGAGCCTGCTGCATCAGCAGAGCTCCAGCCGGACACGGCTGGAGCCCTGGCCCAACACAGGACCATTGCTGTTGCTCTTTGCTGTCCAGCACCGAGTGAAGCCAGGGCATTCCCGCAATCCCCTGCATTTCATCCCAGACCCATTGCTCGCCATCACCACCTGCCATGTCTCCAGCCAGCTAGAGTCCCCGATCTACTTGTATTTAGGCAGCATGCTTCGTGCTCCCTCCCCATCCATCCTGACCCTCCAATTGACCCAGCTTTCCGCGTGGCTCTGAAAAGCCAGCTTTGCCTCTCAGGATGCTTCTCACATGATCTTTATCACACTCGGCCTAATATTTTCAATGTAGTATTTCTGGCGCCAGTATTGTACATGCCACAGGGCTTATTTTTCATTGCTGCCCCTTTTTATCTCCAACTTCCTCACTCTAAGCCTTATCTAGGCTTTTTGGCCTTTCCCTGGGCAACATCAGGGGTTTAAGGACCTGCTGCAGAAGGGACGGGGACACTGGCCATGCTGTACTAACCTGCCATGGTTGGCATACCTAGCTCTGCATTGCTGCTGCTCCCATCTGTCATTCCTGGCATTCCCTAGATTTTAAGCACTGCTTCTGGCCATGTCACCATCCTGTCAGTACCTGGGAAGAGGCAGAGGAGGGTCCCCCTTCAGCCCCCGCTGCCGTGGCTCCTCTCGGTGTCCTCTCGCAAAGGCTGACCCATTACCAGCCCATGGTATCCTGCCTTTACCTTCAGCGGGAGAGAGCTGCAGCTACAATAACCCGGGCAGGCAGTACTATGGGAGACCCTGGCCCGGAATGCCATGAACCCTGTTACGCTTTGCCCCATGACCACGCTTGTGGGCACAGCTCTGATGCAGACCTTGGGGCTGCAGTAGCCAGGGCTGGCTCTTTGGCAGCGTTGGGTTTGGGCCTGGGCACCTCTCCAATGTTTCTTCAGGGCCCAGCACTGCTCATCACGGTTTGAGCAGGTACTGGGAGCACCCTGTGCCTGGCAGCCTGGTGGGTGGAGAAGCTCCACTATTGATTTTACTGGGGCACACAGTGTTCATGTACCCAGCTTTCCTGACAAATCCCTGCCCTGGCCGAGCTTCAGCATTTTGCTTTGACCAGGTACATTGCACCTGGTGCTGGCTGCAAAGGAGCAACTAAGGACATCGGGGACCAACGAGGTGAGCAAGTACAACAGCCGTGATTTTGGCCAGGGTTAGGGCTGCAGCTGCAGCTGACATGAGATTTCCATCGGTTGCAATGGGTCAGAGGCAGCTGGGGCTCCTTTCCTCCCTGCTCAAGCTCCCACTGCTGGGAGCTGCAGGCAAGATTAAGGAGAAAAAGCAATGTACGGGTCATGGGAAGAGGGAAAACAGAAGCAGCTTGGCCAGCCGAAGAGGAAACGGTGGGACACAGATGTCCGTGGAAAGCTGAAGCCACTTACAGAGGATGTGTTTACTTGTATTTCCTTCCACTGTGGCTTAATTGCAATGTTTTTTAATGACAGGTAGGACAGGAGCTGGGCTTCTGCCTAAGCACTTCTCCATTCTACATAGAAGCGCTGAATTTAATATTAACAACAATTAATCACAGCTACCGGGAAGCACCCGGCAGCATTCCCGGCCCTGGGAGTGCTTGGTTCGCATGCTCAACCCTATTAATTCATATGTCTAGACAAATGGCACTGGAAAGTCACAAGGAAGCTCACCACCAGCTCACCCTCCTGTGCTGCATTTTCTCTCCTCATGCCCCAAAGGGCTGCTGGGATAATTCCAGCTCCCTGCAGGCTGGCTGAAGTTCGCTGGATCTCAAGTTGCTCCAAACCCTGTCCAACCTGGCCTTGAACACTGCCAGAGATGGGGCAGCCACAGCTTCTCTGGACAACCTGAGATGCCACATCTGCTGGGGTCTTCCAGTTGCAGCACAGGGCATTCTGGGTGCAAGGTTTGGTGGGGTTTTGGCCCCAGCATCGGATACATGGGGACAGCAGGGGACAGGCTGGACAGGGATGGTCCCCTCCTTGTCTTTCCCTGTAAGATGCAATGTGGTGCCTGGAAAACTTCATTGCAAATAAGCCACTGGAATATTGGATATTTTCATCCCTGAAATGCAGAGATGCCACCAAAGGCTTGAGGAGGGCGGCCAAAGGGGACCATAAACCTCTAGGCTTGTGTTTGAATACTGGCAATGCCAACACCAGGCTTTGGGAGACCTTTGGGAAACCTGCTCGAGGCCGCCCTTGGTGGGAACGCCCTGGGCACAGGCAGGACCCGGCGAACACCGAGTTCTCGGCAGCACCAGCACCTCTTCCCCATGATGTCTCTAAGAGAAATGTTTGTCTTTTCTACCCAGGAGATGGAGCAGAGCCGCTGCCAGCACGACATCTCAGTGGAATCAGTTTTTGTTCTGCTAGGAGTATTACCAGCTCATGATTCACATCTTTACAGCAGCTTTGGAAAGAAAATGTGCTGCTCGCCAGGCAGACCTTCATGCACGTTGGGATGCCGCGGTTTTTCCAGACTTTCCAAAGGAAGCCACGGCCAAGTGAGACATTCCTTCTCCTCTTCCAGCTTTCTTGGAACAACCTTCTCTGATTAGTGACCAAGACAGATAGTTGGAAAGACAGACAGACAGACAGGCCAGGCAGCAGGGTTATAATAAGCAGTTTGCATGAACCCCAGCCTCCAGTGGGCTGGTGCCTCCACCGGGCTGGTGCCTCCACCCACCTCTTGCTGGATGACTGGTGAGAGCTCGCCATGGTCCTTGACCCCCTGTTCTCCACTATGGTCCCCAAACCCCTGCCCTCCGCTGTGGTCCCCAGTCCCCTGCCCTCCACTGTCGTCCCCAATCCCCTGCCCTCCACTGTGGTCCCCAATCCCCTGCCCTCCACTGCAGACCCAGAGCCGGGTGCTGCACAGGCTCTGGTTTGCAGCACAGCTCCTGCCTGCCTGGGTGCCTTTGCCACCTGGGAGAGCACAGAGGCCACTTCCAGCCAGGGCACCCCTGCAGGGCTCTTCCCAGTGCAGCAGGTGAAGCAGCCACGGTGCAGAGCATCCCCGCGTGCTGCAGCCCACCCCTCTGCCGAGGCGTGCGGTGCTGCCAGCGAGGCTGAGTCACGGGCACTGTGCCTGCCGCGGCGCGTGGGCCCCCAGCCGTGACTCAGCCCCACGGCTGCCAGTGCTCGGCACCAGCCCCACAGCTCCCGCTTCTCCCCAGCGCTTTGTGACGGAGCCCCCGTGGGTGAATCAGAGCCGGCTTCGTGCTGGTCCCGCGGGGTTGAGGGGAGGGTTGGCCTTTCTCTCTGAGCACGCAGCATGGCAAGGGCCTCTGCGAGGGGAGGAGGAAGAGGGGGAGCACGCATAAAAGAGCATCTCCTGGTGCGAGTGGGAGCAAGAATCTGTCTCACCAGGGGAGATCACGCTGCCCTGGAGCGCAAAGCAAAGGAGCCGGGGGTCACTCTGCTCCTTTGTGCCTATGGCTTGGGAAGCCAGGTTGGAAAAAGCAACCAAATGGCTCAGGTATGGCCAGCAGGTCCTGTGCAGGGATAGGTAGAAGGCTGGGGTGCAGAGAACGAGGTGGGAGCTCCTGCCTCACTCCCTGCAGCTGCACCCCCTCAGACATCCCAGTCCTGGCGCCTGCACCAGTAGGAGAAACACAACAAGCATCTCCAGGGAGTGTGTTTGGGAAATACCAGGTTTTATTAGACAGGCTGATGTTCAAGCTGACAGTTTTATCCCAATGCACACAATGACGAGCGTCTGCACAGGCCTCCCTCCCTCCTGCGATGCTCTTAGGTGAGACGCTCAGCACCACAGTGCCAGAGGCGTGGGGCCTTGGGGTTTCTTGGCAAAATGAAAAGGTCTCCCTTCTCCCCATTTCTGCTCCCAGATTCACAGAGCTCTCCTAAGAAAGCTTGGAGAGAGCTGGGCTGGGGACTGCGATGCTCTTGGGACTGAGTGCCACTTGGCTCCACGGGAAGAGAAAGCATCTCAGTGTTGGCATCTCCCTGAGCCAGCATGGAGCCGAGTCAGCATGTGCCACAGGGAGCAGAAACCAGCCTCAGCCCCAGACCACCATTGCCATCATTTTGGAAAAAGAACCCTGACGTACACTATCATGGGGGGAAATGGGGTTTGGCTCTCACAGAGGAGCCCCAGCCATGGGGGACATGGGCACCAGGGTTTTCACAGAGCATGCAGGTGCTGAAGGGAAGAGAAAAGGAGGAGAGGAGGCAATGAGTGCTGGAGGATAAAGCAAAAGAAAAGGGATGGGGAGAACGATGGGGGCGGCCTGAGAGCAGAGCAATAGTGCCTTCAGGTTCCAGGCCATAAAGAAGAGAGAGCTCCTTCCTGGGATGGAGGGCCCTATCCCTTTGTACCCCAGAGTCCATGGGCTTTGGGGGGACAGAGCAGCAAGGAAAGAGATGGAACTTGCAAATAGAAACGTTTGATGATCTTTGCTTGCCATGACAGTGATGTGCAGTGTGATGGCAGGAACAGTGAGAGCATTAGCCCATTTCTGTTGGTGTTTCTATTGCATCAGCTCTTAATGGAGAGCACGCAGACAGGCCCAGAGGGGGAGAGTGAGAGGCAAGGAGGAGTGGGTGAGACAGAGAGGGATGCTGATGAGCAACAGGATCATGTACAAGAAAGAAGAAGAAACAGCAGTGGAGGGGGCAGCAGCTCTGGGGCAGGTTTGAGACCCCATGGCACTGACTCAGGAGCACAACGCTTCTCTCCAGGCTGCTCTGGCTGCTGCTTTCTCTGATGCTCTGCCTGCTTTCCTTCGGACCTCCAGTCCCCTTTGTGCTGTGGGCAAAATCCCTCTGCGTGAGCCATGCCCTTCCCATGCTTGGACATAGATTTGTGTCTGGTTCAAATGTAGAGTCCTACCTCGAAGCAGAGGCAAGGAGCATGGGAGTCCTTGGACAGCATCTCCCAAATTCACCTGGACTTGAGGGGACCTCTTCTTCACAGCACCCGGCCTCAGTGCCAGGGAACATGGAGCTCCCACGGACCTTTTGCCTTTGCTCGTGTCCTGTGGGGCACGTGGAGGCGAGCAGCCCAGCCCTTCACACCCTTCTCATCACAATACAGCCTTCCATTCTCAGCTTTCTCTTTCCCTCTTTCATTCCTTTTTCATTTTTCTTGCCTCTGCCAGCACCTCCACACCTTTGTGTTCCTGTCAAAGGTAAGTCCTTGTGCTCCAGAGGCTCCTGAAGAGCACCCCTAGCTGCAGTTGTTTGACAGGAGGAAGCAGAAAGGATGTTCAGCAGGTCATTGGTGGGCTCGAAGGTGCCAGTCTCCATCCAGAGCAACATCTACCTCTTGGTTGGTTCTTGTGTGGCTCAGCAGCCAGCCGTGCTGTCCATGAGGGCCAAGTGATGAGGCCATCCCTAATCCCCTGGCTTTCACTGGCAGGTTTCAAGGCCAACTGTCCACAGGGAACCTCCCCCTGCTTGGATGCTTCCAGAGCAATACTCCTTCTCCCAGAACTGAGCACCAATGTGCAGAGATGAGCCAACAAATGGCTAAAATCGGGGAAGTGTGGTGAACAAGCCACAGAAACCTGCCTGGATTGTCCTAAGGAGAACAGGTCAACAGATGGGCTAGTGACCCCCTGTTACTGCCTCCTTCCAGAGAGCACAAAAACATGAGGGTCTGACTGAGAAAACACCCACATGGGCTTGAACAAGGTCAAACTGCCAAACTCTTGACCCTGATCGCAGGCTTGACTTGCCAGCATGGGTTTTTGAGGTTAATGGCACACGCAGCCATGAAGCGCCCTCTCCCTGTGCTGGGCCAGGGGGAGGAAAACCTGCCCACAGCATCCTGCTCACAGGACTGTCTGCTGTGGGGTGCTGGCCCTCCTCCTCCAGCACAGCTTAGCCAGTGCTGGCAGCTCCTTTCCAGCCCACTTCTTTCTCTGACATGGACTTGCAAATTCCATCGTGGCTACCTGTCTGGAACCGCAAATGCCCCTGCAAAAGCCCCTTCATAAGGTGAACACCGAGGCAAAGGCTGCAGAAGATCAACTCCACTGCTGAATGAAAGGACCAGGCAATCTAAAAGTCTCAGAAAGGAAAAACAAGATCAATATTTGTGGAGATTTGTAGGATGTTTGTGCTTGAAAACAACAGCTGAGACCTGGCCTCTCTTTCCTTGCCCAGCGCTTTGCGCCAGGGCTTCCGGTGATGCCTGGGTTAGTGTGTCACCACTCTCCACTCTCCGGTGTGCTCTCATGCCGTGCCCTCGTTCTTGCTCCCTGCTGGCTTCAGGGATGCAGAGGATGAAATTCCTCTTCACACAGTGTTGGCATGAGTGAAAAAGCAGCTACAGTTCTAGCTCACTGTGCATTGCTCATACTTACAGCTTAAACATTGCCTTCTACTCAAAAGAACAAAGATAAAATGTCAGGAATTCACAGTTTTTATTCTCTTTCTTATGCCCACCCATCTTCCCCTGCCATCGATGTCAATGACTCAACGTCCTCATTGTACAGTAGCCTTTGCCAGTGCGGCACTCAAAGGGTTAACAAACCACGGCTTCTTGGACAGATAAGACATAAGCTCATTCACCGGTAGGAACACGTGGACGGTTAGATCACAGAAACACCTTAGGGCTTCCTGTAGCGATTCTTTGGAGTTTCGCCACAGCCAGTGATGTCGCAGGACAGAACATTGGGCTTCTTTCCCAAGCCAATGCTTCCCAAGAGATCGGGAAGCTCACGAGTGATGGCCTTCTCGATCTTCTCTAGGAAACAGCCTCCCATGTAGGAACACTGCTGAGACAGCAGCTTAAAACTGGTGATGGGGTTGATGCCAAAGAAGTCCTTGTAAGCCTCGCGGTTGGGGAGGTCAAATTTGCTGACATTGGTCTTTGCCAGAATGGATTTAAAGATAAAGAACTTGTCAGGATCTTCCACAATGTCCCTGAAAACCAGTTCTCCATCACTAAAGAAGGTCATTTTGTCCTTGTAGGTCTGTAGATAGCGATCGACCAAAAGGGCGTGGATGCGCACCCGGATGGCGTGCTGGCGTATGAAGGCAATCTTATTTTCCATCCTGTTCTCAATCACTTGGTTGAGATCTTCCAGGAGCGATATCTCTTCTTTGAGGAACAGGTCTCTGTGGGTATCCGGATGGTAGTCCTGGGGCCAGAAGGAGCTCACGTACACCCTGGGTGGCTCTGTGACGTTGATGAGAGGAGCCAGGCTCCAGAATAGGGCACCGTAGACTCTCATGAGCTCCTGGGTAGCCAGGCTGTCAGCTTTGTTCAGGATGATTCGAATCTGAGACTCGCGGCCCTTTAGCTGGCGAAAGAGCATCTCCAGCTCCAAGCCCACATCCAGCTTTGTAGGGTCAAAGACAATGAAGATGAGATCAGCTCTGTCAATGAACCACTGGCACACGTCATTGAATGGGTAACCTTGGGAAGAAGAAAGAGAGAAATCCAGCAGAGATAGCCAACATAGGATGAGTCCCTTCAGGAAAAGGGATAGATAAACTGTGAGCCTGCCATGCCTCACACCCTGTCTTCATTGGACACGGTGTGAGACACAGCGGACTTCCCATGCAGCCTAGAACCTGTTTTGCATGTGCTAAAAACACTTCAGAGTTTCTTGGCATGAAAACCCATCCCTGTGTGCCTGGGCCTGTGACTACGTGTCTCCTTCAGCCTCACCTCCAGTCTTTCTCCCTGCTGCTGGCCACAGATGCCTGGTGCTCCTATGAGTAGGTATCAGCCACGTCACTGCTTTCCCCAGTAGGCACCAAGCGGGTCAGGAAACCCTGCTGATCTGTCCTAGCACACCAAGTGCTGTGGGGATGGACTGGTGCTTCTCTGGGCCCTGCTGTAGCACCAGCCATTGGCAAAGCCTGGCTCCAAGGCTGACAAACAGGAAGTTAAATGAGGAGCTGAGGCACATCTCACATCCTTACAGCATCTTTCCTGGAGTCCCTTAGATGAACCCAGTAAACCCCTACCTCGCTCTTGCTGCTTGCGGTTTTCAATGATGCCTGGCGTGTCCACAAAGGTGACTCGCTCCAGCAGCTTGTGGGGCACCTCAATCCCTATCAGCTTCTCCAAGAAGTTCTGCCCAAACTTCTCCAGGGGTGAGAAGGAGCGGGCACTGTCAGCAGCCATCACGATGCCCTCGATGGTCTTCAGCTTGGGGCCATGCATGATGACAGTGAATTCGGAGGTGGTGGGTTCTGCCCCTGCCCAGAAACAAGAACAGCAGAGCTGTGAGATCCACACTGGGCAATGGACGTGATAGGGCTGGCCTTAGACTAGCTGGGGAGCTCAGGAGCATCACTTGCTTGCCAAGAGATGCTGGAGGAAGGCAAGCAGCAGGGCTATGAAATTCTTGCCAAACCTCTTGAGAAAATGCCAGCAGGGCTGATTTCTGCGGGGACTGGTTGTTCTGGAAGTGGCCTGACTGCACAAGGCACCCTGGTGAAACCTCATTACCGCAGCACAGAGCTGGCCACGGACATCTGCCCTTGGCTGTGAGATGACATCCGTGAGAGCAAGGAGGAGGGAAGGGGAATGGCTTTTCTCCTGGGAGGGCAAATTAGTTGGCTCCATGTGAGGAGGGAGGGGAAGAAGACAAAGGCAAGTTGCCCTTGTGATATGACCATTGCTCTTGCAAGCGAGGTCAAAGGCAGCAAGCCCTGTGCTGTGGGACAGGGATGCTGCAGGGGGAGATGCCCTTCTCCCCTGGGGAACCTCTTCTTCTGCATGGTACCACAGAACAGATCACAACCTCCCTGTTGTAATAAGGGGGATTGAAGAGACGTGGCCAGGAATCGCTGACCACACGGATGCAGAATGCAGGTGTCAGCACACCTTTGGCAGAGCAAGGAGGGAGCAGTGAGTGTGGTACCTGTGTAGAGCTGGTAGGGAGTGTTGTCCAGCCCGAGGAGGTAGTTTATCATGGAGGATTTGCCAACGCTCCACGGTCCCAGGAATAGCACCATTGGCTTGGAAGTGATCTCCCCATCTGCAGAGAGGGGAAATAACAAGAGGAAGTGAAGAAACAATAGCCGTCGCCGCCACGCGATTAACTCCTGGCTGTAACGAGCATCCCATCTGAGCAGCGCAGTGATGCTGCCGGAGAAACAGCCACCCTTTGGGGCCACCAGCCATTCACGAGCCAAGGCATCACCCAGCAACCGGCCCCAGTGTCTGCAGGAGCGGGACATCAACATGCTCTGTGGGAGACCCCTCCTCGCTTATCTGACATGGTCTGAGCTTTGGCCCCTCTTAGACTGCAGGAGGACTTGAAGGTCTTTTAAATCTTGTCTCAGTTTGGTTCTGGTTTAATTGGAGTGACTTTGGGGCTGGCTGTAGGAGCAGCTGCCGCAAAGCATGGGACATGTGGACAAGGTGGCCATGCTGCAACCAGGCGAATGAATGCCTCGTGCAAAGGGAGCTGTCATGGTTTAAAGAGCAACACTATGGCACAGTGCTTGGTAAGTGCAGTGCAAGCCTTGTGAAAGCTGCCTGCAAGCCTTTCCACCATACCCTCCCAAGGACCCATCCCTGCATCGTGGCTCCCAGCCCTTTGGTCAAGCAGAAGGTCCCTGCCTATGTGTGAGCTGGGTGTGAGGCTCCAGCTTGTGTGGGGAAGGCAGACTGGGCAAATGTCCCTGCTTTGGGCTTGGAAAAGGCGGGAGGAGAATGAACTATAATCCCCATCCCACACTCTTCTAGGCCCACAGTTTGCTAAGGGCTCAAGGAGGCGGGTGATGTGCCCATAACAATCTGTCTGTATGCCACACGATCAGTCTGGGAGCACAGAGGTCCCTGGACACATACAGCCACTGTCCCCAGGAGTGGTCCCTGCTCGAGCAGGACTCATGCAATCAGCCTGTGCCCACAGTGCTCGACCCCTGAAGCCCCCAGGCCACAGGGCAGGCAGTCAGCAGCGCCAGAGGAGCCCCCAAGCTGTGCCGGCCCTCAAGTCATGCCCAGAACAGCTAGTCAGCTGGAGACCAAGTCAAGACAGAAATGAAAGTAAAAACTGGATGAGTGAGTTTCCGTTGGTGGGAGAGGGTCCATCCCACACTGCCAGCAGGAGTCCAGCCAGGGGAGGGGCTGGATACCACTAGAGGAGCTGGAAGCCAGAGCTGAGCCTTCCCCCATGGCCCAAGGCAAGGAGATGCCCATGCGGTAACTGCAGTGCCCTCAGGACCCTCTCTTTGGCCCCACACCTCAGGCAGAGCTATTTTCTCTGCAGCAGCTGAGAGACCCCACTGCTCCATGGCTGCTGCTCACACAGGAGCCAGCTTTCCAGCAAGACAGAGATCCACCTCCAAGGTGGGGGCAGCTGCAAAGCCCACCTGGTGCTGAGCTCCCATTGAGCGTGCTGGAGGGCAGTGCATGGTGGCTCTGCACCAAACCCATCTGACCATGGGTGCAGGAGTCGGGCAGGACATGCCAGCCTCCTCCTGCCTGCATCTGCCCATCTCAGGGCCACCATGTCACTGCGGGGTAAGGAAATGGGCTGGGGACATCTCATGACAGGGGCACAGCAGCATCCATGCAGCTGAACTCTCCTCCCCAAAGCAGGGCAGCCACATCCAAACCAGAGCGACAGCCCAGCCCGCTGCCTGCAAGCTGCCTGCGAGCTCCAGGGATCCAACATTATCTTCTCACACGGGACAAAGCCAAATGCCGAAACGTCAGACTTTTGGTATTAATCACTCCTCTGTGCCACTCTATCGCTGCTGCTCTCTTCTCTTGCTGGCTTTAATGGGGTTTTGGATCATTATTATTATTATCCCCTGTGATGTTGTGCCAGAGGTTTGAGGTGGGTCCCCACGTGCTCTTTCACAACACGCTCCTGGCCAGGTGTGGCTGCGTGAACACGGCCCCACTCCACATCCTCACCTCCGCTCTGCTGTGCCGAGGCTGGCAGCGATGCCCACAGTGCCATGCTGGGTCACCAACAGCTCCTCGAGCCCACCGCCCCATGGGGAGAAGCGTGCTGGCACCCCATAGGCTTTGTGGGCACTGAATCCTTGTGGCTCTGCAGGTAGCACAGCAGCTCCAAGGATGTGAGGCCATGCATGGGTCCTCCTTGCTGCTGCCCAGGGTCTGGGAGAGCAGAGAGCATCTCCCACTGCGGAGGGGGCTGGCCTGGCATCTGTCCCTGCTATGTCCTCCCCACTATATCTGTCAGTGCCAATTTGGGCCGCCTTGACAGTCCAGCTGGGGGAAAAGAGCCAGTCCTTGCCAGCGCAGGGCAGGGATGGCAGCAGCTCCATCACCGCAGCTCTCTCCAGCCACCCTGTGGCTGCTCGCTCGCAGCCTCGCCTGCCTCACTCCTAGCTCAAGCTCATCCCGGCTCAAGCTCATCCCCGCTCCATCCAGGCACGTCCTGGTGGCATTTGCTGGCTGGTGCATGATCATGCCCTGCCTGAGAGCAGGGGGGTCTTCAAACCCTACACCCCTTCATCTATGGACCTGCTTACAACACAGCAGCTTAAAACAGCTTCTCTAAGCTGTTTGCAGGGTAAGGAGCATGCTGCGGTCCTGCAATGCACCTGGCAAACAAGGCTAGGAAGGTCGTCTCCCCCTGCAGAGCCTGCATTTATCTTGCACTCTGAAGGTAGGTGCAATTTGGATGTCCAAGTAGGGTCTATTTTTCCTAAAACAATGGCTTTCTGGGAGGTTGTTGATGTTGCTTGCAACTCCAGGCTGCCATGGGTGGGAGCACTGCTGCACTGGGGTTGGGACTAACCCTGGGCCGGGTCTTCTCCCTCCTTGTCCTCAGGCCCAGCAGAAGTGGCTGGTGTCAGCTCACCATGCATTGTGCAAGTCTGTCCCAAGGATGCTAGGCAAAGCAGAGGACACAGCAAAACCTCCTTCCTCTCCTAGTTCAGGCTGAGCCACAGGCACAAACATCTTGCTCTGTCCTCAAACCACCCAGGAAGCCTTATTCACCACGGGAGACCCTCCCAGCATCACCCATGCTGCCGCTGCACACCACTGGCCACTCTGCCTGCATGGGGACACGAGGGCCAGAAGATGGGATTTCCCTGCCTCGTATTGCAGCAGGGACATTATCCCCATGGGCCAGCACCAGACCCAGGGGAAAGGCTGCGTGTTGGCTGGTGTTTCTTGGCTGGTCCCCCATCCCCTGCTTCTCCGAGGGATCTGGCAGCACACGCTGAGCAGTAGAAGCAGGGACAGGAGCCAGCTCCAGCTCCCGAGGGGCTGAGGCCGCCGCACAGGGGCCAGCCTGTGCTACTGGGACAGCTGCTGCGGGCTCATCGGCTTAAACTGCAGCCAGAGGGGATCAAGGGTGGACGTTTGGGGAAATTTCTGCATGTAGAAGGATAAAGGGTGGGAAGAGCTCCCCTCTGCAGGGTGGGCTATCTGATGGGCTCCTCCAGTTCAAGCTACAGCTGAAAGACCTACCTGCAAGTCCACCACAAATACCTTTGAACCACAGCTAAAGAATTACGCAGCCTCTAGAATCTTTAATCCAAGAGGGAAAGGTGTCAAAGCCTGAGTGAGGCGGGGATTGCAGGAAGGAGGAGACTGATGGGATGCGCAGTCAGGCCAGGGACAAAGTGAAGCAACACGTGCTGAGCTCTGGCACGGCTGGGGACATCAGTGGGTGCCATGGGATTCTGAGTGCCAGGGTCTGCTCAGTGCCTAGAAAGCATGGCTCTGCTGGGGCAGGTGAATAGGAAAAGCCACAGGCCAGCAAAGAGTTTGGGCAGCGCTGGCAGCATGCAGGCAGCAGGCAGCAATACCAACCTGTGGCAGAGGAGCCCAGGGTGCGTCCGGGATAAGCTGTTAGCAGGGGACACGGGGAGAGAGAAAAGGTACCATGAGTCGAAGGAGGGATGCAGCTGCCTGGGTCTGGCCCAGGCCGAGGAGGGAGCTGAAGACTGGCCCTGGCCTTCTTGTGGGCAGGAAAAGCCAAGCGACGGCCACATTCCCAGCAGGAGAGAAGGAGTTACAGTCTGTGAGCAACGAGATCTGCAGCTACCAGGACAAGCACTAAACCCCAGTCTGGCCTGCACGCCAGGAATGTGGCTCAAGGGAGCAGCCTCAGGAGAGCTGCCGCGTCTGAGACAGCACCCAGCCTTCCTGCTCCACTCACTGGAGTTACTGCCGTCCCCAGCAGCATTCACTGAGCAAAAGGAGCCCAACAAGCCATGGTTAGGACAGCAACTAACCATGACAAGTGCTCTGACCACCCCAGTGGTGGGGTTACCCATATCCAGCTGATGATGGCAACTGGGAGGTCATTCCCTATACAGGGAGGCTTGCTAACTGGCACATATAGAATCATAGAATCACAGAATGGTTTGGGCTGGAAGGGACCTTAAAGACCACCCAATTCCAAACCCCCTACCACAGGCAGGGACACCAACCATAAGACCTGCTCAAAGCCCCATCCAACCTGGCCTTGAACACTGCCAAGGACGGGGCAGCCACAGCTTCTCTGGGCAACCTGTGGCAGTGCCTCAGCACCCTCACAGGAAATAATTTCTTCCTAATGTCTAATCTAAATCTCTTCTCTTTCAGTTTAAAACCATCCCCCTTGTCCTGCCACTACAGGCCCTTGTAAAAAGTCCCTCTCCAGACTTCTTGTAGCCCCCTTTAGGTATTGGAAGACTCTTATAAGGTCTCCCCTGAGCCTTCTCCAGGTTGAACAAGAACAAACTGTCTCAGCCTGTCTGCATGGGAGAGGTGCTTCAGCCCTCTGAGCATCTTTGTGGCCTCCTCTGGACTTGCTCAAGCAGGTCCATGTCCCTCTTGTGTTGGAGGCCTCAGAGCTGGACACAGGACTGCAGGTGGGTTGTCACCAGATTGGAGTAGAGGATGAGAATCACCTCCCTTGACCTGCTGGTCATGCTCCTTTTGATGCAGCTGGTTTGTCTTTCTGGGCTGCAAGTAATACACATAAGTATTTACACTTATGTATATTATTATATATATACTTTTATATATATATAAGCAAATATACAGTAATTAGGGTTACCAGCATGCACCACAAATTGGCATGAGTTCACAGCAAGCTTCTCATCACCAGACTGGGAGAGTCCCCCACCCCTAGCTAGGGACAGTCCCTGTGGGGTGGTCTCGCTGTGACCAAGCACACAGGCAGACCCAGCCAGAGGGATGACAGAGTGGAGACGCAGGAGGGTGGCAGCAGGGAAGAGGAGGTGGCACCTGCCAGGTTTAAACACGCTGTAAGCAGAGGGCGCGGGGTGAGCTTTCTGGGATGCACCCTGACAGTTCATTCTTAGGTTGCTGGTGGCAGTCACAGCTCCCTCCTGATGCTCAACTACATGGGTGCTTTTGCAAGTGGTGGGAGCAGAGGGGCTCCCCTGGCTTACACTGGTGTGTGCAAGCAGAGCCGATGGGAAGAGAGACAAAATGGAGTGCTGCTGTGTAATGGAGGGGCGAGGTGCTTGCGACGGCACCCCTCTATATTGGCTTACACCTCCAAAGGTCACACATATTCCATGACAGGCCTGCCCTGCTGCTCTCCCAGCTGTCCCGCTCCTCCCAGCCCGCTGAGCCGGCAGCTCTGTGCCCTCCAGCCTCTCCCCTGCTGTGGGGGTGCAGGGCGGGACACTGGGGACAACTCCCAGCTTGCAGGGCACCACCAATGCAAGGAACTTCAGAACACAGGCACCATGCAGAGGAAGTAGCTGAAAAGGCTCCCTCAACCCCACCATGTCCTCACTGCCTTGCAAGGTCAAACAAGCTCCCTACACCAACCCTTTAATTTGTGGGTTTGTCTAATTACATTGCTAATGAGGGATTGGGAAAAGATGGATCTGTGGGTACTAAAGGCAGACTACTAGATTTCCAGGATGGGGTTGTGTCCCAGGGTATGGTTGGGATGTCAGAGATGCTTTAAGGAGTTTGGTGGCAAAAGAAATGTTTTGAGGGGAGCATGTGGCTAGGACTTCTCATGGCAGAGCCAAGGCTTGCAGGGAATGCAGCATCCATGTGCCCTTCCCTTAGGGCCAGGAGGCTGTGAGCATGAGTTTCCAGCCCTGGGACTGCATTCGCACCATTGGGAGGGTGCTGTGTGGGATACAACAGGGTGTGCTGGGCACTCACGCTGGGAGCTGACCTGGGGGACTGTCAGTCTGAGGGATGGTTGTTCCTCATGTGAAGTGGAACAGACTGTGGAGTGCTGTGAGGAACACTAGGACCTGCTGTCTGCTCAGGAGCTGGCTTTGACAGGGGCCTCAGGTCTGGAAAGCACAAGGATTAGTGGTTGTTTCCTCAGGAGCTGGGAGGGAGGAAGTGAGCAGGGGCCTGGGAAACACTTGCTTCCTCCCAAAAAGGGAGCAGGGAGGTGGTTGGTTGGGCATAGCATGGCTGAAGGGCAGGGTGGGATGTCCTGAGCGAGGAAATGGGTTGTGTACTGGGAACTGAGGCTGGGGGCTGCATCCTCTGGCAGTGAGCAGCAAAGTGAGGGTTAGAGGCTGCCCCTGTAACCCCAAATATTTTCCTAAACAGTGTCCAAGGGTGAGCTGCCAGCAAATCCAGATGCTTGTGCTGCCACCAACACAGCAGCTTGGAGAGGAGATTGGGCTGTTGCTGAATCTGTGAGCCCTAGGATGGAAGCAGCTGGGACAGGGCATGGCTCGGCTGCACTCACTGCATGGTGCCACTGCTGAAGAGGCTGTGGGGATGCAAACTGGGGTGCCAGTCCTACAGCTCCTGGTGCTCCTTTCTCAGGTATCTGGCAGCACTATGCTGGCTGCATGAAGGAGGGGACAGGCCAGCACACTTGGAGTGACAGCAGTTATGAGGTGATGGTCTGTGGGACAGCTCTCCTGTGCTGGCTGCAGCATGGCCTGTGAGCTTCTCTGTTCCCTTCTCACATGGCAAGCAGATCATGGTCCCCTGCTGCTGGCAGGCAGCACAGAGGGAGGTGACAAAGGCACTGAAAGGCAGCAGCATGGGACTGCCTGCAGGAGGCAGCTAGGCAGGGCTTTTGTGTGAGACCTACAACTGCCCCATCCAGAAGCACTGTGAGTGGGTTGTGGATGATGTTCAGGGTGCTCTGTGGCTTGACAGGACAGAACCTGGGCTGGTGATAAGGACTCTACAGCCTTGTCCCTGCCCCATGGGTCCCCACTGAACAGAGATCTTGGGCTTGGGCTTGAGCCACCTGTGCTTAGAAAATGAGGCTGCTTGTGCCATGTGGGTCACAAGAGCTTCCTGCAGTTTGTGAGCATCTTGGGGCCACGGCTGCACTTTCCTCTTCTGGAGGGACATGTGTACTAATGGGGCTCAGCCCAAGCCAATGCTGCTGGCCACAGGGACCTGCTCACCTGATCCAATGGGTCTGTAATTGTCAAAAGGTGGAAACTCTAACTCCCAGGATGAGTGAACGCTGTTGAGCTTGAGGGATAACCTGCCCACATGGCTCTGTCCAGTACTGAGCAGGAAGGATGCCAGCTCCAGCCACCCTCAGGAAGCTCATCCCCAGCCTTGAGAGGTCCTAAGCTTCCTTGCCAAGCCTGTTTCATTGGGTCGTGATCTCTGCTTGGCAGAGGTACAGGGCATTGATGCTGAGCAGGTGGAGGACCCGAAGCAGGCAGGGTTCAGTGCTCAGTCAACACAGATGGTCCTGACAGCAGATGGGCTAAGGCAGATGCAGGAATGCCTGCCGCTGGGCTCACTAGGGCATGTCCACTAAGCCCAGCACATTCATAGCCTTCTTGGGAAGCTGCAAAGGAAGACAAACTATCCAAGCCTTTCCATGATTTGCTCTATTATCTGCATCCCAATGACCTGATGGTGCCAGAGACCCCAGTGCCCATGGCATTACCTGTGATCTCATGCTGCCTCAGCTCGTTGTATCTGTAGGACTGCTCCAGAGGCTTGATGGAGGAGTGGTAGATCTTCCTCAGCCGCTGCAGCACTCCTGTAGGGGCAGAATCATGCGGATGGGTGAAAGGTAAACCCCACTACCCTGGTTGAGTCCCCTCTAGGTAAGCTGTGGGGCATTCCCTGCAGATCCTGTGGATCAAGGGACCCAGCTAATGGTTCCCACTGGGCAACAGTCCCTGTGTGCTGCCAGTCTTGCACATGCCAGCAGCTGATGGAGGGGACATCCCTCATTAATGCTGTTTAGCAGTCAATACCTGTGATCCCAAATAGCCCTCCGCCATGGTGCCAGGGACCCTGGCACAGCCCCTAAGCTGCTCACTAAAAGAAGGAAAGAGCCTTTTCCTCAACAACTTTTATCACTTTCCAGTCTAGACTGCCCATGGGGCTAGCAGAAGCAAGCCTTATAACAGCAAAACCCAATAAATAATTGGAATAGAAATCCCAACCCTTTATCACAAGTTGTCTCAGGTTTCTCTGGGTAGGGATGTGGCCAGCTTGGGCTGATTCACCATCTGCATTTTCCAGCCTCTCTACCCTCCTAATTCTTGCAAACTCTTGGGATAGTCTTTAAAATACCCAGAATAATGTTAACCCAAGAGCAGCAAGAGGGCTGTTGTTGAAGATACGGTGTTGCTCGATTTACAAGAACTAATGCTAAAACCACTCTGGGGAAGTAAAATCTCATCCATGCTCTTGGTGCAGCAGAATAGTGAGAAGCCTGTCCTGCAGGGATCATGTGGACTGAAGGAGCAGGGCATGCATGGCTCAGTGCCACGCAGGCCCCCTCACCTGAGAAATCATCGGCAGGTTTGTCCTCGTTCAGCTTGAGGGTGTTCTCCAAGTGGGACCGGTCACGCTTGGTCAGCTTGCTGGCATCTTCAGCCTCTTCTGCCGGAAAAAGGAAAGGAGACCTGTTAGAGTGAAAGGGAGGATCCACACAGGAGCTCACACAAGGAGAGGGCATGGGGGAGCACACACCCCCCAAGCCTTGCACCCCCGCACACCTCAGTAGCCACCATTGCCTTTGGCACGTTGCGCAGGCTTCGTTTTGCAAAGGCTCCTGGAGGCTTGGAGGGGGTTGCCAGGGCTATGGCTGCTGGGGGAAGCATCAGGAGCAACTGCTTGGCTCCGAGAAAGGGCTGGCGAGGGAGGCACGCCGTGCGTCCTCAGAAGAGCGAGGGCCGGCTGCTCGTGGGGAATGCGGAGGACGTGCCTGGAAGGAGCTCCCAGGGCTGGGTGTAGTGCAAGCACATGTGGCACCTGCAGCCCGATGAGGCCCCTGCCCACCCCCAGCAGCTGTGGCTCTTCCTGGGCTAAGCCTCGAGTGCAGGCATGCTCTGCTCTGCCACTCCCCAAAAACTATGCACTGAGCCAGAGACATGAGCATGTGCAAGGCTGCGTCTGGGTCTTGGGAGCCTGACCCATCCAAAGCGAGGTCATTCCCTCCTCCTTCTCCCATCTCTGCCCTCATGTCAGGCAGGAGCCCTCTGCATGGGGCCCTGGGGACCCTGTGGCTCCATCCCAGGCCTGGGGAGCATGAGGCAGTTGCCTCCACATAGAGTAGGCACCCCAGTGTCCCTGAGACAGAGACGTGTCCTTGCCCTGGAGGTGCTGGCACACCAAGGGCCCCATGCAGTGCTTTTTGATACCAGGAGCTGGGTCAGGCTTTAGGGGGGCTTTGGGGGGCAGGTCTGGGAACAGACGTGTGCTGGCTGGCTGGGCTGGGGATGCCTGGGCCAAGCAGGGCACTGTCAAGGCCTGGAGTTGTGTGGATTGTCTACTGAGTGTTGGGCTGAGGAAGACCTTTTGACTTGCCAAGTAAAGCCACAGATGACACAAAACTGGGTTTCCCTTTCAGCGTAAATGGGAACTTTTTGAGCTGGGATGTTACAGATGAGGCAAAGAAAGACTTGTCTGGGTCCGAAGGTCGCTGCCCAACCCGTGGGCCAAAGTCCGCAAGTGTTTCTAGGTGGGGGATGTCCCCTTTCCTTAGCTAGCCTTTTACTGACCAAACATGGCCAGAGCCGGTGCTTCGGCAACTTGTGTGTCTGAATTAACTCTTCACACCTTCCTTACGAGGCAAAGACTGGTGGGCAAGAGACCCACTAGCCCAGGCAGCATCCTGCCCTTGCACCAAGCAAGCTGGGGGTCCAGAGGACTCTGAGGATGGAGGATAAAGAGCCTTTAAGAGGTCTGCGGGTGCTGAAAGGGGCCTGGGTGTTAAAAAACTTATCCACGTCCACAGCCCAAGAGGAGAAATCATGGGCCTAAAATTGCATCGAGGGAAATGTCAGCCAGCTTTGGTATCGCTGTGACGAACGCCTGCATTGCAGGCATCCGTGGCTTCTGCCTGCACCCTCGATGCCCGCAGCCGGCCCAGCCGTGCAGCGGTTAGGGGCAGGCAGCACAAGCGTTAGGAGATGGCCATGCACTAGGCGCAGTTTAATGTGCCAAGCTCAGCTCCGCCGGGGTTGATAGTAGGTCACTCTCGCTGCTACAGCACACTGACAAGAAAAGACTCCAACCTATCTGGCTGTGCCGGAGCACGGCAGCAGCTGGGCTCTCCGTTTCTACCAGTGATGGCCTGTCTGCTGGTGGGTCTTCTGCTGCTGGGGGGTCTTCCACTGCTGCTGGTGGGTCTTCTATTGGTGGGTCTTCCACTGCTGCTGGTGGATTTTCCACTGCTGCTGGTGGGTCTTCTGTTTGTGGGTCTTCCAACACTGCTGGTGGATTTTCCACCGCTGCTGGTGGGTCTTCTGTTGGTGGGTCTTCCACTGCTGCTGATGGGTCTTCTGCTGCGTCCCCACAGGGTGGGTGATGGCAGCTAGCAGGGCCATCCCTGGCTTCTCCCTTCCTGGCAACTGCTGGTTTGCCACTACCCTTTGTGCCAGAAGTGCCGTCTGTTTTCTTGTCATTCCCTTCAGCTCCATCCTCTGGCCCCACTGGCCCAGCATCCTGTTCCTCAGACTCTTCCTCTTCCTCAGACTCTCCTTCCTCCTCAGACTCTCCTTCCTCCTCAGACTCTCCCTCACCTCCCTCTTCCTCAGACTCCCCCTGCTCATCCTCTTCCTCTGAGCTCTGCTCTTCCTCGTCGGGAGCAGACACTGCTTTTGGCTCCTCCATTTTCTCTCCCCCACGCTGCCCTTGCTCCTCAGAGGCTCCTTTCTTGCCACCAGACTCCTCTTCCTCCCTGGCGTGGAGCCCATCTTGCGGGCCAGGCCCGCCATTCCTTTCATGATGTGCTGCCTCAGGGGTGCCCAACATGGCATCCTCCCCTGGACCCTGTGCCTCACCGGGCCCCTCCTGCCCCTTCTCCATGGTGGTCTCCTCCATCTCTCCGTCCCCTGGCCCCAGGTCCCCACTCAGGCCACCCGTTGGCTCTTCCTCCCCATCTCCCTGTCCCTCCTCAGTGGCACCAGGCAAGGAGGCATTGGGGGGGCCACCATCTCGGTCCTCCTCAGGGCTGCTGTTCGCTGCCTTCTCCTCCAGCTTGGGCTCTGCAGCTGGCAAGGGGCCTTCGGCAGAACTGCTGACATGGTCCGTGCCAGGGGCGTGCAGCTCTAAACGATGAGAACAGCTCAGTCAGTCTTACCCGCGCCGGCACACGGCTACCAGGGCAGCCAGCCCCCTGTCAGTGCTGGGGAGGGGGGAGGCCTGCCCTCGAGGCAGGATTTGTGGCTGTTGTCAAGAGGTTTAAACTCTTTCCTAAACCTTCTCTAGTTCCAGCTCAATTTTCTGTCCCTGTCGCAAGAAGCAGGGTGCAAAGAGGGGTTTGTGGGGTGGCAAAGCTGATGCTAGCAGGGAGCCCTATGGCTGCGCTGGCTGTGGCTGCCCAGGGCTGCAGCTGCCACCAGCCATGAAGTGCTGCAGGAAGGCGGCAAAGCAGCCCTAAAAAATGGGGGGAAAGGAATAAAAAAGCATATTTTGAGGGGCCATGGGCACTTGGCAGGTTAAAAAGGTCCTTCCCCAGCCCTGCCTCAGGAGAACATCGCACCGGCCATGGCAAGGTAGAGGAGGAGGAAGGGGTGCGGGCCTCCCAGCAGGGGTTTTCCACAGGCAGGCAGGGCCTGACTCGGCAGCAGGGATCAGGAGCTATTTATTGTGAGCATCCCTTCACTAGGAAAGCATTTGCCGCACTGTGTGGCTGGCGGGGACACAATGAGTTTGTTCTGCGGCCCAGGAGAAGCCGTCCGTATTTTCCACAGGCCTCCAACTGCAATTTAACATTAGTCAACGGGTGCCAAAAATAAAAGATCACTGGCTATACTGTCTCTGTTACAAACAGTTGCTGCTAGTCTAAATAATCCCCTGAAACGTCTAATGCCTGCATACCAGGGAAGTGTTTCAGAAGAAAATAATTCCTTTGTACTCCAGCTGGCAAGCAGATGCCAACCAGGAAAAAATGCCACCTCCACCCATGCTGCGGGAGGCAACGCTGGGCACGGGCAGCACCGGGCACAGCCAGCCCTCTCCTCAGGCTCCTGCACCGCATCCGTGCTGGGAGCTGCAGAGCTGCGTGTCCTGTCAAGCACTGGAAGAGCTGGGGCCACAGTGGCTGAGCACAGGACCTGAGGCAGGGTCTGCACCAGCCCCAGACCACTCAGACCAGTTTGCTGTGGCCAGAGATGCTGGGCCGGTGGTTGCACCACTGTCCGTGCTGGGGCCGGCAGTGCTGCTGGCCAACGGTCAGGCGGCAGTGGCAGGCTCGTGACACGGGATGAGCCGTGCCAGCGGCTGCAGGGACAGGCTGCACCTCGACCTGCCAGGGTTTCTAGTCACTCTCATGTGCAGCCTGGCATGATGGAGCTGCCGCCTCCACTCCTTGCCCTGCCGAAACCGGATGCAGGGGTCACCCTTGCTCTGCCCTCGCTGACCTCCTCCATCCTTTGCTGGCACATGGCTCGCAGGTGCCTCTGGGATCACAATTCAGCTTCCAGCTGGATGGAGATAGGTCATGGGAAGCTCCCACCTGCCTCCCTCCCACCCGCAGCACCCCTCTCCTTCAGGTCACCTTCCCATGGGACCCCTGGGACCTCTCAGCCTGCCAGGAGCTGCTTGAAGGAGAACATGCTACATCTGACCTGCAAAGCCCCAGGTGGCTGGGAGCCAGCATGCCCCTGCCTGGCCCCAGAGGCCTGGAGACCAGCCTGGGACTCCTTAGGGTCCCCTTAGCTGACAGGGACAGGGATATTCTCAGCTTGGTTCCAAAATAGCCAGTGACCTGGAGGGATGGGAGGGGAGTGTAGCTCCTCAGGATGGCATTTGGGGATGGTCAAGGCAGTGGGGGACAGCAGGACCAGGTGGAGGAGACCCTGCGCATCCCCAGGGCTTTGCGTGTGGTCCGTGTGTCCTCTCTGACCCAACACAGGGGGACAGAGCAGCCACCAACTGCCATGGCCAGGCATAATGGCAGCCCCAGAGCCCTCTGTGAACCACCTCGACAGGAACCCAGGCGCTCCGACCGGGATGCTCCTGCTGGTGTGCTGGTCACAGGCTTTATTTCCTGTGACCTTCAAGATCTTACACAAAGTCCCTCTCCCCTCTCCACCTCCTTCTCTCTCCTGTTTCCCCTAAATGGTCTCCAAATCCATCACACACCAAATTGTGCTGATCTGCAGATGGCCGGCCGATGAGCAGTGAAATGGGACGAAGGTTACAGGCTTAACACCCTTCGCACGTCCACCAGAGGCTAAAAATACAGCCCAGCAACTGTACAGGGAGTCAGAAGGAGCAGCTTGGTGGGGTGCGATGGCGAAGCACTGGCCTCCTCGGCCGTTGGCCCCAGCCCCTCACCCGCTGCCAGCCAAGGGTGACGTCCTTACCTGGGGCCCATCCTGTGGGTCCCCGTGAGCCGGGAAGGAGCACGGACAACCATGTTGTAAAGTGACACTGGGGCTCCTCTTGTTCACACCCTGCATTGTGCCAAGCAGCTGGGTGGCATCGGAGAGAAGCCCTTGCCCTGCTCTTCTTGGGGACCTGACCCCGCAGAGGGTCCCCGGTTTGTGCTGCCCTGAATCTCACACCCATCTGCAGGGGTTGGGATTATCAGCTGCTTGGGGACCCCTTCCCCAGTGGTGACAGCACCCTCGGGCACAGCCATGGGTACAGAATGCTCGCAGTGGGGCTCTGGGTGCCACAGGATGCCCTGGCTGGTTTGCACCAAGGAAAAGCCCATGCAGAAAGGGTAGTGATGAATGCCAGAGGCTGAACGTGACCCTGCCATGGTGTCGCCTCCATCCCTGCGTGGGGCCATGTGGAATAGCAAGCAGGACCCTGGCGCCGAAATGGGTCCTCCATAGAGACAGCCCCCGAGCACGGCACCGGGGCAGGGGCCGGCTCGGAAGGACAGATGGGCACAGGTGGCCCCCGAGGGACGTGCTCCCCCTCCGGCAGAAACAGGAGCCCCAAGCGTGGGGCCGGTGATGTGCAGCGCTGCGGGATGGATTTTCACACGCCCCCTTCCCCTGCCCTGATCCCAACTTATCGACTGGCTCCTGCAAGTCCTGCTCTCCCTCTGTCCTCCCAGTGGGGTTTCACAGGGAGCTTACACCCCAAACATCTGTCCCTTCCTTTTCAGGGAAAGGCAAGGCTGTGCTTTGTTCTGATGGAGCCCTTTAAAACCTCATGGAAAATGGCTGGACCCAAAAGAGCTGTCCAGGATTTTCTGTGGAAGACACCAGCCACACTGCTTGACCCCTTGCAGACCCCCATTTCCTGTAAGACCCCCCCCCATTCAGTGGCAATGTTCCCCATAGCATCTGCTCAGGGAGGTACTGTACCCCTGGTGCTTCTCCAGCTCATGGCCCCCACAGCCCAGGGCTTGGGCTGGCTGGAGACCTGACACAAGTTTGCCAGGGCTCTGGTGCTCAAGCCACCACTTGGTGGCACTTGGCCCCTGCCTGCCCTGGCCATGAGGTGCCGCAGGGGTCTGCTGGGGAGAGGATGCACAGGGGGATCGCTCCATGCTGCTGCCAGTCAACAGCCTGGGAAAACGAGGTCGAGCAGATTAGCCCTGTGAGTCTGACCTCTCCCCAACCAGTGACCCTTTGGGCCAGGGAAGCCCAAAGCAGAAGCTGTGCCCCTCACCCAGGTTCAGGCCTAGGCACCCCAGCCTTGCACATACACCCTGGGTGCTTGGCCGGAGCGCAGCAAAGGACAACATCTACTCCCCACTCTTTCCATGCCTCAGTTTCACACTCTGTGCCATCCCAGCAGAGTCCGGTGCCACTGCTGAGCCCCACAGAGGGAGTTCCAGTGTTTTATTGCTCACATTTCACATGGCAGCCCTTCAACAGGCAGGAGCCCAGCTCCAGTGCCAGTTTGGAACCAGCCAGGCCAACATCTTCACTGACTGGGAGAGGAAAGTGTCCCAAAGCAGCTCAAGAAGCCCAAAGGACCAGCACAAGAGTGGCCCAGGATGGGGTTTGCTCTCCAGACCCTTATGCACCCCAAAGTCCAGGACACTCAGCCACAGCAGCCCATTCCAGAGGCTTCATGATCCCAAAG
This sequence comes from Strigops habroptila, assembly GCF_004027225.2. NCBI lineage: Eukaryota > Metazoa > Chordata > Aves > Psittaciformes > Psittacidae > Strigops > Strigops habroptila. Next base: position 75,979,707 of record NC_046358.1, read on the forward strand.
CATTAGCAAAACGCATTTATTTTCCAGTTTTTCAATGCGGAGCCCTGCAGGGGTATGGGAAACAGCTTTGTCAGACTAACTTAACCTCATTTGTGGAGGAGATTTTAAGTTTAGTTGAAAAAAATATATAAATTGATTTGATTTCTATAAATTGCTTGCTAGAACTACATGATATTTTGATTAAGAAAGGGTAAAGAAACCTCACCAGGATGTTCCAAAGGGATTAAATCCAGGCTTGGAGCTTTCTAAATATAGAGATGAAATTGGGGAATCACTTCTGCAGGGTGTTTCTTTGACTGCCTTTAGGCATCCAGCCTTAATATTTGGAGGAAAACCTGAGCTCCTGACTTGCAGAAGACACGAAGAACGGGGTGAGGGAAGATAAAACAGCTGCCACTCCCTGGCCAGGGGAGATCTGGGCCCATGAGTGAGCAGGCGGCCAGAAAACAGCACGTATTTTGGCACAGGCAGATGTCACACTCTACATTGAGGAACATTTCTCTATCCGTGGTGTCCCTTGTGGGGTCTGCAGCCTGGGGCTGAAGGACCTGAGGGAAGCGCTGTGGCATGGCTGGGGCTGGAGGAGTCCTTCCTTTAGAGAGGAGACCCCTGAGGTCATACTGGTCCTGTCCCCGGGCCTCTAGCAATGGGAGGCTTCACCAACCCACCCTGGCGCTTCCCAGTGGATATCCTCCATGCACTAAGTGTGATACTTCCTGGGTGAAGACTCCACATCTCTTTTTTTCATCATCCCAAGGATTCCCAGTCACCTGGGCAGGACAGGGAGAGCTCTTGGAATTGTCAGCCTGGATTTTAATGCCTGATGATCTATTGTCCCACGAGATGCTCAAATCCATGGGAATGTCTGCCGAACAGCAGTACCCAGCCCTGGGAGTCTCACCCATACCCCCAGCAGCAGGATGAGGAGGGATCCCAGCTCAGCTGTTGCACAGGGATGGGGTTACACACTCCAAGCCTCATCCACGGCATGTCCCCACGCGCAGGGAGGTGGCAGGGTCGAGCCACGCGCCCAGCTGGCACCAGGGCTGTGCTGCTGCTGCCAGCACCCCAGCCTGGCTCGGGGTGCCCAGCCGGAGACTCCCGGCCCCTCCACAAGCCCCCGCCAGCACACGAGTGCATCGGCTTCCTCGAGCTATCGCTTACAAGGGAAATGTCCCCATGGGCTGAAAATAGCCGGGCAGAGCCCTGCCAAGGCACCGGGGCCACTGCTATTCCTACAGTGCCAGGGAATGGGCAATTTTATGAGAGATTTGGTCACCCGTGGACCTTCTGGACAGGCCAGTCTCAACACCCCAGTGAACCCTTGCTCCCAGTGCAGGAAACTGGCTCCTGCGTGGGGCTGGTAGACCAGCGAGTGGGGATATGGCAGGGACATGGCAAGAGCACAGCCCACCAAGCGTTCTCCAGGGCACAGCACAGCCCTCTCAGCACAGTGCTCTCACAGGACCCACTGGTGACCACACTGGTGGCCCTGTGCCCTGTCCTGTCCATCCTGCCCGGCCAGCTGTCACCTACACACAGAGACAAGGATAGCTAATGGGAGACACTGTCAGACACAGTGCAGCAACCTGCCCAACATCTGCCTTGATTTGCTCAGACAACAGTTTGGTTTTCGTTTAGGCGAGAAATGGGGTACCCGCAGGGGCCGGGATGTCCTCCAGATGAAGTACCAGGGGTGTGGCAGGGATTCAGGTGGCACAAGCAACCAACATCTATGAGTGCCTATGGCACCCTGAGCTCCTTGCCTCACCAGCCACCCCTGCACCCAGTGGTGGTGGTGCCTGTGGTTGTGCTGATCCTGGGGGGGAGCTGGAGTGAGTCCAGTGTCATGTCAATGGGACACAGCAGTCCCCCATCTCTGGGGAAGCTGGCTGCCCTGAGGGACATTTGCCTGGGATAGTCAGGGTGGGGAGACCCCATGGGTGCTATGTCTTGGGCCCTGAGCCCACCCGAGGTGACACAGGTGCTGGAGCCCACTCCAAGATGTTCTGTCCTGGGAGGTGGAGCCCACCCTAAAGTGATACATTCCAGGTGATGGAGACCACCCCAAGGTGACATGTCCTGGGTAATGGATGGAGAACATCCCAAGATGTCATGAGGACATGGTGATGGACCCCATCCTGAGGTGACATGTCCTGGGTAATGGATGGAGAACATCCCAAGATGCCATGAGGACATGGTGATGGACCCCATCCTAAGGTGACATGTCCTGGGTAATGCATGGAGAACATCCCAAGATGCCATGAGGACATGGTGATGGACCCTATCCTGAGGTGACACCTCCCAGGCTGGGACAGCATGAGGAATTCTAGGGGCAGTGGCCAATGCTCACTGTCACCAGGAGAGGTCTGTGCCAGCCTCGTAGTGCCCTCTGCACGTGCTGCAGGAGGATACCAGCATGCCAGGGCTTTCCTCAACTCCTCACCCAGCTTGGGGATGGTGACAGCACAGCATAGCCCTCCACTCAATCCCGTGATGGCAGAGAAGGTAAAGGGCTCCCCAGGGCATAGCTGCCAAGCGCAGCGGATGGGCACTGCCCATTCCCAGTGGTCACAGGGACTCACTGCGGCCACCCAGCCTGGAAGGGATGGCCACGCTCTGCCCAAGGTGTGGGGACACCTTCTCCTGGGCAGGAGCAGGGATGAAGCAGCAGGCGAGTACCCTCGCCCTGAGCCCTCGCCCAGCCCTGTGGTGGGTGCTGGCCTCTGCCGGAGATCCCAGTGCTCTGGAGAGCTTTGCCAGCCCCGGCCATGTGGGCCATGACCATTTTGACCGGGGCTGCGTGAGCAGGGGCACTTAACCACACCTGGCCTCTGGGAGTGGTGACAAGGCACCAGCAGCCCCAGGCGTCACCAAGCCTGCCCTCGCTGAGAGGACTGCACGTCTCCATGACACATCAGTGAAGCCCCCAGTTGTCTGCTGGGCTCCCCCCACCTTTTCTTCACTGAAGGGGGTTAAATGGGAAGACAGGGCCCACGGATGAGTAAACACCCTCCCTGAGCCACCTCCTGCACCCCAAGGGAGCCTGGGTCTGACGACCCAGCCTGGCACCAAAGAAAGAGCAAAACTCATTGCACAAACTCCACTGGTCCCTGTGGAGCAGAACCACAGGCAGGAGTTCGGCTTCTGCTTACATTTTTTTCCCAAACCTACAGGACCAGAGTGAAACACTAGACACACGAGCAGGAAACACCCAGGGTGGGGACTTGGGGCCTCCAGCCACCCCTCAGAGCCGGCTCCAGGACTGCAGACCCCAATGTGCCTCCTGGCCATGGAGCCTCCTCTAAGACAGAGGATCCCAGCACTGGGCTGAGCAGGGTGCTGCTGATGAGGTGCCCAATGCCATGCCTGGCCCCGTGGCACCACCCAGGCTGCTCCCTATCTGCCGCTGCTTAGGCATGCCAGCCTCCATGCCAGCCTCAGCACAACCAAGACCTGGGCTGGTGGTCACCCGCCATGGTGACAAGACCCTGATGTCCCACAGGGACACCAGTCCAGCCTGGGGTGGCACCAGCCACAAGCCATGCCTGTAGAGGATCCTAGAAGATCTTCCCACCCACCTTGCCCCTAGACCCACCCCGCAGCCCCACAGAGGTCACCCCAACACAGGTGGGGTGCGTGACTGGCCCTAAACCCCGTTTATTCACCACAATGGCCCAAGATGCCCTTAAAAGGCCAAAACTCGTGTGGGCCGGGGGTGCCGGGTGCTGGAAGGCGGCAGCTGCGGGTGCCGGTGCGCGGAGCCGCGGCAGCACAGGGCCTGGGGGGCTGGGGCGGCTGCAGGGAGCACAGTGTCCCCTTACACGGCTGTTTCCATACTTAGCCGCACCCCTCCCGGCAGCGCGGCCGCCAGAGCCTGGCCAGGCAGAGAACCAGCCCAAATTAACTCAAGGGCAAGCAAGGGTACCAGCGATGCCGCCCTGCTGCATGGCCCCAGGGCTGGGATCAGGGTGCTAAGCCGGAACAGGACATCCCAGGGAAGGGGGTCCAGGGTCACCCAAAGTGCTGTCTTGCTTGGCAGGTCCTTAGGTGGGGGGAGACACCCAGAGCAAACAGCCCACCCCATTCTGCTCCAACCACTGGGTGCCCTAGGACCCTTGAAGCCAGCCCGGGTCCTCACAGCCCAAAACCAAGCCACCTCGGCACCCACGGGTGACACTGACCCTGGACACATTAGTGGCAGCACAGCCCCTGCACCCATCGTGGCTCCAGAGGAGGGACCCCAGCCCATGCCCCCTGCCAGCCCCTCCTGGTAACAGCCCCTACTGTTTTTCCCTGCACATTTTGGGGTGACTCTGCAGCCCTGGCAGAGTTGCTGGGGAGCCCGGACAGAAGTACCCTTGTCACCCTGTCCTGCTATGGGCACCCACCCAGCCATGGGGTGCAGGCTGCGCTCACCGGGCACTCCAGTGCCTCACCAGCACCCGCAGCCCCACAGGCACCCACAGCCCTGCCAGCACCAGCAGCCCCACGGATACCTGCAACCCTACAGGGCACCCACAGCCCCATGGGCACTCACAGCCCCACAGGCACCCATAACCCTGATGAGCACCCACAGCCTCGATGAGCACCCACAGCCCTACAGGCACCCACTGTCCCGAAGATGCCAACAGGCACCCTGGGCACCCACAGTCCACAGGCACCCATGGCCCCACAGACACCCCCAGCCCTATGGGTGCCCACAGCTCTGCTGGGTGCCCACAGCCCCATAGGCACCTGCATTCCCATGGGGACCCACAGCCCCATGGGACCCTGCAAGCTCCATGGGACCCTGCAGCCCCGTGGGCACTCACAGCCCTATAGGGACCCACAGTCCCATGAAGACCCACAGACCTATAGGGACCCACAGTCCCATGAAGACCCACAACCCTGTGGTCACCCACAGCCCCATGAGGACCCTGAAGCCCCACGGGCACCCGCAGCCCTGTGGGCAGCTTGTACCTGCAGTGCCGAGGAGCAGGAGCGAGGCCACGCAGCAGCAGAGCAGGTTGAGGCGCTTCATTGTGGCCGCCAGGAGCTCCTTGCCGCTCGCTGCCTCTATTTATACGGCGCCGGGCGCGGGGCAGGGCCGGCAGCTGCAGCACGGCCAGCACAGATGCTGCCGCTGCTGCTTTTCCACTCCCAGGGGGCCCTGGGGATGGGGACAGGGACCCGAGCAGGGCATGGTGGCAGTGCTGCAGCACTGGGAAAGGGTCGTGTTGGCATGAGCCATGGACGTGGTGGCACAGGACACCTGGCATGGGGTTCCTGGGGGAGCACTGCCCATGTGGGGTCACGGTCCCTGTCACAGCATCCTGCTGGCATGGGATAGTGGATCTTCTTGCGCTGCCTCAAGCTCCTGCAGCAGGATCAGGATTTCACGGAGGGGGAGAGCCAAACATCACGGCACTGCAGCGGCTCCCATCTGTCCCCAGGTTTGTCCCTGGGCACCTTGTCCTGGGCTGATTTGGGAGCCCATTGAGCCACCACAAGTCACCAATTCCAGGCAACACCATGTACCCCATAGGCAAGGGGACATGTCCTGTCCACTTTGGGGGTGTCCTCATCATCACCAGCACCACACCAGCAGCATGGCATGGGGATGGTGGGGGCCAGAGGTGCAGGATCACCATCTCCTGCCACCCTCACTTGTAGGGGACAGCCACTCAGCAGTGTCCCCAAAGCCTGGCTGTGGCAGAGTAGCCCCTAGGCCCATCACTGGAAGAGCCACTTTTGGGGGGCCATGACCCAGCTTTTTTCTGGGGAAAGGGACAAACTGGGAGGAAAACAAGAGCCCCTCCCAAGCCCAGGTCTCTCTGAAAACATAGGAGCAGGGGGGAGCCCCTGGCCCAGAGCTGGGAGTGGCGGGGAGGGGACAATGGCAAGGGAGCAGGCAGGATCTGGTCCTCAGCTGGGCACCACCAAGCACCATGGTGTGGAGGGGGACCAGGAGAGACCCACAGCCATGGGGAATGCCAAGAAGTGGGTGCCCCATGGGTAAAGATGGGTGACCCCCCAAAAAAAGCCACGGAGAGATGGGTGCCCCCACCTCGACAGAGCCATGAGGCAAGCCAACAGCCCCAGGGAGAGCCATGTGGAGATGAATGTCCCCCCAGCCATGGGGACACCCCCAACCTGGGACACCACAGGCGCCATCCACCTGACCTCAGCCTTACGGCCTCGCTAAAACCATCCCCAGACTCCCCTCATCTCAGCAACAAGCTGAGCCCCAATGTGCTCGTAGCATGTGCAGGCAGCACTGGCAGGACTCAGCTTTAAATATAGCCCGGCTGCTCAGCAGGAAACCTCGCTGGGGCCGGCATCCTCCTGCCTGCTCCCTGCCTGCAATTCCCACTGCAGGCAGCACTCCCTGCCCTCCCCACCAGCCCCAGGACCCCAAGAGGGGCCAGGGTCCCACAAGGCCCGGAGCTGACCCCATCCCATCACCCCCACAAACGTTAACACGGGGACCGAGCTTCTAAAAAACCAAGTACAAACTTTATTTTGTTTCTTTACAAAGGCACGAGCCTCTTTTTTTTTTTTCCACTTTCTTAACAAAATAGAATAGCTTCTCAATCAACACAAAGACCTGAAAATCGTAAAAAAAATACAAAATAAAAAAAAAAAAAAACAAAACGAAAAAAAAAAGGGGGGGGAGGAACCGAGAAACAGCTGCGGCGGGGGGGAACCTACCAAATACCACCCAGGCTCTACACACAACTGGCCTAAAACCCTACAGCCGGGCGGGGGTGGCGGGGGGGGACACACAAAATGGGGACCCCCCCACCTGCCATGACAGACCCAAGCGACACAATCACGAAATAGAAAAGATCTTCGGAGCTGACAGACCCCACAAACCGGATTAAGTGCTTAAAGGAGGGATGGGAGCGGGGTGGGGGGACAGAGACAGGGATGGGGGTTGGAATCAGCCCCCGAACCACCATCCCTGTGCCAAATAGGTGGGCATTGGAAACGCTGGGGGGTGGCACGTGCTGTCCCTCCTGCCTGTGCTCTGATGGCATAATCCCAGGATTTATTTTAGCCTCCCAAGGGGTTTTCCCTGCCCCACACAGAGTGTGGGAGCTGCGGTGGGGCAGGTTGTACCCTGAATCCAGGGATACCACCTTTGCTGCCGTGTCACTTGGCATCTCCCCCCTGCTTAAAAACGAACATTTAATTAAAAAAGAAAAAAAGAAAACAAACCATGAAAGAGAAGGAAAAACCAAATTAAGATCCCAACCAAAGGCCCCATCCCAAGGGAACACCATTGGGAACACCGGGGAGGCTGCCAACTTGGCAGGATGCCCCATGGGTCAGTGGGGGGGTTAATAACATGGGGTGGGGGGCTGCGACCCCCCGTCCCTAACATCCCCCCACCACCATCCCGCTGTGCCCCGAGCCCCTCGCATCCCCTGTGGCCACCCTCGAGTGCCCACCCCCCCAGTAGCCCCCCCGGGAGCTGCAGGGTGACCCTAGCCCGCTTCTAGCGCTCTGCTTTACAGTATTGGGAAAAGGTCATAAAAGAGACCCAAATCACGTTGTATTTTTTAAAAATCTCAGCATATTCTCTGACGTTCCCCCCCCGCCCCGGTCCCCAACCCGGCTGCTGGCCAGGGGGTGTCAGGGCAGCTCCCCGTCCCCCGAGGGCTCTTCTTTGCTCTGGTCCATGGAGTCACTGTCGTTGCCCTCGGTGTCAGAGGCGGTGTCAGAGGCAGAGGGCTCAGGGCAGGCGCGCGCCGGCGTCACGATGACGGCACGTCTCTGCTCCTCTTCCTGCAGCTGCTTCTCCTGCGTCCCCTCGATGTGCTGGATCGCCTGCCGAGGGCAACCGCCACCCATCAGGACATCGTGTCCCCTCTTCTGATGCACCCAGCTGGGTGAGGGACTCCCCCAAAGCATCCCCGCCGCCACCATCCTCCCCGGTGCCCCCCTTACCTGAACGATGGTGTCAAGGTTTTGCCGGGACGTGGAGACTGTGTTGATGACCGAGGACGGGCCCATGGTGACCACGGTGACGTGATGGGAGGGAGGCGGCGCTGGAACGATCACAGTGGGGTGGTGGGTGGGCGCTGGGGGAGCATGTGATGGCAGGAGCTGGGGAAAGAAGAAAAATCCCCCCAAGTCAGCATAGACCAGGGCACAGTGGCGATGGGGAGAGCATCACACTTTTTTGTGGAGCCCAAACTCCTTCAAGAGCCCATAAAAACTGAAGCAGCAGCTCAGCTGCTCCAGTTCACCCATCCTGGATGGACAGGAGAGGATGCCAGCTGAAAGCTGCATCACCTTAGCTTTGGCAGAGTGGAACATAAAGAACTCCCCGTATCCCAAAGGGAGAAAGATTTGGGCTTTTAAGCCAAGGAGAGGCAAGTGCCAGCCCTCCCATCGTCCCGACCTGCACAGCTGGGAACCTGCCGCGCCCTCCAAGCTCCTCATTAGAAGAGCAGATAGGAAGATCCGCCCTAGCAAGAGGCTAAGGAGAGTTCACCTAAAAATAGGCTGAACTTCCCCGGGAGGCGGCCAGCAGGGATCCTGCAGGGATGCAGCTCCACAGAAGCCGAGGGAGGGAGGAAGCTGGTTTTTCTCCCTCCCTTTGAAGCTTCCCAGACCGGCATCCCCCCGGCTGAGCTCCAGGGCGGCAGCGAGCAAGGACGGGTGCCAGCACCGCGCTCACCCTGCACTCGCCTCCTCGCTGCACCAGGCTGGCCAAAGGCTCCCCCCACTGTTGGCAAATCCAACTGTGCTGAGGGAAAAGGCAGAAGGCTCCATCCCTGCAGTCCTGCCACATCTGCCCGGCACCGCTGCCTGCCAGCTTGCCTGCTCCCCCTTCCCAGCCTGGTGGGTGGCAGGGAGCAGTCTGGAGGTCCCCAGAACTCAGCACGAGTCACCCAGCAAGAGGTGATCCCCCAGAGATGGGGCTGGCCTCCACACCACTGCAAACCACCCACCCCAGCACAGGGACCATGACCTGCGTCAACCACTGCTGGCATCACCCCGATGGGATGGATGTCACTTCATCACCCAAGAGTGAGGAAATATGTCTGCTGGGAGCTGGAGCAGGACCACAGCTCACCCACGTGGGAGCTGCTCTCCACTCGTGCCTGGTGGGGAGAGCCTAGCAGGGAGGAACATGGTGCTGGGGGGGTGAATTGGGGGTGGCCACATCCAGTGCCTCCCAGCACAGCCTTGGAAATCCATAGACTTGCTAGCGCCAAGCTGAATGAATCCCTGCCCACCAGAAAGCAACCTTCCCAAACAAAGCCATCCGCGCTGGGGAACGGAGCTGCTTGGAAGCTGCTGCAGCATGGTCCAAGCCATGATCCCCCCTGCCAAAACATGGGGTACCCATAAGCTGGAGTGGGTGCTGGAGTGGGCTGTGCACTGACCTTTTCCCAATTCTCCAAGGGAGAGAGCTTTTCTGGGACCTCATTGTCCATCCCAGCACCACAGGAGGTGCCAAGCACATCACCAAACCACCTGACCTCCTGTATTTCACTGCCCATGCACCCAGCTGCACCACTCGAGGGGTGGGAGGCTACTGGGGTGTCCTCATGGATGGGCTACAGCCAGGGTGGGCTGGGACAGCATCTGCACTCACCTGGGTTCGGATCTGCTGCTCACGCTCTAGCTTCTCCTGGTGCAGCAACCTCACCTGCTCCTGCTGCTGCTGGAGCTGCACTTGCTGAGCGATCACCTTCAGCTTCTCGGGGTACATGTGGGCCTCCAGGGAGCGAACCTGCCAGCCAAGAGAGCTCCGACATCAGTGGGGAGCCCTACCTGCTGCTGGCACAGCACCCCCCAATCCCCAGCTGCGGGCTGTCCCCCTCCATGCAGTGACCACGGCAGAGCCAGGGAGCCCACAGCCAAGCATGGAGCAGAGGTGGCCAGAGCACCCTTTACACTGTGGCTGCACCAGCGTCCCCAGGGAGCTCCCGCAGGGCTAGAGGATGCTAAAGGATGAGCCCAGACGGATCCAGCCCCGCGTGGCCTTACCTGCTCCTCCAGCATCATGCGGACCGAGCGCTCCTTGTCCAGTTGCTGCCGGAGCTCGATCATCTCCCGCCGCAGATCCTCGGCCTTCTCGTCCTCCCAGATGTCTGGTGAGCCAATCCCCTCGTCCTTGTCCTCTGCCCGTCGCCGTTTCGGGGAGGAGCCACTGAACTCCTGCAGTGGGAGGCATGATGTCAGGGGACAGGGACCAGCTCTGATGCTCTCCCTACCATCCAGACCATGTCTGAGTGATGCCATCCTCTTGGTCAACCCCCAGCACAGCTCCCTGCAGGAAAGGGTCTCCCTAGGGACATGGGATCGACACCTGGGGACAGATGGTTCCTGTGCTCTGAGCACACCCACCCTCCTGCTCCTCACTCCCCAGCCTCATGCAAACCCACTTCTCAAAGGGTGACACCCAGGACAGTTCAACTCAGCTGCCCCAGAGCTGAAGGTGCCACCAGGCTGTACTCAGACACCCCCAATGGAAAATGGGACCCCAGCCCCTCTCCCCCTGCCAAGCAAAGGCCAGGTTGAACAGCGCTCCCATGCCCTGCCAGGAAGGTGCAAAACCTGGCTTATTAGGGCAGAGGGTCTTGTCCTGACACCAAGGAACAGTGACGATGTCCCATCCCTTCCCGCCCCATCCCTGGGGCACACAAGCAGGTGCTACCTGGATGAACCGCTTGAGCTGGGTGTTCTGCTGCAGTAGCCGAGTCTTCTCCTGCTCCAGGGAGAAGATGTACTCAGCTGTCTGCTGGAGGATGGCCGCCTGTGGGAGAGCCAGGAGGGGAACACTGAGGCAGGAGAGACCGCGGCATCTCCTCAAGCCCCGCTCCAGCCAAGCTCCCTCCCTGCCTGGAACGCAGCAGCACTGCTTCTTGCCTGGCCCCAGTGTCTCCATCCAGGTTCTGCTTCACTCCTGGGTTTCCCCTGGGAATTCTATCATGGTGAACCTCCAGTTCACTCATCCCAGGAACCCAAGTGGCAGCGAAGTACCAGCTCCTCACCCCACTTGCCTCCAGAGTGGGGCCACCTTGTCACTGAGACACCTGCCACCCCGCTCCCAGGGCACTGAGTGCTGTCACGTGCACCCAGCCCACTCTGAGACACCAGGGTTGCAATGCACACCCGCTCCCATGAGGAAAGCTCTCCAGGAGAGACCTCCATCACTGAATCAACATATGCAAATACCCCAATTACTCTTACAGCCCTGTCCTGCCCAACAAGGAACGCTGAAAACCTCCACGTGCAGAACAGTGTCTGCATCCCGCTCACCTTGCTGAGCTTCTCCCCATCCGTGTGTGGGATGAGGGTTTTCAGAGACTGGAAGCCAGCATTGATGCTCTGCATCCGCCGTCTCTCGTTGCTGTTGGCGATTTCCCTGCGTATCCGCCGCTCCTGGTCCCGCTGGGTCTCTGGAGTCAACGGGATGTTAGCCAAGCTATGAGAAAGGCACAGAGTTAGGGAGAAGGGGGCTGCACCCCTGCCACCATGTTGCCCCCGCTTGTCCCCCCTCACTTTGCAATGATGATGCCAACCACCAATGGGATGGCAAACACGAAGGGGATGATTGCTGTAACGCTGGCGAGCACAAAAGTGGGTGGGTGAGTTTCTCCAACCCCATATCCGAAGGTCTGGGGGACGCATCGACTGAATGGCCCCACTGCAGACTCCCCGGCTCTGCTGGGCTCAGACTGCGGCTGCCTGACGCCAGCACCAGCAGCAAGGCTGGGCACGGCAGGGACCCCTGGGCAGGCGAGGGAGGCTGTGAGCCGGCCGGCTGTGTCCCCACAGGGCCGGCCAGCGTGTGTGGCCCCGGGAAGGCGGCTCCCTCCCTCCCGCCCCGCTGATGGCTTCCAGATGACAGCTCCCAGCAGAGAAGCCCCCGTCCCACCCCAAGCCGCAGCTCCTGCCTGCTTCCTGCCGCTGCCTCCTCGCCCCCCACACCCTCACCCCGCAGATGGGCCAGGAAAGGCCTCCCAGAGCTGGCGACGCCATCAGCAGCAAGTGGGGACAGCGGCAGGGAGGGATATGGGTAGCCAAGGCCAACATCCATGGGTCAGGGTCACCGACCCCCCCAAGCAAAGCCCGCTGCTGTGAGGCTCTGTCTTCTTCACCCACACCCCGCTTCCCCAAGAGCCCAGGGAGCATGGCAAGTGAATGTTGGCAAGGGTTTTGGATCATGGGGATGGCGAGCCTGCCAGGTAGTGGCCAGCACCAGCAATTAATAAGCCAAGTGCAGGGCAATACCTGGCAGTGACACCAAACCAATGCGACCAGCAGCCCCTGCCACACCACCGGCCACTTCACCTCCCCACTGCTGCCAGCAGCAGCTCTCCCCGGGGTGCACGCAAGCACCCAGCACCCACCAGGCAGGCCGCCGGCGCCGAGGATGCTGCAAGGCATCGAAGACTAAACACAACAGCCGGGCTATGGCGCAAGGCAAGATAAGACGGCTCCAGCCTCCCGCCCAGGTGCCCAGCAGCTCCGGGAAAGGGAGACGGGACCGTCCCACCCAGCGTCTTGCCAGCGTGGGGCTGAAAAGCAAAGCCTGGCATCCTGCCCTCCTTGTGGTCCCAGCAAGGCCGTGGAAGAACCATGCAGGTTTGGGAGCCCTAAGTGGCAAAGCCAAGCCCTTCTTGCTGCACTGCCACGTGCCCAAGCAGCGTCCAGAGGCTCCCAGGCCACCTATTGCCTGTTGTGACCAGGGAATGCACCACAACTCCTCCAAGATACATGGCATGGGGAAAGATGCTCATCCCAGAGGGATGGGAAAGGATACCAGTTTAGCTCAGGGGGACAAGGAAAGAGAACAGCTCATCGCAGAGGGATGGGGAAAGATCCCAGCTCAGCACACGGGGCCAGGAAGATGTTTGTCCCCAGGCACTGAGGCAGCATCCCAGTGCGGGCTGGCACTGGGTGCTGAGTGCCCGCTGCACTAGTTCTCTCCCGTGCAGTTCCCAGTGGGTGTCCTGGGGATTGCAGAGCTGCAATGGATGCCTGGGGGTCTGCACTACTCACAGGGAGCAGCCATCCACTGCACGGACCAAGAGCTGCCTGCAGTGGGATGGTGGCACAAGGCTCCCCTCCAGCGGTGGCCATCACCCCTCCCTGCTCCTGCCGAAACCAGCTCCAAACTTGGCCCCAAAACACATCAAAACCCAGCAGGTCTCAGGGACACCATCCCTTCACACGGGCAGAGTCTGTTCCCCATCTCCCTGCAGCAATGCCTGGTGGGGCCAGAGAGGTGGCCAGAGTGCCGCTCTGGGATGTTGGAGCGCCAGCTGCAGCCATGCAAGGGGAATGGGACGGAGAGGCCCAAGACTGGGCAGCACGGAAGCGGTTTCTTAAATACCGGGGAAGGAGGAAGAGCCTGCTTCCTCGCCAGCAGACCTCCCGCAACCTGCCCCAGCTGCTCTTCCTGGGAAGAGACCCAAGAAGTGACAGTGAAGTATGGAAAGGGGGAAAAACCCCATAGATTCAGAAGCTGGCCTGGCACCCAGCACTGCCAGGGATGGGGCAGGACAGAGGCAGGGTGAGCAGGTGGCACCATGGCACCACTGGAGCCCTGGCACAGGAAAGAAACCCCCAGAGTGTCCCCAGCCTGGAGCTGGTGCGGCAGGTTTGGGTCAGGTGAGTAGAATTTGGTCCTTCCCACCCTGGTGGTCCGGCAGCCCCTGGCACAGCCTGGCAGGAATGTCACACTCGCCCAGACCTCAACAGTAACAAACCCGCAGGGCTGTTGGAGCTGGCTGATGCCATGCTGCTTCTGCCCACACGAGGAGGAGGCTGGGGAGGCAGGTGAGGAGGCTGGGGGCAAAACTGGCCCCATTCTGCCCACAACCGGTGCTGCGGTTTGCACTGGTGGGCACTGGAGGCACAGCAGTGCAGGAAGCATGTCCCCAAGCTTGCAGTCAGGGTGTCCCAAGCCCCCTGAAGTCACAGGCAGGGTGCCCCCAAGCTTGCAAGCAGGATATCCCATGCTTGTACACAGGGTATGCCCAAGCCCAAAGGCAGGATGTCCCTAAGCTCCCAGGATGGGTATCCCCAAGCTCACTAAGCCCACAGGCAAACTGCCCCTAAGGTTGCAGGCAAGGTATACCTGAGCTCACAGGCAGAGTGTACCCAAGCTCACAGGCAGGGTGTCTCCCAGCACCCCGAACTTGAAGGCAGGGCATCTCCCATCGCCTGGAGCTCGAAGGCAGGGTATCCCAGAACTCAGGGTGGTGGAAAGGCAGCGAGGCTCCCTCAGAGCTCTGCCCCACACCAGGGGCAGGTGTGGGGCGTGCAGCCCCCCAACCTTGGGCACGATGTCCACATTTCCCTGCCCCATGCACTCGCCCTCCCACCCAGGCCACCAGCCCACATCGGGCCACAGCAACCCACAGTGAACAACATGGGGGACGCTGAAGAAGCCGCCCCACGGCTGCACCCCCCGGGGGCCTCAGGTGAGGGCACCACCCGAGCACCACCGGGCTGCACCCCCGGCCCCAGGTGTGCCCGTGGGGCAGCGGGGACCTGGGGCCGGGCCGCCTCCGAGGGAGAGAGCGTGTGGGCTCGGGCTGGCGGGGCGGGCCCCGAGGGGCCGCGGCTGCCCCACACGTGTAGCGTGTAGTGGGGCCCTGCTGAGCGCTGCCCCACAGCGGCTCCACGGGCGCGGGCCGCCCCACACACGCGGCCGGGCCCCACGGCGAGGCAGGCCCGGGATGGGGGGTGTCCTGAGCCGCTGCCCCGGTCCCGGAGCGCCGCGGGCCGTCCCGCATGGCCCCGCGGGGCCTGCGCCGCCCCCCACGCGTGGCGGGGCCCGCCCGCCGCCGCCTCCCCGCCAGGCCCCGCCGGCCCGGGGCGGCCCCGCGGCTCCAGCCCCATGCCCGGCCGGGGTGCGGGGGTTCAGGGGCTGCCCCGATCCGCCGGGACTCCCCCGCCGCGTCCGCGGGCTTTGTGCCGCCACCTCCCCGCACTACATGTCCCGGCAGCCCCGGCCGCGACCCGCCTCCTCCGGGAGGGCTGCAGAGTCACGGCCAGGCCCGGCAGTAAACACACCCCCCCGCACACCCCGCCGGACCCCCCCGCACCCCTTTAACCCCCCCACACCTCCAGACCCCCCCAACCCCACGGGGCAGCAGGGCCGAGCGGGCCGCGCCTCCCCCTTCCTCCCGCCACGCGTGGCCGCCCGGCCCCATGTGCGCGGCGGGACCACGTGCGGGCGGTGGGACTGCGGCGGCCGCGCTGCGCTTCCCCCTCACCCCAAGATCACCCCCAAACCCGCCCCCCACATGCGGTCCGAGGGTACCGAGCCCCGCGCCGAGCCCCCCGCACCCCCCGGCCCCCACCTGCAGAGCCCGCCGATGACCTCCTTCTCGGATTTCCTGAAGTGCTGCAGCGACGGCACCTTCTGGGCCGGCACCATGAAGTACTCCATGCCGGGGCGGCGGGGGGGCGGCCGGGCCCGGCTCCGGCTCCGGCTCCGGCTCCGGCGGCCTCTGCCTGCGGCTCAAGGCGGGAAACAGCTGGTGCGAGCACGGCGGCTCCCGCCCGCCGCCGCCGCCTCCCCCCGCCTGCCCGCCCCCGGCGGCGCCGCCTCCGCCTCCGCCAGCCACCGGCCCATGTAAACAAAGGACGGCGCGGGGAGCGCGGGGCGCGGGTGCGACCCCGGCACCACCCCACGGCGGGACTCGGCAGCGGGGGGTCCTGCCCCGGCCCGTCCCGCCCGGTCCGACCTGCGCGTCCCCAGCCCGTACACCCCGTCCCATCCTGCGCAGCTTCGTCCCACTCCGACCTGTCCCCATCCCATCCTGACCTGTCTCCATCCCGACCTGTCTCCATCCCATCCTATGCCATTCCATTCCGACCTGTCCCCATCCCATCCTGACCTGTTCCCATCCCATCCTATCCCATCGCATTCCGACCTGTCCCCATCCCATCCCAAGCTGTCCCTGTTCCATCTTGACCCATCCCCATCCCATTCTGACCTGTCCCCATCCCACCCTATCACATCGCATTCCGACCTGTCCCAACCTGACCCATCCCCACCCTGACCTGTCCCCATCCCATCCTACCCCATCGCATTCCGACCTGTCCCCATCCCATCCTGACCTGTTCCCATCCCATCCTATGCCATCGCATTCCGACCTGTCCCCATCCCATCCTATCCCATCGCATTCCGACCTGTCCCCATCCCATCCTGACCTGTTCCCATCCCATCCTATGCCATCGCATTCCGACCTGTCCCCATCCCATCCTATCCCATCGCATTCCGACCTGTCCCCATCCCATCCTGACCTGTTCCCATCCCATCCTATGCCATCGCATTCCGACCTGTCCCCATCCCATCCTATCCCATCGCATTCCGACCTGTCCCCATCCCATCCTGACCTGTTCCCATCCCATCCTATGCCATCGCATTCCGACCTGTCCCCATCCCATCCTATCCCATCGCATTCTGACCTGTCCCCATCCCATCCTGACCTGTTCCCATCCCATCCTATCCCATTGCATTCCGACCTGTCCCCATCCCATCCCAAGCTGTCCCTGTTCCATCCTGACCCATCCCCATCCCATTCTGACCTGTCCCCATCCCACCCTATCACATCCCATTCCGACCTGTCCCAACCTGACCCATCCCCACCCTGACCTGTCCCCATCCCATCCTATCCCATCCAATCCAACCCATCCCATCTAACCTGTCCCTGTCCCATCCTGATCCATCCCCATCTCATCTTATCCCATCTGGCCCCGTCCCCATCCACTCCTACCATATCTCATCCCATCCTATCATGACTCCTTGTCCCCATTACATCCTGTCTCATCCCATCCCACCCTGTCCCTATCCTATCCTATCGTATCCTATCCCATCCCATTCCAACCTATTCCCAACCCATCCTATCCCATCCTGTCCTGACCTGCCCCCATCCCACCCTGTCCATCCTGTCCCATCCCATCTCCTCCCATATGGCACTGTCCCCATATGATCCTATCCTTCCCTATCCCATCCTGACCTCTTGTCACCATTGCATCCTGTCCTCATCCCATCCTGCCTTACCCCATCCCATCCCATCCCACCCCACCCCACCCTGCCCTCTCCTATCCTATCCTATCCCATCCTATCCTATCCTATCCTATCCTACCCCAACCTGTATCCATCCCATCCTATTCCACCCTGTCCTGATCTGTCCCCATCCCATCCCATCTTGTCCCATCCTCACCCATCCCCATCCCATCTCATCGCACTTGGCCCTGTCCCCATCCAATCCTATCCTACCCTATCCCATCCCATCCCATCTCATCCTATCCTATTCTGGCCTCTTGTACCCACTGCAACCTATCCTCATCCCATCCTACCACATCCCATCCCACCATGCCCTAGCCCTATCCCATCCCAACCTGTCCTCATCCCATCCTATCCCATCCTGTCCTGTCACCATTCCATCCCACCTCATCCCATCCTGCCCAGCCTTATCCCATCCCAACCTATCCCTATCCCATCCCAACCTGTCCCTATCCCATCCTGACCTTTCTGCATCCCATCTCATCCCATCCGGCCCTGTCCCTACCCTATCCTACCCTACCCTATCCCATCCCATTCTATCCTGATCTCTTGTCCCCATTGCACCCTATATTCATCCCATCCCAACCTGACCTGTCTTGGTCCCATCCTATCCTACCCTATCCATCTATTCTGACCTCTCTTGTACCAATCCCATCCTATCTTGTCCTGTTCCCATCCTATCCCACCTTATTTTCAACCCATTACATCTCATCCTGCCCTATCCTATCCTATCTTATCCCCATCCTATCCTATCGTATCCTGTGCCATCCTATCCCAACCTACCTTGTCCCTATCCACTCCCATCCTGTCCTCATGCCATCCAGTTCCACCCTGTCCAACCTCATCTGATTCTGCCCCATCCCATCCTATCCCATCCTATCCTGCCTTAGTCTGATCACAGCCTATCCTATCCTATCCTATCCTATCCTATCCTATCCTATCCTATCCTATCCTATGCTATCCCACGCTATCCTATCCTATGCTATCCTATCCTAGCCCATCCTGCCCTGACCTATTCCCACGCCATCCCACCCCTGTCCCATCCTGTCCTACCCCATTGATTGCATCCCCATCTCATCCCTGTTGCCAGCTCCCGCTCCCTCCATGACCCTGGGGCACTGCACCCCCTCCTCTGCCCCACAGCATGCCATAGAGCCTGGCCCTGCCCTGTGGGGGTGACTGGGGGGACAGGAGCTGCCGGGATGGGAAGAGGCTTTGGGGACTGGCAGGGGCCAGAGGGCTGCCACAGGGCTCAGTGTTTTGGGGGTGACAGGGGTCACATGGCTGGTGGGGGGCATGGGGCTGGCAGGAGCCATGCAGGACCCCCGGGGCTCCGTGGGGGTCTCCCAAAAGCCCCCCCCGCACTGCCTGCGTGGGGCCAGGGCCACCGCAGTGGGGACACGAGCGGGGGGGCCAGCGCATGGCCTGTCCCCCGGGCGGGCAGGATCCCCCCCTCCTTCCCCGGCGCAGCCCCGCTTGGAGCTGGCAGGACAGGTTCTGCCTGGCCCCGGCCCATCCCTCCGCGGGGGCCTCTCTGCCGGGGGCTGCGGCATAGCCCCACGGTGCGGGGACACCCGCCACCCCGCCCCCGCCTGGCGGGGCCGGTGCTGGCAGCCAGAGCTCGGGCATCGCCCGCACCCCCCGCCGTGGCCCCCCCCATCACTCCTTTCATCCCCGCATCCCCCCACACCTGCCGGGGGGGGGTCCCCAGACCCGCTGCCGCCCTCCTGCTTGTGTGTGGCAGGGACCAGGGTGTCGCCGGGGTGGGGGCCCCATCGGGGAGCACTTTGGGACCGGGAAGGGAGGTGATGGTGGTGTCCGGTGAAGGGGCGCCGGTGACCCGAAGGGACCCCAGGCTAGGGACACCGAGTCACCGCATGTCCCCGTTCCCACCGGAGCCACCACCACTGTGGGTGGCATTGAAGCGCCCCCCCATCTCCCCCCAAGACGCAGCTCAGCCTATTTCCATTATTTTGGGGGGCAGAGAAATCGGGGTTCCCCTCCCTCCCCTTTTTGGGAAAAAGCCTCAGAAAAGGGAATGTGTTGGGGACACAGCAGCACCCCCCAAAAAAACACGGGTGGGGGGTGATTTCCCCCCTCCCCCGTGTGCCCCCCTGTTGCTGCTCCCAGCAGGACCCCCCGGGGCGGGACGCGCCGCGGCCACCCGCATGTGCAGCGCGGGCCAGGCCCCCCCGCGGCCCCGGGAGGGAGTTTCCCCCCCGCCCCCCCGGTGCGGGCTGCAGCATCCGGGCCGGCCCCGCCACATCCTGCCGCCGGAAGGAGCCGCGGCCCCGGCGCCCCGGGACAACCCCCCCGGGGGTGACGTCATGCGGAGGCCCCCGCCAGGCGTGACGCCAGCCGCGCTCCGTGACGTCACGCGACTGGCGGGCGGCACCGCTCCTGAGGGGAGGGGGATCCCCCTCACACCCCCGGTGTGACCCCCCCCGAGCGGCCCCGGTGCGGGGTGGGGGGGGGAGGCTCCTGTGGGCGCCGCCTCCCGCTGCCTGCATCGCCGCTGGGGGTCCCCCCCCGCCCCCGCCGCGCCACGTCCCCGGGGGGGGGAAGGACACGGACACAGAGGGGGGGAGCTCGGCTCTGCCGCAGCGCCGGGGTGACCTTGTGCCGGGGGTGTCCCCGCGTGTCCCTGCCTGTGTCCCCCACAACGGGGCGGGGCTCGCCCCCGCGGCCCCCCGCCGTGCCCCCCGGTGCCCCCCGCGGCGGGGAGGGGCTGGCCCCGGCCCCCGCCCAGCTCCCGCCCGCAGCCGGGGCCGGGCCGGTCGGTGCGGGGCGGCCATAAATCACGGCGGGCAGAGCCCCCGCCCCGCCGCCGCCCTCCGCCGCCGCCGCCCGGGGGACCGGGGAGGGGGGGGCAGAGCCCCGCCGCCGCCCCCGCCCCCAGCCCCTGCAGATGTGGCGGAGCGGCCCGGCGGCCCGGCAGCGGGGGGGCCCGCTCCGCCAAGCCCCGCTTCCCGCCCCGCTCCCCGCCCGCCGCCGGCGCTGAGCCCCCGCCGCAGGTACGATCGCGCAGCGGAGACCGGCGCTTTGTCGCGCCGCTGTGCCCGCGGGAGGTGTGGGGAGGCAGAGAAGGAGGAGGAGGAGGATGCTGCCGCCAACGGCGGGGGAACAACCCTCCTGGGAAGCCCCTTCCCCGCCCCGTCGGGAGCTCCGGGACCTGCCCCGGGGGGCGGAGGGGTCCCTGGCTCGGCACCTGCAGCCCCCCGCCGTCGGGAGTGGAGGGGGGAACACATGGGACGTGGCCCCGCTGCAGTCCCGGGACATGGGGGGGGTAAGGGGGGAAGCGGCGGGAGCGCGGGGCCACCCTGGAGGACACGGATGGGTGGCGGGTGGGGTGAGGCGCAGAGAAGGGTGCGAGGGGGTGGCCGTCACCCGCTGTCCCCCCGCGCCCGGGCGGGTGTCCTGACCTTGGCTGTGGGGCGGGGGCTGCGGCGGGACGCGGTGGGTGGCTCCGCCACTCGCGGCCACCCTGGGGACCCCCCCGGTGTCCGTGCGTGCGATGGGGTGGCTTTGGCGGGGGCCTCAGGGCAGCTCCATCCCGGCCGCTTGTGCCACCGGTCACCCCCGGTCCCCATCGCGGGGGGGGGGGGGGGGCCGGAATCGCGGCCTCGAGGGGCGATGTGGAGTGGCTGAGCCCAGGCTGTGCCGGCACCGGCGGGTTTGGGGGCCTGGATGGGGTGACCCATCTGCGAAGTGCCAGCAGCGGGGGGCAAGGACTGCCACAAATTGTCTCCGATGTCTCCGGGTCCTGCTGCAGGGGCTGGTCCTCTGACCAGCATGGAGAAACCCCTCTGCAAGCGGCCACCTCCCCTTCCCTGTGCCTTTGTGTCACCCTGCTTGCTTGCTGTCACCACATCCCACAGCCTGGGCCCCTACCCCGGAGTTGGATCTGCTGGTGAACAGGGACCAGCCCTGCTCCCATCCCGGTGTGCTCTGGTGTGTCCCCTGGCAGAGGTGACAGGGTGCATGCCATGGGTAGCATCACCACTGCAGGGCTGCTCCCCAGAGATGGGGCTTGCCTCAGCCTCCTGCCAGGATCCTCACGGCTTCCCCATGCCATGCGCTTGGGAAAGGGGGACTGTGTCACCGGCCTCACTTGGGGACCAGAGCCATGGCCACTCCTGGGGACATCGTTGGGAGCTGCCATCAGCCCTCGTGGGGTGGTGGGTGCTGAGGGGATGGTGACAAGCCAGAGCCACCAGCAGGATGTGGCCCCCCCAGCCCTGGCAGGCATTCCTGGGCTTCAGTGAGGAGCGGCAGTGCTAGTGCTGTCCACAGTGGGACATGAAGGGATGGCAGGTCCCACGGTGGCCTGTGCCCTGCCAGCAGCCATGTGGACAATGACCCGGGCAGCAGTGGTGGTGCAGACTGAGGTGGCAAGGCCAGGTCCTGCCAACCCACCAATGCCACTCGGCACGGGAGGCTCTGGGGGCTGCCCGATGCTTGTGGTGGTGCCAGCCTGCCTCCGCCAGCCCTACCAGGAGCTGGCAGCGCCGTGCCGGGGGGGCTGAGTCCTGCCTGCCCGCAGCCCTGGCACCGCACCCGCTCGCCAAGCCCCGGGGTCACCGTGCCTCTCGGGGCGACGAGGGCCCGGCTTTGGCATCCATCGCCGTTGGCATCCCTTGCTGTTGGCATCCCTCTCCGCCTCCGCCGCCGCCGCCGGGAAGTCTCTGCCCCGCGGCCCCCCTGCACCCGCACTGGTCCTGGCGGGTTTTGGGCGCAGCTGGGGCTGGAGCGGGGGGGCACCACGGCCATGCCAGCGGCGGGGTGTCCCGGAGGACTGGCACCCCATCGGCTGCACCAGGGTCACCCCGGTTCCGCGGCCATGCCGCCTGGACGGGCAGTGTGTGGGGACTTAGGGGACACCAGCCCAGCCGGCGGAGAGGGGGGGGCCCCCCCTGCACCCGGGCTCCATCCCAGCGGCCCCCGCCCAGACTGGGAAGCCCCTGGGCCCAGCGCCGCGCTGGACTGGTTTGAACTGGCGCGGCGGGGGGGCTCGCTGGGCGGCCGGAGGGGAAGCTGGGCCGTGGCCGGGCTGGCAGCGCCTGGCGCGGGCAGCAGAGGCCGGGGGGGAGCGCAGGGGCCTCTCGCAGGGGCCGCAGGTGCTGGGGCGGCCGAGGCCGAGCCGCCGCGGGGCTAGTCCCGGCCCCATCCCGATCCCGGCGGGGCCCCCGCGGTGTCGCAGCCCCAAGCGGGGCCGGTTCCCAGGAGCGGCGGCGGCGGCGGGGCCGCGTGGTTTGGCAGCGCCTGCTCGGGCCGCGCTGGAGCCGTGGCGTCAGCGCCTGGAGGCCCCTTTCCCACCGCCCCGCCCGGGGCCGCCCGAGGGCCCCCACCCGGCACCGCCCGCCCCGGGACCCCCCAAACTCCGCACCCCGGGGATGTGGGGACGTGGCCACCATGGTGGGACCAGTCCCGACGCCTTGGCTGGCCCCCCTGCGGGACCCCCGTCTCTGGGGTCTGCTGAGGCCCTGTCCTGCTTCCTTGGCAGGGGGTCCCACTGCGGCATCCCAGCTGTGAGTCCTGCCCGCCATCCGTCTGTCAGTCCTTGAGCTGTGCCACCATGCTGTGGGGCACATGGGGGGGGTGGCTGGAGCCTGAGAACCATGGGGGGCTTGGGGCAGGAACCTCCTGTGAGGCAGGGGGTGAGAACCCATGAAGAGCAGGGACCCTGCTGTGGGTCAGGCCCCATAGCTTTGGGGCATCAGGAGGGTGGCTCTGCCAGAAGGGGTGGGACTGTGCTATGGGGCAGGCCCCACACCTATGGGAGGAGGTGGAGGCTCAGGCAGAGACCCCCCCCGGAGAGGAGGGACCCTGCTATGGGGCAGGCCCCATGACCATGGGGAGCTCAGGGAGATGTCCCCCCTGCAGGGCAGGGGAGCTTGCGACAGGGACCCCCCATGGGGCCAGACCCATGGCCGAGGTGGGGGCAGCGCTGCTGGGGGGTGCAGGCGGGGGGTCCCCCGCCCCACCGGCCGGGCCCCATGCCCCCCGCGGCTCCTCCGCATTCCTCAGCGTCTGAGCCGGGCTGGACCCCCGCCAGCGCAGGGGGCCCCGCCGGCAGGGCAGGGCAGGGGACAGGCCCCCTGGGCGGGGGCGGATGGGGGGCCCCCGCTGCTGCACTGGGTGCACCGTGCCTGCAACACAGCCCTTCGGCTGCCCTCATCCTGCCCTGGGCAACGCGGGTGGTGGGAGGGGGACGGACACGGGCACACAGCCGGGACTGGGTTGGCACTGCCACGGGTCAGGCTCAGGCGCTCACTCCTGCACCGAGCTGCCTGTTCTCAGCTGCAGCCGAGTCATGGAGGTGGCAGTTTTGAGGGGGGGAGGGAGCTGTGGGATCATGACACAGGGTGGTCTGCAGTGTAGTGTGTCACCCTGGGGACAGTAGTATGGGGGGGTCTGGTCCCCCACCACATCCTGGGATGCGTGCTTGCAGGCAGCAGACCTGCTGTGCCATGCAGTGCTATGCTGTGGCGTGCCGTGCCATGCAGTGCCATGCCACACCGAACTGTGTGCAGGCAGCCCCAGCCTGGCCCCGGCAGGCAGCGGTGCTGGCCGGCAGGGAAGGGGCCCCGGCGGGGAGGAAGCTCTGCCGCCTCCGGGGCTGGGGCCAGGGGGCTCGGCCGCCTGGGTCACCGCCGGGCTGGTGGCTGCCACCGCCCTGCTCTGCCGCTGGGAAAGGCCTCGCTGGGGCAGGCCTGTGGGGACAGGCAGACCAACGGGTGAACTGGGGGGCAGAACGGGGACACCACAGCTCCCAGGGCCGCAGGGTTTGGTAGTTGGCCAAGGGGCTGCGTTGGCCCCGGAGGTTGGCAACCCCCAGAGAGGGCCAGGAGAGGACAGGCTGGGGACACTGAGGGCCCGTGGGGGGGCCATGGCTGTGCCCTGCCCTTTGCCCGCTGCAGGGGCCCCACGGGAGGGTGGCCGGCACAGTCCCATGCCAGCACCGCGGCCAGCACCGCGGCCACCAGCGCCTGCTCGGCCTCCGGTCTGGAGCAGCAACAGGCATCGCTGTGGGGCCAGGCTGGGGCGATGCTTCAGGTGGCCCCAGAGCCCTCCCTCACCGCAGTGACCCCTGCGTGTCCCCCACAGCGCCCACCCCGGCACCATGCATTCACTGGAGGAGCCACTGGACCTCAAGCTGAGCATCTCCAAGCTGCGAGCTGCGCGGGAGAAGCGGGGTGCCCCTGGTGCCCGACCCCGCGCTCCCCAGCGCCCGCACACCCCGCCGGCCGGGGATGGCCGGGGGGGCAACCGGGGGGGCCGCCGGGCCGGGCCGTCCCCCAGCAGCCTCCTGGCACACTCGAGGCTGGTGGAGCCGCGGGACGGGCGCTTCGCCGCTGTGCCGGTGGTGGACCTCAGCCTCTCACCACGCTCTGGTGGGGAGTCTCCGGTTGGCAGCACCTCACTCTCCCCCGAGCGCCAGGGCAGCGGGGACCTGCCTGGGCCCCTCACCCCCCACGTAAGTATGGCTGTGTGCGCCTCCGGGGTGACCCCAGCGGTGGGGATTGTGCCTGACCTCGGCAGCGTGCCCAGGGCTGCCCGTGACACAGGCCCTCAGTGTGTACACTCACCCCGGGGTCAATGTCCCCCCCGGCCCCAGTGGCATCCCCGCATGCCCCCTGGGGGGGCTGTAGGGTGTTCTGGGGTCTCTGGGGGCCTCCATCCATCCCCCAACGCTCCCCTCCCCGGGCTCTGCTCCAGGATTTCCAGTCCCTGCGCTACATCGACGGCCTCCCCAGCTCCTTCCAGTTCTTCCTGCCGCTGGGAGCAGGGGGAGCCCTGCACCTGCCCCCCACTGCCTTCCTGCCCCCCAGCAAGGAGAAGCGCCTGCCCACCGAGCTGCCCCTGCCCAAGCAGCTCGTCTGCCGCTGGTCCAAGGTCAGCAGGGAGGACTGGGGGAGTGATGGGGGTTATGGGGCTGGGAGGGAGCTGTGCAGAATCTTTGTGGGGCTGGGCATGGTCATGGGGGGCTGGGAGACTGTGTGGGGCATTGAAGGGGGGAGGGGCTGTCTGGGAGTTGGGGGCCACACAGGGGCATGTTGGGGCTGGGCAGGGACATGGGGCTGGAAGGCCATGTTAGAGGTCTTTGGGGCTTGAAGGGGGGATGTGGGGCTGGGGGTGCACGCAGGGACAGTTTAGGGGTGATGGGGAGCTGGGGGCTCTGCAGAGATACTGGGGAGGGTGATATGGGGCTGGGGGATTCATGCAAAGGGCCATTTCCATTTCCTGGTTCCATCCCTGATGCCCACCCTTGTGGCCCCCTCACCCCCGGCCTCCTGCCCACAGTGCAACCAGTTCTTTGACCTCCTGCAAGACCTGGTGGACCACGTCAACGACTTCCATGTCAAACCCGAGAAGGACGCGGGGTACTGCTGCCACTGGGAGGGCTGTGCCCGCCATGGCCGGGGCTTCAACGCCAGGTGGGCAAGGGGGAGCTCTGGGAGAGCTGTGGGGTTCCTGGGGGGCTGCTCCAGGTCACCATGGGGGGACAGGAGCCCAGCAGTGAGGGCTGTGCAGGGGGAGGTCTCCAGCCAGCATCCCTCCAGCATGGGGTGCAGGGTCCTGGGGGGCTGGATGATGGTGCTGGCCTGGATGTCCCTGTCCCCCCTCCCCTGATGTCTCCCTGGCCCTGGCAGGTACAAGATGCTGATCCACATCCGGACGCACACCAACGAGAAGCCACATCGCTGCCCCACCTGCAACAAGAGCTTCTCCCGCCTGGAGAACCTGAAAATCCACAACCGCTCGCACACAGGTCAGCACAGGCCACCGCGGGGGAGCGGGGAGGGGGGACACACGAAGGGGACCCGGCAGGGCTGGCCCTGCTCCTCAGCAGACACAGTGCTGTGCTGTCCCGCAGGCGAGAAGCCCTACATCTGCCCCTACGAAGGCTGCAACAAGCGTTACTCCAACTCGAGCGACCGCTTCAAGCACACCCGCACCCACTATGTGGAGAAGCCCTACTCCTGCAAGATGCCGGGCTGCCACAAGCGCTACACTGACCCCAGCTCCCTCCGCAAGCACATCAAAGCCCACGGCCATTTTGTCTCCCCGGAGCACCCGGAGATGCTCAAGGTCCACCCACCTCCCAAAACACCCCTGGGCTCAGCGGAGATGCCCTACGTTAATGGGGCGCAGCTCGTGATCCCCAACCCCGCTGCCCTCTTCGGTCCCCCGGGGCTCCCGGCGTTGCCCATCCCTTTGGCTCCAGCCCCGCTCGACCTCAGCGCCCTGGGCTGCGGGGCTGCCGGTGCGCTGCCCGCCCTGCCTGGCCCCGTCCTGCCCCTCAACGGTGGCCCCTTGAACTTGGCCAAGAGCCCGCTGCTGCCCTCGCCCTTCGCGGCGGGGCTGGGGCTGCCCGTCATGTCGCTGCTGGCCGGCGCGGCCAAGGCTGAAGGGGAGAAGGGCAGCGGGGCTGAGGGGCGGCCACCCAAAGCAGGCAAGGGGGCAGAGAGCCGCAAGGAGAGGTGTGAACGGACGGAGCCAGGACGGCCACGAGTGCCCCCCGAGAGCCTGGCACTGCTGCCGGGGGCCGTGCTCGACCTCTCGGCTGGCGTGGGGTCTGGGGGGAGCCCCGAGGCGCTGCCCCCAGGCTGGGTGCTCATCCCCCCCGGCTCCCTGCTGCTCAAACCCGCCACCGTGAATTGAGGGGCCCGACGATGCCCGGGGCCAGCCACCGGCCCAGTGGGCAGATCCCACTCCCTGGGGATGGGGGGGCATTGCCCCCTCTTCCCCCCCCTGCAGTCCCCAAGGGCCTTGTTCATGCTTTTAACCATCACGAAAGAAGAACGAACTCTTCTGAGAAAAGCAATAATCCCTCAGTAGCCACAGCCGGCTGCGACCCCACACGAGGGGCAGCCATGGGGCAGGCGGGCGTTCAGGGGTTCCCCTGCACCCCCCTGGCCTGGGCAGCTGGATACGCCGCTATTTATTTCTCGACCAGCCCCTGCTCTGGCAGGGTCCCGCTCGGGCTCATCTGCTGCCGCTGACTCCGCATCTCCCTGCCCAAGGCCTTGGCACCGCTGGTGCTGTGGAGGCTGCTCCAGCCTCTCACCACATGGACAGCGGGGTGACAGCTCGGGGAGAACCGCTCCCACAGTCCCAAGCTGTGCCCAGCTCTGTCCAACCCGCCTGGCCGGCATAGCTGTGGGCAGTGCCATGGCCACGGCACCCTCGTGCCGGGCCCAGCTGGCTGGGCACCTGCCGGCCTGGTGTCCGCCCACATCACCTCTGCTCCGCAGCCGCCCTTGTCCCTGCCGCCTCCCCGGCCCTCCCTGTGACAAGGCACATGGCTGTGTGTGCCGCTCACCGTGCCGGCTCCGCGCCGGGGCAGAGCCACCCTGTTTAGCTACGTTCATACCTAACCATGTACCGCATGTGGGCAACAGGCAGCGGGGACACGACTCCAGGCATCGGCAGAGCTGCTGCCAGTGGCATGTTGGCAGTGGCTGGCGGGGGTGCCTGCTCCTTGGGATAGGATGTTCCCAGATGAGCCCCCCTAGGCCATGGGGCAGCGCTAGAGTGGGCAGGATGCTGCCACAGGGCCAGGAGTGGGCAGCATGTGTGGCCTCTGTGCAGGCAGAGCTTGGAGCCACCCCTGGCACATGCAGGGGGGGCCCATGTACCTCCTGCTGCCGGGCAGGACCCTGCTTACGGCCTCCTCTGAACCAGGGCAGGGGTCTCCCTCATCCTGCCCCCTCCATGCTGGAAGGAGCCCTCAGCCATGTGTGCCCCGCGGGGAGCCGGTCTCCCTGCCCTCACCCTCCCTGGGCTGGGCGCTGCCACAGCCCCAGCATGGCCACAGGCCACCGACCAGGCCACCCCGGCCAGTGTACCGTGTACGTCTCCTTGCTCCTTCATCAGTTGGTTGTTGCACATTCCAGGACATCAGTATTTTAACGGTCTCGAAGTGCCTTTCTATCGTAGTTTCTGGGTTGTTTTTATTTTCCTCCTGTTGGGCTCCATCGCTGTTAGCGTAGCGTTTTAAGGACTGCAGAAGTAACAGATAAGCTAACGACTATAACACTATATTCGTCCAGGGGAGAGGAAGTTTATTAAGAAAACAATAAAGTGAAGTTGAAGTAAGTTCCTGTTTCAGTGCATGACCATGGTGATGGCAGCGAGGAGACCACAGTGGGGACAGAGGGGTACAGGAGTGGGACAGGAGCTCTGTCCACATCCCAGGACACAGCTGCTCTGCCTGACTCCCCTAGCAAGTCCCCACACTCCTGGGCTGGCAGCTGTGGTGCCAGCAAAGCCCTGCCAGCGTCTGTGGGATGAGCCGCAGGTAGAGGTGGCCACAGTGTCAGTGTGTCCCCCTCGGCCCCTCAGCCCATCCCAGCAACCTGCCCGCAGTGGGAGGTTAACGGCACAGAGCTCCTGGCACTCCTGGGGTACGGAGTCAGAGGTATCTGTGCGCTCAGGCCAAGAGTGTCCGAACCCCCCATGAAAATACCTTCCCGGGAGCCACTTGAGCCGTGGCAGCCCTCAATTCCCTGGGACTACCCGTTCTTCCCCAGCTGCCTCCCTCCTCCTCCGAAGGGCAAAGCCCAGCCCCGCCAGCCCCTTGCAGGGACCGATCCCCTCTGGGGTGGTGGGTGAGTCCCCTCTCCCAGGGCACAGAGCAGCCAGGCCAGGTGCTAGAGTATGTAGTATTTATTAGCTACCTATAAGTTAAGGGTGAGGGACATGGGGCAGCAGGGGTCACGTCTCAGCTTTCTGGCTTTTCTCTTTCTCATCTTTAGCCTGGATGCGGAGCTCCTCATCCAGCCGCTCCTTCGCTCTCACCACCTGCAGGACATGGGGACAGGGTGACACACAGGGACAGGGCTGCCCCTTCCCCTCCCCGCCTCATCTGTGCCAACGCTCCAGCTCTGCTCTCCCAAATTCCAGGCAGGGGAAGGTGCTGAGGACAGGGCTGGGTGCCAGCACAGCCCCAGCTCCACTCCTCCTTTGGCTCACCTTGGACTGCAGGTAGAAGGAGCCTCCCACCGACTTGTCGTTCACCTTGAACAAGTGGTCGTAGTTCTGCCAAGCAGAAGTTCCCTATTAGATCCACATCCTCTGCCCTCCCCAGCCCCGAACTCCCGCGGCGGTGCTGGAGGTGACAAGTGCAATCCTGGGGACATGGCTGGTTCTGCCTGACCCCCCAGTGGGTCCCCATGCTCCTGGCTGGGTGCCTCTGGGGGTCCCACATCCCCTCCCTGAGCAGCACTACTGAGGAAATGCAGGGGTCAAGCTGGGCAGGCTGCTAATGCCCGTGAGCTGCCAGCACGCTCCTCCAGCTGGGGAAGGGAAACCTCAAACTGGGATTAATTGGGCCCAGGACAGCACCACACCAGGCAGCAGCCATGGCGGAGCAGGGCCCTGCCAGCACCATCCCTCTCCAGCTCTGAGGGAGCCTCTACCTTCTGGATCTCCTCTGGGTTGAGGTTTGAGACGTTCAGGATCTGCTGAGCTTCCTGGAGGCTGATGCCAATGATCCTGGAGGCAGCAGCGGACTGGGGCCTCTCCGAGCGCCCTCGTGCATCTGCCGCTGCTCGGCTCGCTGCCCAGAGACACCGAGAGTGTGAGTCCCCCCAGCACCGCCCCCGGGGACCCCCCAGGCCTCGGGAGGGTACTGGGCAGCAAAGCCCATGGGCTCCGAGGTGCTAAGCCCCGGTTTCACCTCCTGCTCTCCTCCTGCTGCCTCCAGCCCATGGGGGTCACCCGGACGATGTTCCCAGTGCTGGGGAGGTGGCAAGAACCAGGGGGAACACCCATTTGCTGTCAGTGCCCACAGCGAGCCAGGCTGCAGGCAGGCAGAGGTGGGAAGGGCAGGGCTGTGGCTCCCTTGTGCTGGGGGCGCATCTCACTCTGCCCTTTGGGGTTGTGGGGTGTCTCGGAGCCTGGCCGTGGTGCTGGGATGGGCGCTGAGGGTCACCCTGCGACAAGCCCTGCCCCATGCATGAGGAGCGGCGGGGAGCCCGGGGTTAGGGCTGGGGGTGCCCGGCCGGGCACACGGGGCGCCAGCCCGGCACCGCGGCGGCGGCTGGGCTCGTACCTGCGAACTCCTGGCGCAGCGCCCGCATGAAGGCCCGTCCGACCACCTGGGCCCCCACCAGGATGATCTGCGCCAGGTACTTGGCCTGCGGGGACACGCCGCTGTCACTGCCCGGGCCCGGCCGGCCCCGCTCCGCCCCGTGCCCTCCCCTCGCGCCCGGCCCCTGCCCCGTCCCGCGGGGCCCTGCCCGCCCGGCGCCGCGCCCGCTCCTGTGCCCGCGCCCGGTGCCACCGCCCGCCCCGCCGCTCCCGCTCCGCTCACCATGGCCCCGCCGCCGCTTCCGCACCGGCCGGTCACGGGGTCAAGGAGCGAAGGTCGCAGCGGCTACAGAGACGGCGGCGGCGCGGGGTGGAGCGCCTCAACCCTTCTCGGCGAGCACAGCACCCCCTGGCGGCCGCGCCAGGGCGGTGCCGCCGGTAGCTGGCGGGGCTGCTCGGCGCGTGGTTCCCCGGGGGCCGGCCCGTGCGTGCCCCGTTTCCTCCCCTTCCCGGTCCCCGGTTCCCCGGCCTGGCGCGGAGTCACGGCGGGAGACGGGTGCTGCGGCAGCGGTTTTAATAGCGGGGCCTGCCCGCGGCGGGCACGGGGCCCATGGCCGCTGCGGGGCCTGGAGCGGCCCCTGCCGGTCTCCCCTTAGCCGGGACGGGTCTCGCGGCTCCTCCTCCTGCGCGCCGTCCTCGCCGGGGTCCCGCCGGCGTGGTCCGCGGGGTGCCGGGGTCCCGCCTAGTCCTGCGGAGGCCCGGTGGGGTGAGGGGTGCGGCGGGACCGGCCCCGAGGGTCTCACACACACACACATACTCCCCCCCGGCACCTACCCACTCGTCCTCGTCCACCCCCTCGAAGGAGTCCTGCGGCAGCGGGTCGTCCCGGTTGCCCAGCCGGGCCACCATGGCACTCAGGAGCTGCAGGGAGGCAGGGCAGCACCGTGGGGCCGGGGCATCGCCCCCAGCCCAGGCCCCGCGGAAGGGGGGGTGCCCAAGCACCCACCTCCTCCTTCTTCTGCTCGTCAGACTTCTCCTGCAGGTACACGGACGCAGGGACGAACTTCCGCGCTGGGGCCTCTTTCGGGGCCCGGCTCACTGGGAGAGCGGCGTTGCCGTGGGGCAGGAGGTTTGCCCCATGGCTGATACCCCCTTACACACCCCCTCGTCCTCGGGGGCCCTCGCCCGGCCCTTCTGCACCCACCTGGCGTCATGTCTGCGGGCTGCAGGCTGGTGCGGTGCTGCTGCCTGTCCTCCCCCGACAGCCAGGCGCTGGCGCCGAGGGCCGGCTCCCACCAGACACGGGTCGGCGGGTAGATATCGTCCTGGAAATATTCCTTCTGCAGGGCGAGGGGTGCTGAGCGGGGTCCTGCTTCCTGTACTACCCCCCAGACACAGCCGGGCCCCCACCACCTACCTTGACACGTGGCACGTGGAAAGCCACAGGCTCGAGGGTGCTCTGCCCGAGGCGCAGCGCCCGGGCGAACTCCACCTCTCGCACCTCACACACTGTTTTGGGCAGGAAGATGAAGCCCTGATGGGGCACAGGCGTGAGTGGGGTCTGCTGTGGGTCTGGCAGCGCAGGCAGGGGTCAGGGACAGGCAGCACAGCCGCGGTGGGCCTCCCCTTACCTTGTGGGGTTCACTGGAGGTGAAGCTGTTGCACTCAAGGAAATAGGGTGGCTCAGGCGTCACCTCATAGAGGAAGACTCTGGTGTCACCCTGGGGATGGAGCAAGATGGGTTGGCAGGGCGGTGCATGGAGGGTCCCTCCGCACGGTTGGGGTGCTGTGGGTCAGTAGCTCCCTGGTTTTTGAGGGGTAGGCCCTCACCTTGCCAGTGAGGAAGACAACACCAGTATCCTCATCGTAGAAGGGCAGGAGGGTGGAAGGGGCCACGTCAAGGCCAAGGACAGACAAGGGTCCCTTAGGTAGAGCCTGTGCCTGGTACAGGAGGATCCTCCTCTCGCTGCGGCTGCAGGGAGGTGACAATGGGGGAGGAGCACAGTGTCCCCTGGGGACCCCTGCCCTGTGTGTGCCCCTCTTTACCTATCAAAGCCAGACACCAGGAGGTAGTCGCCACCACAAACCCAAACCAGGCGTGCTCCACGGGCCCCCTCGGGACCTGGACCCTCCTGTGTGAAGTCAGGGTTACCCTGTCAGCTTGGACAGAGCTGGGGGTGCGGGCAGGTGCCCATGTGGGGGTCCCCAGCTCTCCAGCCTGTCCCCATCACCCTGATTGTACCTGTTGAGGCAGAGGGCTGCGCCGTGGCTCATAGAGCCGTAACCGACCATCTTTGCTCACTGTTGCCAGCTTCTTCCCATCAGGGCTCCAAGCCAGGCTGAAGATCTGGGGAGGCAGATGTCCTATGTCCTCTGCCTGGCCAAATGTGCCCCTCAGGGCCCTCAAATGTGTCATCCGTTACCTGATCGGTGTGTCCCTGCAGGCACAAGGCTTCCCGCCCAGTGCTCAGCTCCCAGATCCGCACTGTCATGTCGTAGGAAGAAGAAACCAGGAGATCGGATGCCACAGGGTGGAAGCGAATGGAGTAGATCTTCTCCGTGTGACCTGGTAAGGTTGAATAGTGCCTGGCTGTCCCCACCTGCCCTGGGATGTGGACACCACCGGGCTGGCTAGTCCCCAGCATGGGGTGCTCGCTGCACCTCCCCATTCACCCCTCACCTTGGAGGACAGCTTCAGGCTCCTGCAGTGTCTCCTGCAGCCCTCCCTCCGGGATCCGCCACAGACGGATCTTGGCATCTTCACCCGCTGTGGCACCAAAATGGGTGGGCAGTGGTTACTACGGTGGTCTGGCATGCCTCGTGCCAGGGGAGTAGCCCTGTGAACTCCCTGGGGACGGCACACGTACCAACAGCGAGGCGCTGCGGGTCGAAGGGGTCCCAGGACAGGTCGGCCACAGCCACACTGTTCTGGATGGTGGGTATGGCCCCGTCGGGGAGACGGCCAGGCTTGGAGAGCTGCAGAGGAAAGCCAGGGGGTCACCTGCACTGCACCCACCACTGCAATGCCGGCCAACATGCCATGCTGGGGGTACCTCAAGGATGGCGATCTGGCCACCGGCGGAGAGCAGGGGCAGGGCGACGCGCTGGTGGTTGGCGCAGAAGCCGTCGCACTCGCCCGGCGTGGTGAGGCTGAGCCCCCGCAGGTTGGTGAGGTGCATGTCGCGGTGCAGCACCCTGCCCTGTGCGTGCCGGAAGCGTGAGCTGGGCCCTGGCACAGGCAGGGGTCGGGTGAGCGCTCTGGGTCCCCCCCAGCACAGCCACAGCCAGGGGACACCGAGCCCACCCTGCTGCCTGCTCACCCAAAATGCTCTGCAGTGACTTCTGGCTGGGGCTGCTGGCGAAGCCGCTGGAGGGGCCGGTGCTGGCTGAGAGGGAGGTGGTGGCACTGCCCGGTGAAGCCAGCGAGGATGGTGAGGAGTAGCCACTGCCCTCCTATGGGAGAGAGAGCAGGTGGGCAGGAGGTGCCAGTGTCCCAGCCTTTCCACTTCCCTGAAGGCCAAGGGTGGTGGGGGGCCCCTAATCCCTCAGCACCCCAGCAAGCTCCCCAGCGCCCCATGCTCACACTCTGGTCGGCATCAGTGTCAGTGTTGGTATTGGTAGGGCCAGTGTCAGCTGTGGGGACGATGCTGGCTGCCTGCAGCCGGGTGCAGGCAATGATAGGCGAGGTGAATGTCTCAGTGGGTCTCCGTGCTGGATGCAGGCTGACTCTCCCCACCTGCTGGCGAGCATAGTGGTGGGCAGGGGGCAGTGGCAGCCCTGGCAATGCCACTGGCGAGGACACCCCCGGGGTGACACTGACCTGTTGGCTGTCCCCTGCCCACCAGGCCTGGGCGCCGGTGGCTGGCAGCGTCCCGGTGCAGTCGGGGAACAGATCCTCATGGAAGTCCTGGACGGACTGTGGGAGAGGGGACAGGGTGGGGTGGGTGTCTCCAAAACCTCACAGCCTGCGTCCTGCTGCCAGCTGGCACTGCCTGGGCTAGGGCACCCCTGGGCCCCCCAGGCACCCCGTGGCACCTCAGTCCCTGTGGCTGTGGAGCCCTGTCCCCACAAGCCGCACACCGAAGCCTGTAGGTGTCATACACTGCATGGACTTGGGCTGTCTCATATACCCCTGAACACAACCAACCTCCCAAACAGCACCCAGCACCCAGCATCCAGCCCTTGCAGCATCCAACACCCATGTTTCAGCACCCAGCCTTCAGCTTTAAGCACCCAACATGCTTCAGCTTTAAGCACCCAACATGCTGGATCTGATACCCAGGATCCTGCTTCCAGCACCCAGACTCCACAACTTGGCACCCAAATTCCATCTGCTTTAAGCATCTGGTGTTCAGGATCTGGCACCCAGCACCCATTACACAACAGCACCCAG
The DNA here is from genome assembly GCF_004027225.2 of Strigops habroptila. Classification (NCBI taxonomy): domain Eukaryota; kingdom Metazoa; phylum Chordata; class Aves; order Psittaciformes; family Psittacidae; genus Strigops; species Strigops habroptila. The sequence goes on from NC_046358.1 coordinate 76,014,176, forward strand.
CAAGTAGCGAGCACCCAGCATCTTGCATACAGCAAATGAACTTCCCAAATCTAGCACACATCAACCCCAGCCTCCATCACCCACCATCAGCACCCAGGTTTCAGTACACAGCACCCAGGTTTTACCTCCTCTCCTGCTCTCCCCAGGCTGGGTCCCTCACACTTGGGTCCCTTTTGTCACCTAGTGCTGGTGAGGTGTCACCCATGAGATGTCACCAGGCAGCTGTGATACAGTGCCACCCGCAGCCCCCCTTACCTTGCGTGGCACCACGTAGCTGACAGGGACGAGGGCGGTGTCGGTGAGCTGCAGGACACGGAGCACCTCGCAGGCCATGACGTCCAAGGCCAGGCGTGGCACAGTGGCCAGGCCCCGCGTGCTGCCCTCCGTCCAGCACTGGGTCACTGGGGGGGACAGGCAGGGTGGCCGTGGGGCAGGCAGGACCCAGCCCCTGGGGGCTGCCAGGAGCCCGGCGTGGGATATATCCTGCTTACCCTGGGTGAGCGCTGGCTGCGCGGGTGCCACCTCGAAGCAGTACAGGAGGTTTTCTCCCTGGAAGAGAGGTGAGGGGGACAGGGCATGAGTGGGGCTGTGGGGAGCACCCCACTGCACCCACAGGCACCCCCCTGCACCCCACTGCCGTGGGACCTCACCTTCCCTGCCAACACCAGCAGGCCCGTGTCGGCGTCATACAGCGGGATGGCCGCCCTGCAAGGGAAGGAGGGAGCTGAGCTGGGGCACCCATCAGTGTGGCATCCTGATGGCCGTGGGGCTGGGTCCTGGGTCCTGCACCTTTCCCCACTGGTGCACGCCCCAGACCCTGTCCTGGGGAAGCACAGGGCATCATCATCGGGCCATGCCAGAGGCGGGAGGGCAGGGCCAGTGCCAGCTGCTCCCCTGATGTACAGCTCCCCAAACCCTCGCCATCCCACCCCGGAGTGACAGGTCTGCAGGATGCCACCACTGGCTGCATCCTGCATGGGCTGCATGGTGCCCGCCACGAAGCCGTGCTCAGCTGCGGGGCATCCCGCTTCTGGCTCTGCACCCTGCGCCCGGTGAGGGCACCCGGCCCCGCTCAGGGAAGCCACTGTCACCTGCAGGGGAGCCCCAGGGCCGGCCGGGCCGGCTTGGCCAGTTTGGGGCGGGTGCGTGGCACACCCCAACACGCCGCTCACCTCACCCGGACCTGCTGTGCCAGGAGCCCCGGGAGGGCCCTGAGGCCAGGGCTGTGCAAGCTGGAGTGTGTCCGTGCTCCTTGTCCTGCACCCTGTCCCAGCCTGTGACTGGGGTGCTCAGTGGCCAGAGGGGACCGTGGCTGGGGGGACACTTGGTGTCTGGGGGCACAGCGGTCAGGACATGCTCAGTGGCCTGAGGGGACAGTGACTGGGGAGTGCCCAGTGGCTGGAGGGGATGATGGTCAAGGGGATGCTTGGTGGCCAGTGGGGACTGTGACCAGGAACGCTCAGTGCCTGGAGGGGATGGTGGTGAGGAGCATGAAGCCACCTCTCTGCCTCCCCTTGGCAGCAGGAGGAGGCAGCTCTGCAGGCAGAGAACAAAGGGACAATCTATTACTTTCGGTTGACATTTCTGTGGTTATGCCCAGGGCACGGAGCTGTGCTGATGTTTTGCACGATGTGGCTATGAGGAAATTTGGTGAAACCAAAGCTGTGCTGTGCTCCTGCCCCAGCCGGTCCCCATGGCAGGAACACCCCTGCCGGTGCTGCCACAGGATGGCACAAGACACGGCTGTGTCTGGTACACTATGGTCCTGTGCCGGGACTGTTGGCATAACATAGGCAACCACCACTGGGGTTGGCTGTTACAGGCACCGCGGTCCCCTGCCTGGCTGCAGTCACTGTCACCAGCACTGCCACCACCGCTGGGGACCAGGGTTGGAAGGAGTTGTCTCAGCCCGGCCTGAGCTGTCCTTGTGGCACCAAATGGGAAATGCTGTCCTGTGGTGCTTTGCCCAGATCTGCCATCACCGGAGCACTGGGGCAGCGCTCTGAGGGCCACCCAGTCTCCCCCTGTCCCCCAGCAGCCAGAGACACAGGCTCTATGGGTGCCAGGGTCGCTGGTTACCCTGGATGTGCTGGATCTGGGGTCCTCTGGGGGTGCCAAGCACACCCGGCCCTCGGTGTTACAGGGGTGCCAGGAGCCTGGGGGTGCCAGGGATACAGGGAGGATGCTTATACCTGCACCTCTCTCTGTACCCACGGATGTGCACACCGGGGGTGCTGGGATCCCAGCTACCGGGCCCCAGGGGTCCTGGGTGTCCCGGAGCTGCCGGGGGTCATAGTGACTCGGGGGCTCTGGGCGCTGCCGGGGTCCCGGTGTCCCGGTGCAGTCTCGGTGTCCCGGGGGCTCTGGGCACTGCCGGGGTCCCGGTGCAGTCCCGGGGGTCCCCGGGGGTCCCGGGGGTCCCGCCCCCTGTAGGGCCCCAGGTGCGCAAGGGGCGGAGCCTTCGCGGCAGCCGTGCCCCGCCCCTCCACCCCTGTCCCCCTCAGCCAATGGGAAGGCGGCGGGAGGACAGGCCCCGCCCTCCGCGGTTTTAAAGCCGCCCCCCGCGCACGGCGCCGCCACAGAGGGGAGCGTCCGCTCGGCCGCCGGCTGCGGCGCCATGCACTGACCGCCCGGCACGGCCCGGTGAGTCCTGCGTCCTCGGGCGCCGCTCTGCCCGACCCTGCTCTCGCCATGGGGCCGGGGGCTCGTGGGGCGGCGGCCTACGGGCGGGAGGGGGGGCTGTGCTGGGCACCCGGGAGCCCAGGGAGCGGTGGGGCCGAGGGGGCCCGGTGGGCCTGAGCGGAGCCACGGGGCACCCCGGACTGGCTGCCCTCCCCGGGTGACAGGCTGTCACCCAGGCTTCGGCCACAGGCAGGGCAACCGGGGCCAGCACCTCGCTCCAGGCCTTGGCTGGGGCTCGGCATGCCCTGCTCCTCCCGAGGCCTTGGCTGAGCTATGGGGCACCCAGCTGCCCCCTGCCCGGGCTGGTGAAGAGGGGGTGATAGCACTGCAGGGACAGGGTCGAGAGTGCAGGCATGGCCCCGGGTCCCCTCTCCTTGCCTGTGCCTATCCTGCTATGGGATGCGCTGGGGTCTGCTCTGGGGACCTTGGCCTGGTGCTGTTCCTGTCATGGGGAAGGGGAGAGATGTGGCTGGGGCTGATGTGAAACCTGTCTCCCACCAGCTGTGGCCGGGTGGCTGTGACCCACCCTGCCAGCAGAAGGGCTTCAGGACACACACAGCACCATCCGTGGATGTTGGGTTCATCCCTTGCTCTCCCTGTCTTGGCAGACGTGGTGGCAGAGCTTGTGCTTTGGGGTCAGGAAGAGGTGGGAGCTGCTGGCAGTGGTGTCCACCACCACCCTCCTCAGCAGAGGGCTCGGCTGAGGTGGGGTTTGGCTGCCCTCCCTTTGCCTGTCCTCAGGGGCCAGCATCCTGCGTTGCTGACCCACCATGGGGCCAAGCAGGGCCCTTGGGCAGTGCCAGCAAGGGTTTCCCCTCAGCTGGTGCAGAGGGACAGGTGCCAGCAGGGCCACTGGCCAGCGTGGCCAGTGGGGATATCCTACTGCTGCTCCTGATCCCACCAGCTCCCTGCATGCTTGTCACCTGGTGTGCTTTGTGAGGGTGCTGGCACCCTGTCACTCTCTCTTTGGGCCACCACAGGGTAAGTGTCTCTTTCTGTGGCTGGCTCCATCCCAGGCTGGCAGCTGCCACAAGAGCCAGTGCATCCCAGCAGTGATGCTCCAGTTCTTAGACCCCTCTTCCCAACCAGAAACCCCCACTCGTGTTCCCCCCATACACCCACTCCTGCCAACATGCCTCACACCTGCAGGTCTCATTCTACTGGGGCTGGGGCCGGACTGGCCTGACCCTGCCGGGGCTGTGCCACTGCCCACATGGCGCTGGGCAGTGCCGCCGTCAAGGATGACACTAATGACTGTTTTTGCCCACACCACGCCAAGGCCTTGCCGGGTGGCCCTGACGCAAGCGCTGCCGGCCCGGCTGGCTCTGCCGGCGGGACGCGGCAGGCGGAAACGCTTGGGGACAGCCGCAGCCACCCCAGTCACGCCGTAGGAATCTGCCCGTGCTACTGGGGCCACGCGTGGCAGCATCGCCAGCCTCCTCCCAAACCTTCACTGGTGTTTGTGCTCCTCCGAAGGCGGTTTGGCTGCCAGTAAAGTGGCTCTGCTGGTTTTTCTCCTTGCCAGCACCTGAGCTGGGGAGCACAGCCGGGTCAAAGGGGCAGGAGCGGGACGGAGGGGCCGGCGAGTGCCCCGGGGAATGCAATAACCAGGCTGCATTCCTCCGGGGCTGCTGCGGAAACTTTAATTAAATAGGGAGGGGAGCCTGGGAGGAGGTGGGAGCTGCGGCAACATAGGGTGGGTTGAAGGGGAGGAGGATTAAGGGCTTAATCCTGCATCCCCCCAGCACGGTCACAGGAGGGGGCATGTGCTGACATAGGCTTGTTTTGGGGGGGTGTAAGCGAGGGGAGCAGCATCCGCATCCTGCCCGGTGAAGTCACCGTGGCCCTCCCTGCAGTGACAGAGCCCAGGGCCCGGCTGCGTGCGGGGCCCTGTCCTGCCTGCACTGGTGCCCACTGGCCAAGGAGGCAGCCCACCAGCCTGCCGGCAACAACAGTGGCTTTGTTTGCATGCGGGGCCTCACTGGTCTGTGCGGGAAGGGATGTCCCGGCTGTGCTAGGTTCCCCTGGGAGAACAGCCACGTTCCTGAGCCATGGGGAAGAGCAAGGACCCCCGGGAGGGCTCCTCTGACCTGTCCTGTGCAGGTGTCACCCTGCAGCATGGGGACAGCATTGGCTTCATCCTTAAAACATGTGGCGAGTGCGACGCAGGGCATCCCCTGCTGAGTCCCTCACCCTGGGCGGGCAGCCGGAGAGCCCGGCCCCGGGGGTGCAGGCAGGGAGGGGGGGAACACGGTGCTCCCACCCCGGCAGGCTGGCAGGGAAAGGCTGAGCCGGGACTGGGGGAATCTGAGCCCAGATCCTCCCCGCAGCCGGAAAATATGAATAATTCGGCAAATATCTGCGGTGCAGGCGCGGGGGAGCCCAGCCAAGGCAGCAGCAGGCCACTGGCAGGGCGGTCCTAACATCTCCAGCAGAACCGGGGCCCCCTCTCCACCCTCGGGGACACCCCTGGGACATGGAGAAGTTGTTCCCCTGTGCCCTGCTCCAAAGGGTGAGCACTGCTGCCAGCCTGGGCTGGGTTAACCCCTTGAAGTAGTGTCATGGCACGGAGGCGGCGTGCGGGCGGGATGCCGGCGTGTGCCGGCAGAGCGGGGTGATGCCGAGGAGAGGTGTCAGCGGCGTGCGGGTGGAGCAGCCGTGCCAGCCTGCCCGGTGCTCGTGGCGAGGCAGGGATGGATGTGTGGCTGTGGCCGGGCCGGCCAAACCTGCCCGGAGCAAGGAGCCTGGCAGGCGGGGAGGAAATGCCAGCGTAATTAAAGGGACGAGAGAGACTTGGAGTCAGCAGCTGGTTGCAGCACGGGACACGTCAGCGAAACCCGACCCTGGCATTGCAAAACCAGCCCCAGCCTCACCAGCATCCTGCAGGCCTGGCGGGACACTGCCCACCCCCGCACGGCAGTGGCAGCACCAGGGGCATGACCCCCCCCCCCATGCTGCGGTTTTGCCTGCCAGCCAGCACCCTGTGGCTGCAGGAGCCACCCCAAGGGCTGGTACCATGGTGAGCGGTGCCAGGTCTGCCCCCAGCCCCCTTAGCCCCAAAACTGCTTCGTAAGTTCTCCGTGATGCTTTTTTGGCTCTACTCGGTCCTTGTGCTGGGCACTGATGGCCTGGCTGTGGATGTGGGGGAGCGGCAGGACCCCCTGGCTGGGGGCTGAGCAGCGGGTGTCAGGGAAGGTTTCAGTGATGGTGACCCTGGGATGCGGCACAGCTCCACCAGCACGTGGTGTCAGGGGCTGACAGCACAGGTCACAGCGGGGCAGGGCCGGTTCGGGCCAAGTGACTCAGGCAGTTGTGGTGACCCTGCCCAGCAGCAGGGCCACCCCACCCTTGGTGCACCCCACCCTGGGGGGGGGCCACCCGGGGAAGAGGCGAGGATAGAGCCTGCTGCCACGTTAACCCCATCCGGCTGCGGTGAGTGCTGCATGGGGGGCTCTGTGGCATGGGGGGGCTCTGCTGGCCAGGCTGCACTGGCGGGGGGGACCCAGCACGGGGGAGACCCTCCTGGTGCAGGATTTGGTGTTGGTGCACCGCTGGGGCAGGCGGCACGTGCTGCTCGTGACCCTGCAGCCCCCCACACACGGAGGGGGCCCCTTGTGAGCTGCAGCGGGTGTTTGTCTGGAGCTCTGAGCAGCTCTGAGCAGGGGAGGAGGTGGAGAAGGCCAGGGCTGGGGAAGGGGCTGATGGGGCAGGGTGCCGGCAGCACCCTCACCTCTGGCAGCCTGGTGGGATTTGCCTCTTCCCTGCTTGGGACCCCCTCTCTGCTTACCCCCACATGCCCCTGAGATGGGGTGGCAGGAGATCATGAGGCCCCAGCCCAGCCTGTGCTAATTAGGAGTGTCATTAAAAAGGGCTAAAAGAAGGGGTTGAGAGAAGGGGCAGGGGTGGTAACAACCAGGGCACCCATGGGGGGCTGGGGCAGGGGTGGTTACAGCCTCACCCCAAGAGCATCCTCCCCTCCGTCCCTGCTGTCCCCATCCCCAAGAGATGAGGATGCAGCCCAGGGTGCTGTGCCAAGCACCCGGGGTGCCAGCAGAGAGATGAACAGCAAGCAACCCTGATCCCCAGGGGACAGGAGCCAGCTTGGTGAGGACTCTGCAGGGATGCAGCCAGCTCTGAAAGGTATGGGGGGACCATGGGGCAGGGGAGCACCCGGCTCCTTTGGCCCTGCAGCCTGTGCCTGGGTCACCCCTCGGTGTCCCCGTCCCTGAGGGAGATAGCTGCTGGGATGGCAGCACAAGCAAAGGGTTAAGCTGAGCTCGGATGGTGTGAAGTCCAAGGAAGGTCAGCCAGGCTCCCACCTGTGTTTGATTTGCACCCTGCTGAGTAACGGCCCCAAGAGACCAGGCCAAAGCGGGTGGGACATGTCTCATGGTAAACCTGGGATATGCAAAGGTGCCACATCCCTAAACCTGGGGATCCAGGTAGAGGGACGGCATGAAGCCAGCATGAGCAACCCACATGTGGCTTCACTCTTGCTGGCTCTGTCCCGGGCGCAGCAGCACAGACAAGGCAGCAGCACAGCAGGGACATTCCCACTCCCTCTGCAGCCCATTTGAGGCTGAAGAGTCTGGGCAGGGCACAGGGATATGGCTCTCACACCCCAGCAGCAGTGCAGGGGTAGCAGCAGGGGGTCTGAGGCACACCAAGGCCTTGCCAGCCCAGGGTCCCGCCTGGCCCCTAACCGTGGCTGGGTTTCTTTCTCTTGCAGAGCTGACACCATGAACCAGCTGATCCTTTGCACGCTGCTTCTGTTGGCGCACGGGGAGCTGGCTGGAGCATGTCCTGCAGGCTGCCAGTGTCAAGACCCCAAGACCATCCTGTGTGCAGCCAGACGGGGCCAAACCGTGCCCCAGGGGCTGCCCCCCAACACCCTCTCCCTCTACGTCTTTGAGAATGGCATCACGACACTTAGTGAGGACAGTTTTGTGGGCCTGCCCACACTCCAGCTCTTGGACCTCTCACAAAACAAGATCACCACCATCCAGAAAAACATCTTCCAGCCCCTGACGGAGCTTGTCAACTTGGACCTGTCCTCCAACCAGCTGCAAGAGATCACCAATGAGACCTTCCATGGGCTGCGGTTGCTGGAGCGGCTCTACCTGCAGAGGAACAGGATCCAGCACATCCATGCTGCTGCCTTCGACACGCTGGAGAACTTGCTGGAGCTGAAGCTGCAGAACAACCAGCTCTGGGCCGTGCCCCCCCTCGACCTGCCCAACCTCCTGCTGCTGGACATCAGCTGGAACAAGATCCCTGCCATCGCACCGGGGGCCTTCCATGCTGTCAACATTGAGTCCCTGAAGATTGCAGGGCTGGGTCTGACAAGCTTAAATGAGGAGCTCTTCCAGGCCCAGAACAACCTGCACGAGCTGGACGTCTCTGACAACCTGCTGGAGCGCGTCCCGACGGTGCTGCGGCGGCTGGGGAGCCTCACCAAGCTCAGCCTGGCTGGCAACGCACGCATCTCCCAGCTGCCAGCGGAGGACTTCCACAACCTTCACAACCTCCAGGAGCTGGATATCAGCAACCTCAACATCAACACCATCCCTCGGGATTTCTCCAGCTTCTTCCCCAGGCTGCGGGCCATGACGGCTGCCGGCAACCCCTTCAACTGCATCTGCCAGATGAGCTGGCTGGTGCAGTGGGTGAACGCCAGCAGCGTGGTCCTCCGGCGGCCCGAGGAGACGCGCTGCCACTTCCCCCCAAAAAACTCCGGCAAGCTCCTCCACCACCTGCAGTATGCCGACTTCAGCTGCCCCACCACCACCACCAGCCCCACCACTTCACGCACCACTACGCTGCCGCCGCCCACACCGCTCCCCACCAGCAGCCGCCCGGCGCCACAGCCCAGCACTGCCGCTCCCACACTAGAGGCTGGGGTCCCCCAGGACAGCTCCACGCCAGTGCCCTTCAGTGGCTCCCCGACCCCCACCAGTCCCCCACCACCCATCTGTCCCCCTCGCACGTGTCTCAATGGTGGCACCTGCCACCTGGGTGTCCAAAACCTCCTGGAGTGCCTGTGCCCAGTGGGCTTCACTGGGGTGTACTGTGAGGCAGAGGTGAAGGGGACAACCCAGTCCCCAGTGACACAGGCCCCGCCGCCCAGCCGGCGGATCAGCATCGCACAGGTCAGCAGCACCTCCCTCAAAGTGGACTTGCAGAACTACATCCAGTCTAAAGCACAGCTCAAGGGCATCCGCTTGAGCTACCGAAACCTCTCTGGGCTGGACAAGCGGCCAGTGATGCTGCGTTTGCCGGCTTCACTCTCTGAGTACACAGTGCGGGCGCTGAAGCCCAACTGCACCTACCGCATCTGCATTGGGCCCCTGGGGGAGAAGGTCTCCAAGGAGGAGCACTGTGCTGAGGTGCAGACCTTGCCGGCGAGCCACCAGCAGCACTCCCCTGTCACCCAGGGCAAGGACAACAACCTCACCCTCATCATCGTCCCCGCGCTGGCCGCCGTGCTGCTGCTGGTGGTGGTGGTGACTGCTGGCATGTACTACTGCCGGCACCACCGGGCAAAGGCGCATGCCGGCACCGGTGTGGATGCCAGCCCCCTGGAGCTGGAAGGGGTGAAAGCCTGCCTGGAAAATGGGGATTTGAGCAGCCACAGCTGCAAGGTAGCAGAGGCGACAATGCTTTCCAGCGGCTCTGAGTGTGAGGTCCCGCTCATGCAGTCGCACTACCCCAGCAACAACAACACCCCAGGGCTCAAACCCTCCTACTTCTGAGCCAGGCGGGACTGGGCTGTGGGGCGAGGGCAAGTCTGACAGACAACGGTTGAGCTCTGGTGGTGGCACCCAGCAGTGTCCCTCCAGGGGCAAGGAACGGTGAGGAGTGAACCGAGTTCAGGCAGCAAAACCCCAAACCCGTAACGTGCAATTTCCAAGAGGCTGCCACACTTCGGGAGGAGACAATTTTACCGCTCAGTGCCTTGGTTTCTGTGACTCTGTAGAATGTGGGTAGCGACCAAGAAGGGGTTGGGTTTTTAATGTGGGGTTTGGATGGGCTTTTTTTAGCTACTGCTAAGAAGAAAACAGCCAGTGACTCGGCTAAGGGACATCCACGTGCTGGTAACAAGGGTCCTTTAGCAGAGCGTGGCCCATGCCTCTCGACTCCCTGGAAGCTGATGTGAGCAATAAGGCCCGGACGAGGTGCTGGGACCCTCGGGAACCCCGGGCTGAAGGAAGCGCCGAGCAGGCAAACCGGGAATTGAAGCTTTAAGAACTCAAAGAGATATTTATACACGGTTATTTCCCATTTCTTCTGGGAAACCTTTTTTTTGTTGTTATTTTCTAGTACAGGTTTGTGTACATCTCTTTTGTAAGGTGGACCAGAAGGGTGGCTTTTTGTAAAAAAAAAAATAAAATCACAACAATGAAAAGCTCTGCACAGCCCCAAGCAGCCTTTGCAGGCACTGCCCGCTGGCGGGCAGGGGTGTGGGCAGCGCAGCCTGTCCCCTGCAGAGGAGCGGGAAGGTCGGCCGCGTCCTCCGGTTGTTGTTGGCGAGTGCTGGGATGAGTCAGGATGATGGAGGGGGGGAGTTTTCCCAACTCGGGGTGGTGGCACTGAGGAGGCTTCACCCCCACAGTGCTGCCCCCCACCATGGGGCTGAGGAGGTGTTCCCAAAACACAGGCCATGGGTTTCAAATCAGCCCCTGCCCTGTGCATCATCCAGCCTTACTTCATCCCTCCCCGCCTGCCAGATGGCTCCGGGGCCAGCTGTGGGACAAACAACCCAGCCCAACCTCCGTAACCTCCTGACGTCACCCCCAGCAGCACCAGGACCCCCAAAGCACCCGTGACAAGTGTCAGCCTGCTCGGGGTCCCCCCAACCCGGGGCTGCAGCCAGAGCCAAGGCTGGGGGCCCTGCAGTGAGCCCCCTCCACCCGGCCCTGTGAACAGCCAGTTTCGTGCGGCGGGGAGAGCTAGAAGTCGGCGCTCGGCAGGTTCCTGCTGCCAAGTGGTTTCTGCTCCAACCCTCTGGTTTTAATAGTTTTCCAATCCTTTATCTTTCAGGCTGGAATTTTCCAGGTTGGGGCCCTGCCCGCTGAGGTATGTTTGATTTGGAGAGAATGAGCACAAGCGGGCTGAAGCGCCGCGGCTGCCGCCAGCGGAGCAGAGGGTCACCGCCGTGCCGCGCGAGCTGCTGGCCGCACCGGGGCTCTGCTGCAGGATACAGCCCTGACCCCAACACCGCCCCGGTGCCGCTTGCCCAGCGGCTCTGGATGCAATTAGGGGTGCAGGACGGCAGCGGGTCCGTCTAGCGCAGCCCCCCCGGCTCCCAGGTGGGTTTCCGGCAGGGCTGGCTCCCATTAGGGCCGGCGCAGCGGCAGGAGGGGCCCCTCGCCGGCGCAGGCGGCTCGGTGCGATGGCCACGCTTGCCCGCTCAAAGGGCCCATTGTGGTCCTCTCCCCACAGATTTTTCAAATTAACATCCCAAATTCCTCCAAAAATTGCTGCTGTGTAAATATTTTCACTGCGAGCTTTGTATATTTTCCAGCCCTGCGAGGAGGAGGAGAAGAGAAGAGAAGTCCCTGGCGGAGCTGTGGCCTCACGCCGGGTGCCTCTGGCCGCCGCCACTGCAGCCCCCTGAGCCCGCCCGAGTGTAGGGTCGGCCCCTGTGTATTTCCTCACTGGCACCGGCTGCAAGGGACGGGCAGCAGGGACCTTGCAGTGGCCCTCGAGCTTCTTCCCTCCCAGCCCAGTCCTTTCCCTCCTGCTGCATGGAGTCACAATGTGCCCTTCCCCTAATGAAGCTCTTTTCCCCTGGAAGTTTGCAAGGGGACCCCCACAGGTCAGGTGGGTGCTGGGGACCCCTCAACACCTTGGCAGGTCCCATCACCCTGGGGGAGCTTCCAGCAGCTCCAGAGTGGCTCCATTGGAGATGCCACATGGGTTGCCCAGTGTAGCAGGAGCAAGGCGGACACTCAGATTTGGCAGGTGCAGTGTAGTGGGACCCCCCAGCCTAAGGATTTCATGGTGGCCCAGTGGAACTGGTTGCCAAGGGAAGGGGAAGGGGCTGGGCTGCAACCGCCAGCAGCCACACCAGGAGCAGCATAAGCAGGGCAGAGAGGCTCAGTCTCGGCACGAGGGGCATGGGGATGCTGCGGCCAGGGCAGGGCTTGACAACCCATGAGGCTCAGACCCCCCACACACCCACGGCTGCACCCTGGAAGCTCTGCGGGAGCTCAGAAGGGCCCAAAATGTGCCCTTCCAGCCCCTGAGCCCCCGCGGGGTCCTGAGCCCCAGCGCAAAAGTCCCCCTGTTCACTGCCAGTCCCGGCATGCGCCAGGAGTGGCTCCAAGCAGCACATCGTGCAGCGCTGCTAATTCTTGTGAGCTGAATCAGTGCTGGGGAAGGATTGCAAAACCCCCTGGAATGAACCCAAAAAAAATCCCTCTTGCTATGTGATCCAGCAGGGCCGGTAATGGAGAGCCCCAGCCAGAAGCCACCAGCAGGATGGGGGGATCGGCCAGGAGCCACAATGGGAGGAGCCATCAGCTTCACCAGGGCAAGTCCTGCTGCCCTCAGCATTGGCCCAGCCTGGCCAGGCACAAGCAGTATCCTGCAGCCCAGCAGCAGCAAGCCTGGAGGTCTTTGGCCTCCAGAGAAGCATCCCTGGCCCAGGCATGGCCCCATGGAAATTAAAGCCTGGTCCTCCTGGATCCCCCGGGTCCCCACGGCCAGAGTGGAGCCCTGGGCGGGACATGCTGCCCTAATGCACAGTGCTGGGGGTCCCATTCCCACTCCCTTGGGGAGACGGCAGGCGCCCATCCCACAGCCTCATGTGCTGCCGCAAAGCGTCGGCTGCCAGGAAGAGCATGTGGAGAGGCCGAAATCCCGCCGGCTTCCTGGAAAGCTGCGGAGGCCAGGGCCAGGGCACGCCGGTTGGCAGCGGTGGGCTGAGGCCGAGGCCCATCTGGGAGCGATTTCGGTGCTGCCATCGCTTGCTGCCTTCCCGCCGCGCGGCCCCGCAGCACACGACTATTTTTACACACGTAATTACCGGGCCAGGCGGCCGCCTCGGCATTAACCCCTTCGTGCAGCTGCTCAGGAGCATCTCGCCCCACAGGGACAGGTTCCGCTGTGGTGGCACCTGATGGAGTAGCCTCTCCTCCCTCCCTGTGTCTGAGGTTGCAGCCAAGTGGGAGCAGCAGGAAAAGCCCCTTACCTGCTGATGGGAAGGAGCTGCCAGCCTAGGCACCCATGGGAGGAAGGAGCAAGGGCAGAGGTCTGCAGGGGGACAGGGATGCAGCTGTCCTGCTCAGGGCTCTGCCTCTGACACCTGACCACTGGGATGGCTGTTGTCAGAGACACCCAAAACACCCAGCATGACCCAAAAGGGCTGCTGAGTCCCAGGAATAAGCAGTGAAGAAGCAGCGGGTCCAGGTGGGGTGGGAGCAGGACCGGCTGTCAAGGTACCATTACAGTTGGTGACCAGGGAGAGGTGGCAGGATGATAGTGGGGACACATGCCTTGGTGGGGCTATGGGCCTTGGTGCTCAAGAGGGCTGGAGCCAGGCAATGCCAGGGCTGC